>NW_027526335.1:35871558-36000401 GCF_048455015.1 Haemaphysalis longicornis
CTTCCCCGCAAGACTAATAGAGTGAATCGCGCTCACTCACAAGTTCCATTTTCTTTTTTTTTCTTTTTTTTTGTGGTGGTTGTGGTGGTGGTGGTGGTGGGGGGTGATGAGCTGATGCGACCTTCGAACTACGGATGTGCACGTTTTGTTCGTTTGCTTGTTTGTGTTTGTTTGCTTGTTTGTATTTGTTTGCTTGTTTGTGTTTGCTTGTTTGTGTTCGTTTGTTCATCCGCCCGTCCGTCCGTTTGTTCGTTCGTTCGTTCGTTCGTTCGTTCGTTCGTTCGTTCGTTCGTTCGTTCGTTCGTTCGTTCGTTCATTTGTTTGTGTTTGTTTGTTTGCTTGCTTGTCTTTATTGGCATCTTGCACAAAGTACATGACGCTGGGGGCGAGCATTAAAAGCTGTCAGGAATCGACAGCTTGACAGAGCTGCAAGCCCCCAAACATTGGACAGCATCACAGCAACATCAAAATACAACTTGTATCTTGAAAAGAAGGGGAACAAAAGAAAATGAACGAAATTAACTATAGAGTAAAGACACACAAACCGTAATGAGTACTACACATACTTCAGCATTACAAAAACTGTACAGGGTCCGACGTTCACCGGAGAGCTCCGATCTCGCGCACTGCGGCGGGAAAGTGCAAAGCCAGCGCTGGTTCGCCGTTGTCGCCGCTTTCGTCGCGCCGGGAAGAACGTGCTCCCGGGGGCCCTTTGACGCTTTCCTATGGGGCCACCAATTAGAAAGGAGCGTCGAGGTCTGCATTCGCTGGGCAGCCAAATGGAGCGAGCCTGTCGTCGCCCTAATGAGCTGCAAACAAAGGAGTCACCCGACCAGAAATTGCGCCCTGCAGAGGTTGAACGGCGCCGGCAATGCGGGGGATTTCTCTTTCGCCTGAAGAAATGATTTATGTGCGCGTGGGAATAAAATTGCAAGCAGATAGCGACTGGTGGCAGTGGAGGGAAGTGGATCGAAGGGGGGAAGGGGGGGGGGGGGGCACGTTTGCTGCTGCGGACAGCCCTCGGTGGGTCTCGGGGATACACTTTTTCTTTTCGCCGGGCCCAAACCTGGCCTTCTTTCTTTCTTTTTTTTTTTTTTTTTGCTGCCTTTTACAAGGTTACAAAAAACCTTTCTCGCACCTTGTCAAGTGTTGCGGTGTAGGAAGCTAGAAAACACGTACATTTATCGTTTTTCTCGCCTTCATGCGTCACAGCAAACGGAACAGAGAAAAATTACTCCCACCTCCCCTCGCGGGAACCCCTGTGTAGATGCGACGCATAGGGGGTTCCGTTGTTGTTTCCGTTAGGTTGATTCTCCCATCGCGTGAAACGTGCCGTGAACCCCGTGCCGCGGCTATGACGCAACGTGGCGCGGCTATGACGCCACACAATCCAACACAATCCACTTTAATCCAATCCAAATCCAATCCAATCCAAGCCAAGCCAAGCCAATCCAATCGAATCCAATCCAATGCCCCTCGCGAGAGAGTGTTCGCTATCGGAGAGGAGAGGGGGTGAGCACAGCTCGCACGGCGAGGAGAATGGGGGAGGGGTGTGGACGGACAACGACAACGCCGTATGGAGGGACAAAGCGAGTGAATGAGATGCCGTCGCATCTAAAATCAGCGCCCTTCCACTCTGTGAAGAAAGACTGCCAGCGAAGCTGGGCGCAGTCTAGGAAGTGCACGAAACAAAACACGTTTTTTATTTTGTAATTTGTGATTACGCATGCTTCCTAGCCAATCAGGTAAATGGGCTTGGAAGCACTACATTGTACACATTGAAGGACTAAAGCTTTATTTTAGTGGACAAACATGGGGGTGTTCGTTTCCCTTCGGCGTCGTAGGCATCTTATTGTCTGTATAACCAACCCAAACTGCTCGATCACGGCCGGAAAACGGCTGACAGGTCGCATCGGGCCGTGAGGCGTTCACTTTGAATAGCCTGCCAGCACAACGGCGGTATTATCGGTGTATTACCCCCCCCCCCCCCCCTCCCCCCTTGTGCACGCATAGATGGGCGACCGGTGACATGCGCGTGCGTAGACGGGAAATGGACCGGTCAAAACGTCGCCCCCGAAAGCCTTCTAGAAGGAACAAAACACCAGATCTGGAGAGGAAAAATTTCTTACCCACGCCGATTTTTCCGCGCACACCATGTGGGCAACCGAGACATACATATCTTCGCTGTAAAATTTAAATGTATTTTCAGGATCTATCCAATTGTTCTGCCCTCTCCGCACGAGGTAGAGTAATGTGTCGTATGTGCAGCGGCAAATCACTCCGAGACTACGACAGTCGGCAACACGGACGCTTGTCCGTCCACTAAGCCCGCTGAAGATGGTTTGCAACACATCAAAACCCGCAAGCCGCTCGCGCACTGCAGTGTTGTAAGCGACGTGAATGGGAACAATGCCGGGGCTTTCTCGGCGACGGGAAGATTCAGTGTGACGCAACAATTTTTCTATTACGACACAACTTGTTCTTCTCGCTGCGTAATGGTTGCTCTACGCCGCCTTAGCTATCCCGTAATTATGTAACACGACTGCGAATAGAGTGACCGTGTTCTTTTAACGCCAATGTGACACAACGCGCGGTCCCCAACTAGCCAATGGAGTACGGAGCGACAGGAAAAAGAGAAAGAGAGGTTGGACAGGAATGCGGACGCATTTTTACCACCTGCAATGCTCAGTTCGAGGATTCCTGAGGATTTAAGAGGAATTAGCGAGAAATCACCGTGACGCAAATGACTTCTCAAGCTTGCAAAGGTTGAGGCTTGGGCGAGTTGGGGTATAATTACGAAGAGGGCAACGGCGCAACACAGACGAAGCACAAGAAGAAAGTGACAACCACACAGCGCCCGTGGTTGTCACTTTCTTCTTGTTGTGTTTCGTCTGTGTTGCGCTGTTCCCCTCTTTGTGACTTCTCAAGAACGACCATAGCAGCGGGAGAGATGCTTTTGTCCACCGCGAAGGGTATACGTATGCGGTCAGTAGTTTCGTTGCTGTAGCCGCCCACACCTCACATCGTGTGATAACACTTGCCACCAGCCCAGTTTCCCGAAAGTTGCTTTGGTGCCCATTGGTGCGACCCTGGCTGGAAGGCGTACTTCCCCTCCCTGAGCAGGCGAACCCCTCGGAGGAGGGCGGGAGCGTAGCCGTGGCAACGCCAGGACTCCTCTTGGTGCTGGGAAGCCCGGGAGCGGGCCCCGGGTGAGCCGTTATCAGGCCAGCCAGCGGAAGAAGGGAGTCCAGCCAAGCGTATTGTGCGCTCAAATCACTCATGCGGGGGGCCACAAAAAGGACACGGCGGGGAACAATGGGAGCAAAAACTGCCGCCGCACAGTCGCTTTGCACTCGCACTGGCCGACCGCAGTCTTTGTCACAGAAAAAAAGCGGTGGCGCTGACAAACATTTGCGCGTTTCTTCAGTTTCCAGAACATGATTAGGCGACCCGGCTTCGAGCAAATCGTTAAATCAATAGGGCCGCGCGCGCAAAAGGACGACGCATGCGACCAGTGAAAGCGACGTGTTTGAAAGCTTTCGTGACGACCAATCAATGCTGCTATTTCGGCCCATTTTTGACACAGAAAGCGAGGCCACGGGAAGCGGCACGAGTTCAGCGGGAGTAATCTGCTGTGCAGCACTCTCCTTGCGACCCCGCCAGTCACGGAGTCGTAAAGAGTGAGCGCAAAATGTGCGTAATTTTTGCAAGAGCTCTCGGTGACATTGCGTGTTGTAGTAAGCCAAACTTATAATTCCAGGCAATAAGCGGTAATAAGTAATAAGCGAAGTTGATTACTCCAGGTCAAACCCGTAAAACGGCTCGTAGCGTCAATCCGACCTTCAAGCTCAGACAAGGTCAAGCCAGCGCCTCGTGCGGTTGCGCAGTGAAAGCATCTAATCACTCGTTCGTTTCGAGGTTTCAAGGGGAGGCTGAGGAGAGGCGGGGGAAATAGTAAGTAGTTCCTACTTACTTAGCAGCTGACCAGAACGCACCGGCATGCTCTATGGGGGTAATTACAAATCACCTTCGTTAAACAGATGCTCCTCCAGCTTCGCGAAAAAGACGGGTGAAACACGCGGCGAGGTGATTTGGCCCTCTCCGCGCCCTCCGAGCAGACTCGCCGGGAAAGCGCCGAGAAGAAAGGAAAGGCTCCCACGGTCACACTTCGCGCTGCGTCAGCCCGGCCGACATGAACGAATCTATGAAGACACGTCAGAGCTAAACAACAGCGATTAACAAGCTGCCGATGATTGAAATATTCCACAGCCACTAATCCTTATTACGATTCTGTGTGGGTATCGTGCCTCTCGGCGCTCGTGCGGAAGCAAATGGATTCGTCACTATGACTGAGAACTAATGTAATGAGTTCATACGCGTCCGCGGGCAAATGTAGCCGGTGCAGCGCTCTCGTGTCATTCCGTTTTAGCGGTGAAAGACGACCGCAGTTACACATACTACAGCCGGACTGTGATGTCCGCCCACCGACCATGGTCTCATATACTCAGTGTAATGATAGGAAACGTTTTCCAATCCAAGTACATTTCTAAGAACAATGACGAGGCTAGCTGGCCTTCTCCTTTTTTATGTTTCGTTGTTGTTGTTTTTTTTCGCGTGGAGAAGTTTTTTTTTAGCGCACTAAACTTACGGTGGAGGGTCCACCTCAATGCGTGGGCGTGTTTCAAAAGTTAACCGATGCCGCCGATGTAGGTGGTGACTGACATGTGACGTCAGGAGGCGGCGCTGTTCGAACGCCACAAATACGAAAATACCCATGTCCGGAGGTTGGATCATTGCTCTTCTTACGCGCTATACGCCTTCGGATGCGCCAAGTAACTTCGTAAGGTCCATCATCTGAGCTGATTCTCGTGTACTTCGGTGCCTTTGGCTACGCTGAACCGTTTGCACTAACTTCGCACATATTACATACCTTTTGTATTACAAACTTGTAAGTTGTGCAAGTATTTTCAAGTTGAACCGTACCGTCCAGCCCATGACTTCTCCGCTAGGAACCCGGTTGGAACGTACCCTTCATCGTACCCCGGTGGGAACGTACCCGATGATCTCCCCGACTCCCGCTTTTTCGCCTGCTCCGGGGAGATCATCGGCCGCCACGTAGACCTCTGGGGCGGTATTCTCGTAACTGTCCCTTTTGAAAACGTCCCTTTTGCGTCCCTTTCATCGTGACGTAACTTCCGGTTAAGAGGTGGACGTTGGCAGCATGGAGGAAGGTTGGCAGTAGGTTTGCCGCGCTTGCGTTACGTCACTTCCGGTTGTTGGCTTTTAGCCAATCAGGACTCGCCAAAAGGGACACTTTTGCAAGGGACGCAAAAGGGACAAAACTCGAGAATACCGCCCCTGGTCTGAACCCTACAACTACCCAGCCGTTCCAGAGGATCACCCGAGCAGAAGAGGAAACTTTACTGTTGTCTTCTAGAAAACTGAGTGAGAAATAACATGCACAGGTGCCCCGATGTCACATGGAAAAGATGGATTACTTGCGTGTCCTTATTAATAACTTGAATGTAACGACATGAGCGCTTTCCGACCGGGAAATTGGGAAAATACGCGTCGCACGAACGCCGTGTTCACAAAAGGCTCCCGTGTTGGCGAAGCGTAAATGGGGGCGAGTTGGTTGCTGCTGCAGTGAAGCATATTAGAACAGCGCGGTAAGAAACAGACTCGGAGACAGGAATAATACTGTTCCAGAAAATCAAGCGCCTCAAAAGAAACAAACGCTTCCTGAGGTCGCAATCAAACCTACAGATCCCTCGCGTTATGAAGCAGACGCCTATCCAATTGCGTCATTCGACACGGTATTAAATCAAAGCTTTCTATGCATCGCTGTTGGCGATATGCTTACGCCAAAACTCATGGCAGGAAAGCCACCTATAAACAATGGGTTTCCACAAAGGCCCATCAATCATACCACACACGCAGACAATGGAAGACACGTCCGCATTGCAATAGAATGGCTGACGATGCTGAACGTTCCATTATCGCATTCGGGCCGCTCAGCCTTTACTTTGGCTTCGCTGCGTGGGTGTTGGCTGTGGACTTTGGCGAAGTTGAAGTATGCTTTGGCTTTGGACTTTGGAAGCTTGCATTTTTAACTTTGGGAGCGAGGATAGCTGGAATTTGATTTGGCTCAGTTTGCATGCAGAAGTTTCGCGTTTTAACCGATCCTCCTCTTATGAAACGGGATTTCATTTTTTCCCTTCCAGAAAAATGCAGATGCAGAAGCAGCGCATGCGCGAACGAGGGAGTAGCAATCAGAATCCGAGGGAACTACGCGACAGAGCCGGATGGTTCAGATTTGCGCACATTGCGCATGCGTATTCAGATATTGTTTCTTTTTTTTTTTTGGCAAGGTCATAGATGCCGTGCTTGCATTCACAATACACCACGCTTTGAACATTTCACGGATGCCTGGTGCCAGCGCAACCCGTGTGTCCTGTCGAGGAGAGGAACGCACAGAAAGCGGCAGCAATGGTCAGTTAGTGCTGTGCGTTCTCTTCGGGAAGTGTTGTCTTTACCGCGAAGTTCTAATATGTTTCACTGTTCCAAAGTAAACGGTGTCTGCGCCGTACTCATACTAGAAGGGGTGCAGTCAGAAGCAGCGCGAAGTCTTGTAAAACAAGCTTGTGGGGAAATCCACCCCGTGAAAGTGTTTGGGGTTTGAGGGAAAGGAACAGGAAAGGAAGTGCACGGAGAGAGAGAGAGAGAGAGAGAGAGAGAGAGAGAGAGAGAGAGAGAGAGAGAGAGAGAGAGAGAGAGAGAGAGAGAGAGAGAGAGAGAGAGAGAGAGAAAGCTTTTATTCAATATATGCACGCAGGCCTGTTTAGTCCTCCCATTCCAGAGGACCTATGGTGACGTCTTCAAGCTGCTGCCTGATGTACGCAGCCAGTTGCCTTTGCTCTTCGGTGGTGCTTGTTGCGGTCAGCCATCCTTTGTTGGGTGTGTTTGTAGTGTTGTGTATGGTTGTGCAGTTCCAGAGGATGTGCTCTTGGTCGAGTATGACGTTACAGGTGGAGCAAGTAGGGGGTGGTGTGTCAGGATCTCCCCATATCTTGTGTAGTCTAGCTGGAGTGTCCAAGATGTCTGTTTGAGCTTGTCTTATTAGGGTTGCTTGGTGTCTTGTGAGTGTGTCAGAGAGCTGTGGCAGTTCCTTCCTTCCCGTGGAGTAGTCCTTCAATTTAGGTGCTGTTGGGACCGTGAGCGTTTGATTTGGTTCGAAGTCGGCAGAAGCCCAGGCTGCGGCTCGGGCCAGCTAATTAGCTTTTTCGCTGCCTGCCATTCCTTCGTGCCCAGGTATCCAGTACACTGTCACAGGTCCTTTGATGCTGTTGTTGATGGCCGTAGCTATGGGTTGTGACAGTTCCATGCTTAGCAGTTGGTGACAGGCGCTTTTTGAGTCCGTGTATATGTACGTGTGCTTCGTGGAGCTGGATGTGTGGTCAATGGCAGTGGCTGGCGATGGCTGTGAGTTCAGCCCAGATGGGTTTCATAGGGGAATGCACTGCTGGTACTCCGATTTTCCTTCGAGGTCAGCATACGCTATACTTGCTGCTGTGTCTATTACTGCTGCATCTGTGTATACGTGGTTGTTGAATTGGTCCTTCTGACCTTGTTGCGTTGGCAATGCATGTGTCTTGGTATGGGTGCAACTTTGAGTAGGTTGGCCGTGCGTGAGATGAGACGTTCCAGTCGTAAAATAGGCCGCTGGAGTGTGTACCCTAGACACTGAAGTATCTGTTGCCCTGAAACCGTTGCTTGGAGTCAGAGGTGTTGGTTATACCTGTGGTCAGCTACGATCTCCACCAGGGTATTGTGCGTTCCTGTCTCAAGAAGCCGCTTGGTGTTGGCATTGATCGGAATGCCTAGCGCAATCTTCGTCGCCTTCCTAATGAGAACATTGATTCTTTCTTCCTGGGTTTTAGTGAAGTTGGTGTATGCTGCATGGTACCTTATTCGTAAAATAAGAAGTGCATCCCGTAGTCGTAGGAGGTCTTGTTCCCTGAGTCCATTTCGTCTGTTCGGGATTCTGCCCATCATGTTCAGGACTTGTTCTCCTTGCAAGACGTATGTGCTGAGTGGTGGCACGGCCTCCCCGGTCGCTTTGAATGTAGTGTCCAAGTACCCTGATTAACTTTTGGCAAAGGATTGAGAGATTTCCGTTTTTAATGATAATGGGTGGAGGCTTCCATTTTGGGTTATGTATGAGAAGAAGCTCCGTCTTTTCCGGTGAGCACTGTAGTCTAATTTCTTCTGCTGCCTTACTGATGTTATCGACTGCCTATTGTAACGTAGCCTGTATGTAGCCTGTGGGCCTGTTTTAATGTAATGTCATCGGCGTATATCATGTGTCCGATTTTTCCAATTATCTGTAGGGCTCTGTGTATCCTGAGCATAGCAAGGTTGAAGAGTATTGGTGAAAGTACGGAGTCCTGTGGGATTCCTTGTTGCAATTGCTGGGTGTTGCAATTGCTGTGATTTGATTTCTCCTAGGTGCAATGTGTACATTCGACCCTCCAGGAAACTTCTGGCATAATTGTACATGCGTTGCCCACAACCAGTCTTGGCTAATTCTTCTAGCATTGCATCATGTGCCACATTATCAAAAGCCTTCTTCGGGTCTATGGCCAGAATTGCTTTGAGCATAGCTATGCTAACCTCCTTATCTGTTTCATCGTATAATACAAGTAAGGCATCCTGCGTGGATAGGTGAGCTCTATATCCAATGCACGGAGGGGCTTTGAGCTTGGCAGGGAGTTCACCTGCATACAACCCAGTGCGGGGAAAGGGGAGTAGAGGGGAGTGAAAAGATTGAGCTGAGTGTTGGAGATAGAGAAAGAGAGAAGAAAGAATAAAATAGGGCTAAGTCAGTCCGGGCTAGTGTTTGCGGAGTTACCATTCCGGAATTGGAATAACTCCGGATTCATTCCACTTTTCGCGGCCCCGTAATGCAATGAGAATGAAATGGCGACACTGGAGGAATGGAATTGGAATGAAATTAGGCTCCTTTTGCCCGGAATGGGAATGGGATGTGCAGAATTTTTCGACGACTTGTATTGATGTTCAGCTGGGACCAGCATATATGCTGGTTCAAGAGCAAACTATATA
Organism: Haemaphysalis longicornis; assembly: GCF_048455015.1. Classification (NCBI taxonomy): domain Eukaryota; kingdom Metazoa; phylum Arthropoda; class Arachnida; order Ixodida; family Ixodidae; genus Haemaphysalis; species Haemaphysalis longicornis. The sequence goes on from NW_027526335.1 coordinate 35,880,682, forward strand.
TAGTTTGCACAAATCTTATTGCAATAACTTTTCCTTTCCTAGGGAGGCGCTTTAGAGCTGTGAGGAAATACGTAGGGGGGGGGGGGGGAGCTGTTTCCTGAAGGCGTTGCCGACTGAGAATGTTTGCTTGGCGGTAGTCCTGTGGGGGTGGGTCCGAAGAAACCATGGGGGGATGTTAGAGACACTCCCGGGCATCCATGTGCGCTAACTGGTTGGAGTGCGTCGGGGTCCAAACCAAGCGAATGTACAAAACAACTGAGCGCTGCAGTTTGCTCCGAAACCGTCAGCTAATGCTTCACGGCACGCCTTGCTTACAGAATTGCATGAGCCTCAGAGACACACATGCAAAATGTCCTAACTTGTGTCCGGGTAAAGAAAGTTGTCTTTAAAAATGTCCTGTATTGAACAGTTAGAGTTAATTCTAAGACAATCAACAATCGGCGACTTTCGTACGGTGAATGCCAAATTACACTGGCACTACAGTAATTCGGTTCAGTGCTCTGAAATGCTAAGGATTGCGAGTACATGTGGGCATAAGCAAGGTACAGATGACGTGCCTCTGAGTTATCTGCGGCAGTGTAATGGCACTGGTGTGTTGGCACGCGAAGCTCATAGTGAGGTAAGACGTGACAGGATGTGCAAGGAGAAACAAGTAGACAGCACCGCATTCTTCCTCTAGCGTCGCGCAAGAGAAAGCCTTTACAACCTTTGTCTGCTGAGCACGAGGACTCGGGTTCGATTCCCGGCTGCGCCGGCCGCTTTTCTGATGGAGGCGAAAAGCAGAGACGCCCGCTTGCTCGAGATTTCGGCGCACGTTAAATATCCCTAGGTGGTCAAAATTAATCCGGAGCCCTCCACTACGGCGCGCCTCATCGCCTGCGTTGCATCGGTGCGTTAAACCCTACAATCAATACTGGCCCTTTGTAAATATCGTTCTACCCGATATGTCACCCAGCTGCTACCAGCCCTCGTTTTAGGGGCGAAGCTCCTCTTGCTCGGGCCCTGTTCAGACCGTACACGGCACATTGTACACGGCACATTGATGATGATTGTGGCAGGATCCCCCTAGGGATTGGCCAACCAAAGATTGGCCGAAAAGGTCATAACGTTCAACGCGTTCGTTGCTACCCAACAAGGAGGAGACGAAGAAGAGGTTGTCGTTCGTCGCCTGCGAGCTCAAGACTCTTGCTCGGGCCCTGTTCCGTCCCTCGCTGCTGCCATACACGGCGGAATGATGATGATTGTGGCAGGATCCCCCCAGGGATTGGCCAACCAAAGATTGGCCGAAGAGGACAAAACGTTCAACGCGTTCGTTGCTACCCAACAAAGAGGAGAGGAAGAAGAAGAGGTTGTCGTTCGTTGCCTGCGAGCTGAAGACACGTAACGGCGGTACGCGACACAAGACGCTCTGCAGAAGGCGACGGCCAAGGTGGCTAAAATGTCACACACCGAATTCGCCAACTTACCCGTGGAGATTCTCATCGTCCCAAACAAGCCCTGCATAATCACCACAAGCATCGACGTCGTCGACGGGTTTGTCAACGGAGCGGTGGAAAGCTTGACGTGTCGAGCCTTTATATGATGTGTGGGCGAATGTTTCACGGTTTTACCGATAAGCATTATAGCTTCGCCCCTCTCATCATCATTCACTTCGTGGAGATGGCTGGATTTTTTTGGCGACGTGTAGCATGTTTTCACAGCGTACTTAAGGATATAGAGCGTATAGCCTATAGCGAAATATTTTCTGCCGCAAAAGTAGCCAAAATAACATTTAAGTATTATTGTACACCATGATGATGTGGACGACTAAAAGTTTCCCTTTTGCGTCTGTGCCGGAAACTTCGCAAACCGGCTTGCCTGTGTACGAACAGTTCATCTGTTGCTATTTATTGCGATGCGCACTAAGGTCGACCCTTACCCTTACCCATCATTTAAATGTATGTTTTCTTTTTTCCTTTTTTTTTGCTGACACCTGCCAGACTTGCCGGTTAAGCGAAGCTCACTCCTTCGGCCCAGCCGTCCCCGTGAGCGTGTTCAAAGTTAAACAACTTGCTTCTCTTGTTCTTCGGCGGAACGAGTGTTTGTGGTTCCGCTAAGCGGGTTAGCGCCGGCGCACCTAGCCTGTCCGGCGCCACCAGGGCGGACCGCGAACACGCGGCGGGCCCTCTTTATTCATGACGGCCAGCAGGGGCTTACTCAGTGCGCGCGCCATTAATGAGTAAATATTTGCCCAGCGCGCTCGCCGATCGAAGCGCTGCGTAACGGGACCGCGAGCAGCCCCCGAAGAAACGGCGGCTGCGACACGAGCGCACTCCCATGTACGCCAGCAATAATCACACTCGGAACGGCCCGTGACGAAAGCCCGGAACGCCGAAATTATCCCGGCTACGAAATACTGTTTGTCCTCAGCGATATAATCCAATGCACGTGGCATCTCTCAACTACGAAGAGCCCAAAAGTTCAGCCCCCTACCAGCGAATGTTTCTGAATTAGTGACCTGCAACATTAACTATGCGCGAGAGAGCTTCCAACCCCATTCAAACAACTCGAACGAGCTCATGAAACAATCCAAACACAAATTTCCGCCAAGGGCCCTGCCACGGCCTTGTGCGTGCACATTTTAGACAGCGGGCAAAGTGGAGTACTGGATTGAATTGCACCGGCGAGTATATATTTCCCCATTTCTGTCGGGCACGTATATTTATATTTCTGTCTCCCGTTTTATTTCATCGTATAACGGGAGACAGAAATCCCGGCTGGTGAGCGGTTATCGTTAACGGGTCTGCTGGACGGCGTATATTCCGTTCACGCAGCTGCAGTCAACTGAGTGATACAAATGGACAATGAAGTGTACAAGTCGGGCTGTGTTGGTTCACACTGTTGCCGCAACTGTCGTAATAACTTTAAAGAATGACGTCATTGCACGTCTAAGCCAACCGAACTGCGTGGCACGCCGTTTTTTTACGTCCATAGATCATGATATGGCGTATGCGTCACTATAGTCTGAACATAGCCTTAGGCTGTCGTGAACACAAATAGGATGCTGACAGCGTCCGGTCCCTCATCAACGCAGGAAACTCCCAAAGCATAAAAGACGGGTATTCCAAGTGGTCTGCGGTTTTACCAACCAATTTTACAAAAATACAAAACCCCAATGACGAACGACCTATACATATACAAAGGCTTAGCAATTGCACAAAATCTTCGGCTGGAGCGGCTCCAACCTCGTATATAAGCTCCGCCAATTCCATGCAGGCTGTGCGTATACCGTACGAGGAGTACCCTAGCAATTCATCGTTTTCGTCCACCTGACAATTCCTCAACTAACTGGGGACGAAGACTTTTGCTCGTGCCTTTTGAGGGTAGGGGGCTTGCGAGGAAGTCGAATTTCGAATGATTGCGGTGGCGTGGCGCTCTCACCCACCACCACGTACGCCCGGCCCCCGGATATACGTAACCCTTTCGCTTTTACCGGAGTATATTACACTACTTCGCAACTGTGCGCGTACGTTCATCGTTTTCGATGGACGGACGTGCACCCCGGAATTCAGCAGTGCCGGCAACACCTCCCTCCAGACCCCAGCCGCTCCCCCGTTGGACCGTTTCTTCACACCATGACAGCATTTCGTGTCGGCGAGCGGCTGGGTCCGGTAAATCTAAGGTGGCCGTTCCACGGCCGCCATCTTAAGAGGAGTTCATATTTTGCCCGAAGGATAAGCCACCGACCCACGACTGAGAAAGCGACCGAGATGGGTTTGCGAGAGAAAAGTGCCGGGTCTCCTCCATTTCCACGTGCGATGCCCGAGGGCGTTTCTTTTGTTGCTGCCTGAACCATGGCAAACAGATTTTTTTCGCCGCCTAGCACGGGGGATGCGTTGCTGGGTTGGTTTAGAAGTGCCTTCTTTGCAGCGACCTGCTCGTTCTCCCAAACCGGGCGGAAGTGCGCCAGCTGTTTACATGCGCGCAGCACGAATAAACCAGGACGTTGATCATCAACTAGACTCTGCTGTTTTTCACTGTTGTTACAGAGGAAAGTTGGACGATTTAGCGATACATATGTCGACAAGACTGGCAGCGCACATTACTAAAAGAGAGAAAAGAGAACTTTGGGGTAAGGGAGGGAAATGAGTGGTATCGCGCCAGGAGAGAGCACCAGGTGCATTTTGAGTTGGCGCAGCATATACCCCTACTAGCCTGACCAGAGCCGCTTTGAGCTGTTCCTGGGCAACCCTAAAATGCCCCAGCCGTAGACATTCTGTGGGCAATCAAAATACGGAGCTGCGTCGGAGCTCATCAGAACTGCATCGAGCAGGCAAAAAGAAGAGACCTACGGGCACCGCCAATTCTCCTCCGTGAAGCCTCCTTTCACAAGGGAAAACCAAGGGATGGTGAGGAGGAGGACGAGGAGGAGGAGGGAGCTGATGGCACGTTATGCCGAGGCACGCTCGCGCTAGCACACGAAAAAGCCTCTCCCACTTGAAGATGCAGTGCCAAAGTCCAAGAGCAGCTGCTGATGGCAACACCGCTGCTTTTACTCGTCGTCGTCGTGGTACAATCGCCAGTGCCATCGGTGCCCCACACAGCGCAGCGCAGCAGCAGCTGGAGCGTGACTGCGAATCATGCTTCCGATCCGAAACAGCTACGAAAAAAGAATGCGCATAAACGCCGGCCGCAGAAATGCTGTAGAAGAGAACGGAGACAAAGACAAAGAGGCAGTCATAGAAGAGAACGGAGACGGAGACAAAGAGGCAGTCATAGCTTCAGACGATCGCGAAACGCCGGCAGGAACGCAATTACCTCATGCTCGGAAGAGGGCGTCGGAATATAGCCACGCGGCGATACACGGATCAGGAATGGGGATGCGGTACGATTTAACAAGTGTATGGCTTGCGCAGCTTGATGGCGTTAATTATACGCATTGCTAATCAGCGATCACATTTCGAACACCGGTACTTTTTTTTTCTTGGCCCCGATCAGAAGTGCAGCCGTGAGCTGACCTGCAGCGATCTCGTACGTGGCACCACAACACTTCGGCCGCCACGGAAGAGTGGCAGTTACAAATAGTGCTGGTTCATTTGCCTCTCCGCAGAGACGCCGTTAGCAGTGAATAACAGTGCGAACCCACTCGTGCAGTGTCCCCGCCCCTTCTCCTTGTTTCAGTTTGGACGAGCGGCGTAGGCTAAGGGTCCGTGCAGGGCGTCGTTAAGGGAGATTTGCACCTGCAGGCGGCATCCGCCGCGGGTGCATGCGTGCCATTGATCGAGTGCGGCGTCCTCGGCAACGACCCGGCACGGAGCAAAGCGGGCAAGAGCGCTTCGACCTGAGCAACGCTGACCACGCAGGTCGCACTAAGGGTCTCTGCCCCGGAGAGAAAGGCGTCGCCCACTCTACAGTTACTCTCCCGAGCGCCAATCATTAGGCGGAAACACAAAGAAAGGACACAAAAAAAAAGAAAAGAAAAAAAGCACGGCCCCCTGAAGATTGGAAGATTGGTGAGGCCAGTACGACACACGTAAGTAGTCATTGACGTGGTTGTATTCCCGCCATGAGCAAGGTGGCAGCCAAGGTACTGGCTAATCACACTCCTCTTATTATATTTTAACTTATTATATTTTAAACTTCGACAGTTTCGCGAATTTGATCACTTATCTGGAAGTCCGGCAAGGGCCCCTTTAGCTGCTCCGCCGCCCAGGGTCCACCATCTCTGCGCTAACCGAGTCCGCTGCGAGAAGAGTTGACAAAGCACGTCCAATCAGTTCCGTTGATTATTCCATGCGGACAGCAGTGCACACGAGCACAGTGTGTGCACCACCACCTGGCACTGCGCCGCGATTTCTTGTCAGGTGCGAGCCGGGCGAGGCCGTCGGCGGTTCCAGCATGATTAGCCTCGCATGTCTGGCGGGCTCCACCTCCGCGCTACTTGGTATGGCGCACGCTGCCATACAGCTTATACCGTCCGTTACGTTAGCAGGACGGGCAAGGCCAGCGGTCACTGAGAAGAGAGGACAGTGTTCCACGCTGGTTCTACGGGGAGGTCTTCAACGTTCGAAGGTGTACACACCGCCATCCATGCTTGCAAGCGGTCTTGGGGAGGAATCGCGCCTTTCTGCTTTTCCCGACGCTGACTCGGGCGAACCGGCGCCGTGCGAAGAATCGGCGCGTGGCTCGGTGAAAAAGCGAAAAGTGGAGGAACTGGAGGCTTCGCTTTTACGGCCTTCGATAGGCCTCTTAATGGCCCATTTGGCTGGGATAAATCTCGAACTAGTCGTCGGTGCAGCGCCGTTTTTTTCCCTTTTCCCCCGTTCGCGCGGCCCTACAGAGCGCACTGATTGTGAGAGTACGCTGAATGCAGCGCATAACCCATCTGGGCTTTGTGATACCAGTGGCGCTCATTGTCTCAATGGCAGTCATTATCGTCGCCTTCATTCTGCACCACGCGTGCATGATTTGCTCGTGAGAATAGACAGAAACTGTTACTGAGTAGACGCGAGAAGGGGGGGGGGGGGGGGGGGAGGTCTCTCTACAGTTTTGCAAAAATAGGATCTTCGCTTTTGCGCGCCGAAGCAACACCTGGGATTTTATGAGCTCCGCTACGGAGGGATGCAGATTATTTAGGCAGTCTGGGATCATTTAAAGGGACCGTGAAACACTTTCCATCAGCGCTTTCACTCTTTCCTTCGCGTCTGGAACCACTGCGAAAGCTATAGTTATCGCCAGCACGGAGCGGCACTGCGTGATTTTCTCGTCGCACCAGATACGCCTTCCATTTCCGCTTTGTTTTGTGGCTTTTTTTTGAAGTTCCTATCGAAAAGCGTCCATTGCTGCAACTGAACGAAAACGGGCCAACAGCCGCTAATGGCCTTAGTGACGTAGTTCTAGCCGTCAAAGAACGTCAAGGCCGGAAAAGAGAGAAAAATCTTTTGAGAGGGTTTACAAGTTATCTGATGGGCATAGAGCAATGATTTTTGGCTGTGGTACTTTGCGACCCCCTAATCTAAGTACTGAGTGTGTTGGGTGACTACGTTCTGCAAGCATTTACGATTTAAAAAAAAAAGTTGAAAAAAGTGTTGCACGGTCCCTTTAACGTGCGCCCAAGTCTCATGCACCGTGGTAGCTTGGGAGAAAACCAGCGACCTTGTGCTTTGCGGCATGAGCACACGCAGTGCGCAGCGTGTGTGTAAAAGTTTGGTGTCGTAATGATCAATTTCTTGGTTGCTCCCTTTCTATTACCTTGGCAGCGTTTTTCGAACATAGCAGCTGGGCTTCCATTTGGAAGCTATAAATCAATCACTCTCAACTCCTGAAGGAATTGCCCCTCGTGCTGCATTTGAGACGTAGAGAGTTCGGATAGAGGTGACGCTACCATCGCCATTTTCACTTCGCAACGTACGAGCTGTCGCATCGAAGCGGAAAAAAAAAAAAAAAAAAAGAGAACCCAAACAAACAATGAGGGGAAACCGAATGTTGGATTCCCGCAGTCAGGGGCTCGATTGAAATTGGCATCCTCGGAAGGCTGCCTTTCGACTCGTGAACAGACCGTTTTAGCCCTCGTACGAGCTGGCAAAAGTCGAGCGGCGCGGCGGACGTCTTCTTCGGAGCGATATTGGCTCCGTGCAGGGAGAGGCAGTATCGACAATAGTCCCGAAGGGGGGCTCGAAAATCGCCTTCCTCGCTTCGTGGAAGCAAAAATAAGCTCCGTCGAACACAATGCGGAGCCGTAATGACGTCGTCACGGCGTCCCCGGAGGACGCGCTCCTGATTCATGCGCATCAAGCCAGCTCCGTGAGTTCCCGGCACAGCCACTGGTAAAGTATCAACGAAGCGATGAAAGTGAGCACGTGGGTCACTCTGGGGAGGTGAAGAGGTTGGCTCCAATCGATAGGCGAGCTGCCTATACTGCAAACTTCTGAGAAAGGAATTGAATTGAATACAAGAGTGGACTAAGAAAAAGGTGCAGCAGCTGCCTTAAATAATACAGCCTCGTTCAATTTGAAAGAACTAGTCTTTGGTAATTCCGCTAGCTCCAGATATATTCAGTCACGAAAGACGTTTTTTGGAAAAAGTACGCGAAATGCTGAAAAAACTCGAATTTCGCGCTACAATGACGTAACATGGGCAGAAGTGATCCGCCAGCACTAAAAACGCACTCATCAGTGTAGCAAATTCGCGCTAGCATTCAGGTGACACGATCAAATATAAATAGACGCCGTACTACAATCACACAGTCACGTTTCGGAGCGATGGCTTAGTTGGACGACCGCTAATCGCAAAAAACAAGAATATGTGACGCCATAGAAAAGTTGCCGTAAAGTGACTGGGGAGTCGCCACTGTTTTATGTTTCTCGATTACTTGTTCAAGTTTGCGACAAAATTGGCATCATTGTTATCGGGACGAAGCAGGCTTTTTAGTTAATGCTTGTATGCTGTCTTCACGACCCATTTAAGAAACAACTAGATAATACAAAACACCCTAGGCATGCTGGAAGTTACCAATTACGCTCAGTGAAAAAAAAAAAAAAATCATACGACGACGACGGTTGAACGCGCAGCTTTCTCGTGAGCGACTCCTTGTTTGTCGTCTGAGCTCGGATTTGGCTCGCAGACGGTTTGGGCTTTGACTCGTTGAGCTTTGACTTTGACTTCCACGCAGTTCGGACTTTCGATCGCACCGGCTTTTACTTTGACCCTGTGCCATTTGATTTCGCACGAAATAAGCTTCGCGTTCAACCATCCTCGTCATTATACGAAAGAGTGCAAGATTTTCCTGTCTAATTTTGCATGACCGTGCACCCCTCTACAATTTCAAACAGCTTAGACCATGTCGAAATGGCGCTCAACAAATAAAACTGTCGGAGCGGAGAAATCGGACAGACGTCGGCTTCATAACGCGAAGGACCCAGGTTCGCTTCCGACCACGGGAAGCGTATTTTCCTTTCACTTGACCAACGATCATCATAATCGTCAGAGAAAGCTGGCTTCCCAGCAGTGTGTGTTGTGCTGCGCACAGACGCCATTAGTAAGGCATAGAAAGCTTTACTTTACAATCAGATCGGTACAACGTGTACACCCACAGCTACGGCTGGGAAAGGATCGACGCTTCATCCCAAACGTCAAGTGCTAATTCTAATGTTTTCGTTTACGGAAGCAGAAGGACAATAGCTTGAGTTTGAGGATGCCACTGGGTCATAAGTGAGCAGGGTGGATGATTCAGCATTTGAGTGCCCTCCTCACATTACAGACATCACCACGTCTGTCCAATGTGACATGGCAGGGCAGCGGACTGCGATAGACTACACCAGTACAGCAGTATACACAAAGCGCGTCGTGGGCTTCTTTGGGTCTTTTCGTTTCGCAGTTGAATTTCTGACACATTCGCAGTTCTATTTCTGACACAGGGGGGCACTTGGCCGACCATTGTTGCAGGTTCAAATGCACTCCAGCATATGAAAAAAACATAGGTTTTGCGCAGGTCAACCAGCCAACGCGAACGCGAAATCTACGAAGCATATCGTATTGGCCAAGAAGGCGACGCGTGTAGCAGCACCTTTTTCTGTGTCATTGTCCACAAAAGAAGTTGGGTTCCTGAAGCAAAGATTAATTGTTGATGAAGTTGATGAATTAGCCCTCTCTTTTTCTTTTTCTATTTTTTTTCCTTCTGGCGCATGCGCCGAGGACGTAGCGTTTATGTGTGTTCTGTAAAAATCTCACTTGAAGTCTGCCGTTCGTCCTGTGGGTTGCTTCCTCTTGTGTTCCGTCCTTGCGCTAGCGCAATGTACCCGGTATACACAGCGCTGTCCTGCGCTGCTTTTTCCGTTTCTCGTCCTTTTGTGTCTCCTTTTTTTTTTTGCACTATTCATTATGACGAATATTCACCAGCTCACCCAAATCAGAGTCCTCTTGAACTATATTCTTCAGTGTTGCAGCCGAACCGATCATTTTCGTTTTTTGCTAAGGGTGAGACTGGGAGATAGAGGACTTTTATTGAATAAGAAACAGTGGGAATTTGAGAAATTAAGGTTTAATTAAACAGTGCTCAAGGTTGCAATCCCGCATGCATCAGCCGGCGCTGCCCTTGAGGTGACGAGCTAACCAGCGCTCTCCCCCGTGTCTCGATAGAAGTAGAAGGTCCCCTGAACATATCCTTGGACATGGCGTTAAAGCGGGTGGTCGTTTCTTGCATTTAGCATAGTTTTAAGTTAAGGCCGAATGTTTCTCACTAAACATCTTGGCCCATTTAGATTTGTGGCGTTGGTCGGCACCTGGCGCAGAGTTTTCGATTCTTCGGTGTCAGTAAGACCCTTTTGTGGTACGCGAAGGGTCGTATTCGTAGGCATATATTTTTCAGGTAAAGGAGTGTTGTAGCCGTGGTTGCAAGGAGCACGGTACGTAAGTTCGCGTTTGTGAGGACGTGTGTTAACAGGCGGGCCAAGGACCCGCAGAGGAGGATGAAGAAAGAGGTGACGCCATGGCTCGTTAAGATTTCAGAAAACAAGGGTAGGTATATTCACACGCGGAAGACACACTCACACAAGGAAACTAGCGAAACAAACTGCAGTCAAACTGACAACACACGCGCAACGCGAAAAGCCACAAGTCCGAAATCGAGTTCAAAGCGAAAAAGGGACGACGCGCTCATGTCCCAGTCCGCTCAGTGCTGCGACAGGGTGTCTTCGATTCACCGCTGAGAAAAGGCCTCGACCTCGTCGGTTGAGCGTGTCGACGCCCGAAAACGTGGCGCGGCACCGCAAGTCCTTCTCCGTGGGGACGGCCGAGATGCACTGGCCGCAGCTCGGAACGCCCGACGCGGGCGCCCGTGCCTGGCCGGCTTAGGCCTCGACCCCGAACCTTGGCTCGGAACACGCTTAGGGAACGCGGCCACGGGAAACAGGCACCCGGGTGGCAGAGCCAGGTCCTCCGGACAGCTCCTGGATGGTTAATGATGGTCAGTGCAGACGAAAAGATGAAAACTGGACGACACAATCGCTGACACAAGGTTCTTTCTCTTCTTGTCCGGTTTTCGTCTGCGCTGACCATCATGAACGCACTCCAACTCGCCCAATTCGCTACCTTATTGCAGTTCCTGGACGGCTCTCGGTCCTCGACCCAAGCACCTCCATGGCTCGATCACGAACTGCCTCCCGGGCGCAATCGTTTCGCCCGTTCCTCCAGCGATGTCTGGTCGCTAGCTCCGCCAGCCCATCCTCCTCTTTATTAATTTCTTTATTGTGGGTGGGAGAATTATTCCGAACCATTCAAGTATCCTGCCTGCAGCCAAGTGTAGCGGCCTTTCGCGAGGCTGCAATAATGTTTAAGCTTCCGTTCGATAGTTCTGGCGGATTGCCAATCCAATCCGATTTTCTTCTTCTCGCGTCTCTGTTCTTTTCCTGGTCAGGCGCTTTACGGCGGGGGCCAGGTAGTTCAAGATTTTCTGTGGTTTGGCGATCGTGAGTTCGGCTCGGCCGCTTGTGCGTAATGCCATGCAGAGGATTCTTACGTGACTTCTCTAGGATGACATGTGACCTATTTTAACGGTCATGTTTCAACATGACCGTGCGGCGCTATCCCTTTATTGACAGACAGAGCTTGCGGTGGTGACAGGGCTACAGGAAATTTGAAAATTGGCAAATGAGACAAGTAATTTGGAAATTAGTGAAATTTTACGCAATATGCTGGGCTTTGTTTATTAGGACACATCTGAAGTTCGTTCTGCTCATAATCTAGGCCAGTGGCTCTCAACCATGAAGCCCCTCTCGGGCTTTCAAAAGCGATCGGAAGAGAATTTCACAAATTGATCCGTGTAATAATGCCAAGCAATTTGCACCTGCAGCCTGGGTCGCCCACGTACTTATTCAGTGCCCGCAGTTTTACGATCAAGTGTGTCTTATGGTTAAACAATTTGCTCTCGCAGTTAAAAGTTACCCGAACAACTTTAAACGGTTGAACATCGTTATTGCGCATACTGATATAGCTAATTATCGGCTATAGCCAACTAAATACGAACCTTGGTTGGACACGTTTCATTTCAATGACACTTATTCTTTTATAACGAAAGTGAAACTGAAAGCCGAACACACTATCGGATATAACTAAAAGTATTTGACCAGAAGGCTGGAAAGCTACTTAGAAAAACCCCCGGCGTCCGAAACGGGAGAAGTGGAAAAGGCCCCTTTGTTCGCAGACACTGTGAAAAACTTCATCCTGCTCAGTGCTGCGAATAGCCACCAGACAGAGATCACATCCTTCCTCGAAGAAATAGGGACGAAGGCCTGTTTTGTCAAGTGGATTTTGTTCTGTTATAATTTCCCGTTGCATGTCCTGGTCATTGAGCTTGAAATGCCACAGGGTGGAAGATAACGGTTACCTTGTTTGTAGTTGGTTCGAAGATTGAAATAATGCGTTTTTGCATCAAAGATTTTTGCTGGAACCAGATTACCGATTGGTTTGAACCGATTTTTTGCTCTACTGTTACAACGAATATCGGATTAACTAACGAACAAAATTACTGTCCCGAGACTATTACGTTAATACGAGGTTCGGCTGTAGTGTTTCGTGTCTGGTTTTTTCGCATAGCTGACGTGTTGTGAGAAAACAACATTAGAACTTGTGCTACGCGGAGCAATTTAATGCACAAGTCAGGCAGCGAAGCCACTGCAAGGAAAGTTCGGCAAAAAGTTAAAAAAAAAATTGGGGAAGAGAGAGTTTCGGCGAAGGCTTCGCGGACCCCTTAAATTCCGTCGCGGACTCCTGGGGTCCGCGGACTACCATTTAGGAGCCACTAACTTTGGTGTTTGAGAGCACGGCGATAGTATTTTCCACCATTTTTTTTAATATATGAGACAATGTCGGTGCCTGTGCATCAGGTCTTGTGGGAGAGGCGCTTTGGTGAAGTGGCGTCTGGCGACCGTGTCTGCCGAGCATGCGACTACCGATGGGGCGTAAAACGAACTCATTGCGCAGGTTTCAGAAATCGCCCTTTCTTCCGTCTGCGCTGTAGTATCACCGTCTGCTTCTCTACACTCCAATTTGCCGCTGCGAAGGATTCCAGATTACTTCGCATCTGCAGGCTGCCGTAATCATAGTTTTCGGTTTGCAGCGATGACGCACTTTCGCGGACGCTTGACGAGCACGGCTGATAGCGGACGGGTAGTACCCGCAGAAAGAAATTGACCGCGTTTCTGCTTGCTTCACTGCAAATGTCGTCAAAAGACACCTGCCGTCTGCCACCCGTCCCACGTAACTCCTTCTCTGCTCGGCGCGCTCTTTTCCTCCCCCCTCGCGCCTCTCGTGATGAATTGAACGAAGGTTTGTTCAATACAATTCAATTTTCCCACTGCCCTCGCACTGCTCGCGCGCCATATTTTTAGACAGCGAGACATTTTGTTTTTATATTTTGTTTTTTGTTGTGCCTGGAACAGAACAAGCGAGAGTTCTGTTGTTATTTTTTCTTTCGCCTCGAACGTGCTGGAGCCTACTTGCGCCATTTTTAACGCGCCGTTCTTTTTTCACTTGCCACCGTGAACTTTTTACGGAACGTGCATGCCTAACTAAAATAACGCGGGAGCTGCCGGTTGATTGATTGTAGGGTTTAACACGCTGACGCAACGCAGGCGATGAGGAGCGCCGTAGTGGAGGGCTCCGGATTAATTTTGACCACCTTGGGATCTTTAACGTGCGCCGAAATCTCGTACACACCGGCGTTTTTGCTTTTCGCCTCCATCAGAAAAAAGCGGCCGCCGCGGCCGGGAATCGAACCCGCGACCGGGAACTACCGGTTAAGTACTTACATCTTGCCTCAACTGTGTCTGAGGTTTCTTTTGTCCTAAATAATGGGGACATGTGCGACCAGTACCCCCAGTTTCAACAGTTTCGAACGGTTCTGGGGAAATATACTTTTGACAGATTGTTCCAATTTTTTGCCTGGCGGTAGAATCGAGGGACGCACAGAGAGACCGAAAATTCCGCATTTGAGTGGCTTCGGCTCACCTTGTGATTCTAAAAACGATGTCGTCTTTAAAATCACAAAATAAGTATAATGTTGTTGCGCTAATAAGCAGCTGCCGTAAGCGCCCTCACAGGAGGATGGGGCATGTCTGCAGACGAGGTATAAAGTGAGCCCCGTGAGCTCCTACGGCCTACGACGTTGCGTGTTTGGCTGTCTCCGAGGCACGTTTATGATATGTAACAAAATCACCGCCTATTTTTTTCAACCTGTAATGCAAAATACAGCGCAGCTGTGCTTATGTTTGGAAATGGTGCTACGACATTTTGCTAATGACACGGTTATGATGACACAAAATAACGATGAAGGGTTGTGGCTCTTATGCTGAGAATGATATTAATTGCGTTCTATTGGATGAAATGCAAAACCACGACAGCACCAGGGTCATCCATCTTCAGGGCATATAAAGCGGGTTGTGCTTCAGGGTCATCCATCAGCGTCATCCATCTTCACAGAATGGAAGGGCACTATTAACAGCAGGGCTGTTTAGGCCGACACAAATCCGTCCGGCGGAGAAAGAAAACCCTGAGCGCACGTAAGGACGTGCCTCGCGTGACCGCCCGGCGTCCCCGGCGTGAGGTGCCGGGCACGACTTTCACGCAGTGGCTTTAGCAAGAAAAAAAAAGAAAAATACCGAGCGCGCGTGAGCGCGTGCCTCGCGGTGACCGGCCGGAGTCGTCTTGCGCGTGGAGTCGTCTTGCGCCACATGAGCTCCTGCCTTCAACAGCTCCATTCGATTCAGAAGGGGTGCACGGCAACGTTGCAGAGGAAGTTCTGTGGTGCCGGTGCAGTGCAGCAGCGTGGATCCGCGGTGCCGTGCATCACGGTTGCACCGTCAGTAGCGCCCCTGCGTGTTTATAATCGAGCGAGGTGCAGGCATAGTCGTCTGCTAATCATCCTCGCCTGTCGTCCTCTACAACTGGATATTTACGGCCATCTGGGTTGTGTCGTACGCATCAGCGGCGACGCTGAGTTTGTCCCACGCATCTTCGAGCTCGACGGACATTTTCACGCGGTCGCCGCAACTGCCGGTAGCCGCCTGCCAACCCGCAACGCCCCAACGCTCACGGCACCGAATCGCTGCACCTCCTCCGTAGCAGGTGCAGCGGTTCTCTGCACCGTGGCGGCACCGCTGCAGCACCGTGAGCAATCGAGCGACGCGGTGCACGGCACCATTCCTGCAGCGGCGAATCGAGCTCTTTGGTGCAGCGCACCGTGCAACGGTGCAGGCGTTGCAGCGAATCGCTTCTGAATCGAACGGAGCTGTCGTCGTCGTCGTGTACCGACCGGCGCGCCACGGGTCCGCCGCCCCGAAGACGATAACGGCGAATCTGTCGAGCCATCTGTTCACAATCCAGAGTGGGTACGTGTCATTCTTGTTATGGCTACAACCAGCCAACCAACACGTGGAGACGGCCACCGGACCAGCTAACTAAGAAGTGGAGGTCTACCGAGGCGATGTCGCGCTGCAAGAAGATTTGCCCTACGCGGCTGTGCCGTCGGAAGACGACGACGACTGGTACTAAATAAACACTGTACATACCTTAACGGCCTTTGCTCTATTGTGCCGTCCGGAGCAGCAATGCGCGGCTGGGGTCCGGCTGCTTCCTCTCTCCTGGAATCCGCTGTCACTGTGGGGAGAAGATAGGTCGACCTCCAGCTCTGCTGTTTCTGCGCCAATTCTTTTTTTTTTTTTTTTTTTTTTTGGCCACGGGTTCTTTGTACTGCAAAGTTAAATTTTTTGCACTTACCTAGTTATAATTAATATTTCAGAACCGGTTCGGTGTGTAATTGAATCGAACCTGAACTGAACCGGAAGAAACTATTTTAAGCGATCCCGAACCAAAACCGAACCGGTATTTTTTTCCCCTTCGATACACTGCTGTGAATCATGAGATTTTGTGTAATATGTTTACAGCCACGGTTATCAATGGCCGTTTTTATTTCTCCTACGTGACTACATATCTACACGTTCTCAAATTGTTTGACTTGGGCGTAAGCAGAGTACAGAGCTTCATTTGCGGA
Organism: Haemaphysalis longicornis; assembly: GCF_048455015.1. Classification (NCBI taxonomy): domain Eukaryota; kingdom Metazoa; phylum Arthropoda; class Arachnida; order Ixodida; family Ixodidae; genus Haemaphysalis; species Haemaphysalis longicornis. Next base: position 35,896,706 of record NW_027526335.1, read on the forward strand.
ACGGATCCAGTCACCCAAGGCTCTATATTATCGTCACTTTTATTTGACATTTATCTTAATAGCATAGTTGACGTGGTCGCATTTATCACAGTACGCATAGGATACTTTGCATAAGATACACTAATTACTACACTGCGCTTTCAGGCCTTCAGAAAGATGTTGTGAAGCTGGGTGATTGCTTATTCGAAGCAAACTTAAGGTTAACCCGCAAAAAAGTAAACTGATATGTTTACGAAACCCCCACAAGGCAGTACCAAATAATGATCCTGCGCATCTGCACATGTCCAAATGCTCTACTTGGTATTTCCGCCGTGTAACACGGGTACATTCGTTAAAATGTCTCCGTGTATTCAGTGACGGTGACCTGTCCTGGACACACGGATGGGCTATACCTGTAAGAAATTACGAAGCGTTGCGTGTTTACTGTACAATTCGAAGGTATTTTGCCCTTCTCAATTGGAAGTTTATTGGCCTATGCTCTAAGTTACAGAATTTTTCGTTATGTAATTTTCATTTGTTCTTAAACATGAAAAACCTGAATAAATCTAATTGTAAAAAAGCAAAAGATATGGCGCCGCTTCCACTAGTGGCGCAAGCCTGGAGAAAAAGCAGAGCTAGCGGCCTCTCTCCCTCCGTCGGAGACCCGCTGTTGCACATCACATGGATTTCCGAACTTGCCGCTCTAAGTTCTCTATGAATGGCACCGGATCGTTTTATCGGCAGGCTTTCACACCTCACGAAGTCATAATGAACGGACTGCAGTCTATTTATCCGGTAGCCCGCACTTATAACTACATACGTGGTTGGTATGCCATCTTATGAAATAGGTGTAAACGCTGAGTACAACTTCAGGGGAAAAAAATTCGATTGGACAGAGGTGTCTCTGTTCTATCAAAATCGTTTTGTCCTGAAGTTTTGCTTGGCGCTTAAAGCTGGGGTTCACTGCAGCCTCTCAGACGCTCAATAAAGTCTCTCTCTCTCTCTCTCTCTCTCTCTCTCTCTCTCTCTCTCTCTCTCTCTCTCTCTCTCTCTCTCTCTCTCTCTCTCTCTCTCTCTCTCTCTCTCTCTCTCTCTCAAAGTGGACCGCGTTTACCACGCGCTATAACTGGCGGCAACCGGCTTCGCGAACTCGGCGTCTGTAGCGCGAGCTGTTCTGTGCTCCCCACTTCAGGCGCGAATGCACTGGAGCTGTCCCCCAGAAGAGAACGCGAAAGATCACGCCACGAACGCTGGGCAGAGGGTTCTCGAAGGTCTAGTTGGACGACGCCGGGCGCTCCTCACGAGGCGCACGCTCACGCGCGCTCGGTATTTCTGTAGTTTTGCAAGCTTCTCACGTAAAACACACCCATACGCACGCCCATATGCGGACGCCGGGAACTTTTTACGAGAGGCACGCTCACGTGCGCTTGGTATTTTTTTCTTGGCATGATTTTGCGAACGCCACCGAACCAAGCTCAAACTAAAACAGTTCTGCTCTTAATAGTGCAAAAAGTGTTCCTTATTATGTTAATCGACATTAATCAGCAAGTGTCTATAAGTCAGCAGGATTGCTTAGTTTTGACAATGTATTAAATAATTTGTCATTTTATTACTTTTAGGAAAGTTATTACGAGGTTTGGAACACGAACTATTTTCCTCTACGACACGTGTCTCATTATGTGATACCAAGAATTCAAACACGCTATGGGAGAGCCATACGGTCATGGTATGTCCCAAACATATTTCAACGAGCTTCCAGTGATCGGTTTTCGATAGCTTCGCAAGGTAAGCTGAGAGTGGCCACATTTTCTTTTGCTGGCCACATGTTTCATTTTGTTGCACATTTGTTTGTGGTTTTTCCACGTGCTTTTATTTGTATTTCCTCTAAACGTTCCCCAGGTGTTCTTCTTAAGTACTTCCTCTGACGTGCGGGCACGTTGTACGCAACCAGTCTGTGAAACCATGACTCCTGTAAGGCGTCGCTACACATGCCTACTGAAGACTTAGGCTTGCCCGAGACTATATTGCTGCACATTGATGAGGTTAATAAATCTTATCTTATCAAAGCGCGCGCGCCGTTTGAGGGCTATTTGCGGCAAATCCTGGCTGCTCCGCATGACGCGGTCTGCTTCGGGATGGTTGCAAATGTTTCGACACATTGGCTTCAATTGGGCGCAGGCACAAAAAATGATGTTGGAGGCCACCCGTGTTCAGGCATTAGGAACGTGTCTGTTAGCGCCAATATCCGGTTGCCGGCGGCGGCTGGGGCGACCAGTCAGGTGCGCCGCATGCGCGGCCTTGGGAATATTAAGGGACCAACATTTCGTTGCATCGACCTTGCGCGGCATAAATCGCGTCTTCAATCAATGCGCGGCCGCCGCTGCTTAACCCTGCGCCGCCAGCGGCCGCGCTGCGAGGCGGAAGTGAGGGCAGCGTAACGGCGGCACCGGAAGCCCGCCCTCGTTCCCGGCATGCTCGTCGGCCGATGGGCAACGCTTCCCCGCGGCGGGGAAGCGGCGGCGGCGCTTCTCCCGGGCGTCCCCATCCGAGTCGTGCGCTCGCGAGCCGCCGCGCTCAGGTTCCCCTGGCTGGCATTGCACGCCGCTCCGAGGATGGAGAAAAAAACTCAGACGGGGAAAAAGAGCGGTGGGGCCGTGTTTCGCATCCACTGACTGCCCACCAAGGTGAGCGGCAAATTTTCCATTGCTCGTCACTCTAGATATTCTGCAAACAAGAAGCTGAGACGCGCGCGTGACTCTTACGCGCCGCAGCAGCACCGGTCACCAAACATGTGTGATAAGTGGATCTGATCGCCTTTATGTTGGATTTAAAATACATTTGCGGTACTGAGCACTAACGAACACGGTGGGACTATATTTTGTTGTAGCGCACGAATATGGGGTAATCTGTTTCAAGAAATTCACATTTCAACTAGTTATATAGAAGCCTTATTTCTGACTCCATTACAGCCGCTTAAGAAGCGTCGTCCTTACTGTTTTATATGTGCCTTTTATCTACGGTATTGTTGTACAGGCTTGTTGCCGGAGAATCGTATTTTTTTTTTTTTTCGCGCGCGTGTCATAACCGAAGATACATCCGCCTCACGCAAGCGTACCTTTCCCACAGAACCCGATGTATTTGCCTTCGCGGAGCACACTAGAATTTAAAAACTTTTCTAGAACTGCAACGTTGACTAGACATTGATTGGGGGTGCGCAAAACTGAGCACGGATGTGACGTCATCTTAGCAGTTGAACTTTGTTGCCGAAAGTTATGTGAAGCACGAGAGTTGCCGCCTCTTTCTGGTAAACTATACTCAGCCACTCGAGGATATTAATTCTGCTATAAATTAACTTTGAATGAGAAAACTGTGAGTGTTCACACCGGTGTGTAGATTTAAAGGAGCGAAGACCCGCCGTTTGGTCTTCCGAAATATGCTTCGAGAGCGGTGAGTTTAGTTGCTTGCGGTGATCATATCCCTTTTTCAATAACCGTTCACAATTACGCTGTGAAGTCTGTGGGTATTTTCTGCGCTCACGTGGAATGCCCGTCGCCGCCCTGCAGCGTTCCCTATTTACGCGCCGCGGAGCTCGAGTTTCTACGACTAGTCAGCCTTGACTGACACAGCTGTCAATATTGATTTATCTTCTTCTTCTTCTTCTTCTTCTTCTTCTTCTTCTTCTTCTTCTTCTTCTTCTTCTTCTTCTTCTTCTTCTTCTCCTCCTCCTCCTCCTCCTCCTCCTCCTCCTCCTCCTCCTCCTCCTCCTCCTTCTTCTTCTTCTTCTTCTTCTTCTTCTTCTTCTTCTTCTTCTTCTTCTTCTTCTTCTTCTTCTTCTTCTTCTTCTTCTTCTTCTTCTTCAGCCTGTCTACAACCAATGCGGGCAAAGGCATCTTTCATAGATGTCCAATTATCTCGCTCAGGTGCTAACTGCGATCCATTTATCCCCGCAAACTTCTTGATCTCATCTGCCCATCTGACTTCCGGCCGCCCCCTTCCCATGCTTGCCGCTTGGCAGGCACCGGCAGATCCCTAGTGGATCCCACTAGGGATCCACTCTGTTACCCTTAATGACCAACGGTTATCTTGCCTTCGCATTACATGCCCTGCCCACGTCCATTTCTTCTTCTTAATTTCCACTAATGTGTCTATAACACGTGTTTGTTCCCTGACCAACTCCGCTCTCTTCTTGTCTCTTAGCGTCGCACCTATCATCTTCCGTTCCATTTCCCGCTGAGTCGTCCTCAATTTAAGTTGAACTCTTTTAGTGAGCCTCCAAGTTTCTGTCCCGTAGGTGAGTACCGGTAAGATGCAGCTGTCATACACTTTACTTTTCAGGGACAATGGTAGGCTGCCATTCATTATCTGAGAAGGCCTGCCGAATTGATTTCACCCAATTCTTATACTTCTAACTATCTCTGCCTTATAGTTGGGATCCGGGGTCAAAACTTGGCCTCAGTAGATATATTCGCTTACCCCTTCTACTGCATCGCCACCTATCTCAAATCGCTGTGCTGTCCCGAGGTTATTGATCATTACTTTAGTTTTCTGCATATTAATTTTCAGGCCCACGGTTCTATTCTGTTTGTCCAGTGCGGTAAGCATGCTTTGCAATTCGTCCCCCGAGTTACTTAGCAAGGCAACGTCATCAGCAAATCTGAGTTTACTGGGGTATTATCTATTAACACTTACGCGTACCCACCTGTTCCCAATTCAATGTTCTGAATACTTCTAGTAAACATGCTGTTAATAACATCTGAGAGATCGTGTCTCCTTGTGTGACGCCCTTCCTTATAGGTATTATTCTGCTCTCCTTATGGAGGATGATGGTAGCTGTGAACCCATTTCAGATATCCTCTAGTATACATATGATCGTCTAAATCCTGATTCCGCAATGTCTGCATGACTGCTGAGGTTTCGACTGAGTCAAATGCTTTCTCATAATCTATGAAGGCGAAATATAGGGGTTGAGTATACTCCGTGCTTATCTCTATCACCTGATTGATCGAGTGAATATGATCCGTTGTTCAATAGCCTTTACGAAACCCTGCTTGTTGTTTAAGTTGACTGAAATAGGTTGCAGAAGTTCCGTTAGCGATTACCTTGGTAAGTACTTTGTAGACGACTGACAGCAAGCTGATCGGCCTGTAATTTTTCAGGACCTTCATGTCACCTTTCTTATGAATTAGGATGATGTTCGCGTTATTCCAAGATTCCGGTACGCTTACGGTAATTAGGCATTGCGTATACAGTTTTTCCAGTTTTTCAAGTACAATTTCTCCTCCATCCTTCAAGAGGTCTGCTGTTATCTGATCCTCGCCAAGTGCTTTGCCCCCTTTCATTTCTTTCAAAGCCTTCCTTACTTCTTCGGTCGTTACTGGTGGGATGTCTATCTCCTCTGAACTGCTTTCTCGTTCGGCATTATCCTGGATGTCCCGGCTACTGTACAGATCCCTATAGCACTCCTCGGCTACAGTGACTGTTTTATCCCTACTTGTGATGACATTGCCTTGTTTGTCTTTAAGTGCATACATCTGATTCCTCCCCACACCTAGACTCCTCTTCACTGCTTTCAGGCTACCTCCATTCTTTACAGCGTATTCGATCCTCTCCATATTATATTTCCGTATGCCAGCTGTCTTACGCTTATTGATTAACTTCGAAAGCTCCGCTAGTTCTATTCTGTCAGCTGGGGTGGATACTGTCATGGTTTGCCGTTTCCTAATTAGATCTTTCGTCTCCTGGGAAAGTTTACCAGTATCCTGTCTAGCCATCGTGTCCACGATTTCTAATGCAACTCCGTGATAATGCGCGCAATATTGTCGCTCGCTTCCTGTGTCGTAAACTATGCTTCCTCGGTAAAAGCTGAATATCAGTTTTGCAGCGCGATCCTGCATTCTTCAACTTTCCTTCGTACGGTTAGCTCATTGATCGGCTTGTTTCGTACTAGCTTGTTACGGTTCCTCCTCAAATCTAGCCTAGTTCGAGATCTTACGATACGGTGGTCTCTACACCTCCCCCTCCCGATCACTTCTACGTCCTGCACGACGCCAGCGTTATCGCATTGTGTGAAGTCTATTTCATTTTATGCTCTCCATTCGGGCTCGTCCATTCCACTTCCACCTCTCCCCTTTGCGGAAGAAAGTATTCATGATGCGCAGAATTATTCCGTTCTGCGAACTCCCCTCTATGATTCCTACAACCCAGACCATAGTTCCCGACTGCCTTGTCTCATGCCTGCTTCTTGCCTACTTTAGCATTGAAATCTCTCATAACTATATACGGTGTCTTTGCTTTGCCACTGCCGATTCCACATCTTCATAGAAGCGTTCAACTAGCTGGTCGTCATGGCTGAATATAGGCGCGTAGCCCTGTACTACCTCGACTTTGTACCTCTCATGAAGCCTAATTACAAGAGCGGACACCTTTTCGTTAATGCTATAGTATTCATCTATGTTGCCAGCAATGCTTTTATTGACTTGAAATCCCACTCCCAGCTCTCTTCTGTCCACTAAACCACGGTAACATAGGATGTGTCCTTTTTTTAGCACTGGGAAGGCTTCACCTGTCCGCCTATCCTCACTAAGCGCTATTACAGCCCATCTAATGCCCTCTAATTCCTTGAACAACACCTCTAGACTCCCCTTGATAGATAAAGTTCTATAGATAAAGTCAATATTGATATCATATTACTAGAGCGAAGCTATGAATGGCCAAGAGTCAGAATTTATGGCGTCCAAGCGGAAAACCTCTCTCCTAAAAAGTGAGACTAAAAGAGACAGCAACAGCAAACGCATGCCGCCGTTCGCATCGGAGCGGAAGCTCTCCCCCACATCCGGCCGTACTCTTCCCCAAGGCGACGTTGAAAACTATATCAGGCACCCATTCTGGCGGTTGCCTTGCATCGACCGCACGCCCGTCATCGTGGTAGGAGACTGCACCGCGGACGTGTCGCGGTCCGGTGGCAAGCGGCTGCTGTGCTCGAACAGTTCGGCCCGCAGTGTTACAGTCACTGCAAAGTGCCCACGGGGAGGCTTCAACGTCCGTGTTAGATTTGGCCTTGGCCAATAACACCACCAGACCAGTGTCGTCCCCGGCCATTGGCAGTGCACATCACAGCACCCGCAAGGCCATCATCATTAGAGCCACAAATGACAAGAGACGACAAGAGGAATCGCGTACCTCTCGGTGTTGTTTCCCCAATACAGGACGTTCACATAGTTGCTTAAAATGAGTCTAGAAAAGCAAAAACACCCGTGTGTACGAGATTTCGGCGCAGGTTAAAGATCCCCAGGTGGTCAAAATATATCCGGAGTCGTCCACTACAGCGCGCCTCATCGCTTGCGTTGCGTCGGCGTGTTAAACCCTACAATCAGTAATCAATCAATAAAATGAGTCTACTTACATACCGTGCAATTACTAAGTAAAAGCCCCACCAGGTGCACCAGAACGGTTGAGCTTTAGCTGCTCAACAGTCTTTCCATAGTGCAACAGACGAGGAATTGTTATACGGTATACGTTACATTGTTAAGTATTACATATACACATATACATAGATACATTACAATATATACTTTGAGCGTGTGCATGAGTTCGTGCGCACGCGTGCATGTTGATAACAAACTGTAATTACGGGTTTTGCATTCAACGTTTGTTGCTTTTTCTAATGCCTAGAAGGCGGAAGCGGAATTCGTCATGGTTTGTACACTTGTACATGCGCGGCCACTATCAGAGGTAACACGGCAGCGCGTGGAGCGCACCGCAGTGCGCAACCACCGGCGCATCGCGAAGCAATGTGTAGCCGTAGCAGGCCTGCTACGTTGCCTGTTACGCAAGTGGCAGTTAAATCCACTTCTTGTGATGACTGCGCACTGCCGCATTATTCCCGCGGCGCAAGTCGTGGTACTATACTAGTGTCACAAGTCGTGCCACTACTCGGAACTGTTACCTGTAACAGTGGCCGCGCCTGTAGATTGGTCGGTTTTAAAGAACAGCACTGCTGCGCTCGGTTATCCAACTGCTTTTTGCCTGTTCCCTTGGTTTCCTCTGCGTTGCACAAAGTTGGCCATGTACGAACCATGCCGCGCATTGGGAGCAGCTTGGACAATTGTTCGCTTTCATATACCTCGTTTTTGTTGACACTGTAACAGAAGAAGGGTTTTCTTTTACTTTCTGAGGCGGAATGATTCCGTGAGGTGAAGTCGACATAAAAAATGTCTAAAAAAAGGAACCACCGGGATTCGCAAAGATAAAGTTCGCATATAAAAGCCTAGAGTGCACTGTAAGATTCGAATTTGGGACTCATAGGTAACAGTTCGACAGTTTGTTGACTGTACTAAGCACGACAGGCGTAGAAATTGCACTGGGTGGAATGCAGGAACTCGAGTCCAGGCGTAGAAAATGTCGAGGTCACCTCAGCACTACTTACAACGCAGTGAACGCGGAAGTAGTAGTGTGTGGTCGCCCAAGAAACGCGCCGGTATTTCGGTCGCGCCACGGCGCGTATATGTGCTTCCTATAGGCTCAAGTGACGGCTGGTAGTACTGACTATAGTCAGTACTGCCAGCCGTCACCTGAGCCTGTTTATGGGGGCTATATCATGGCATAAACGTACCGAAAGCATTCAAAACAACCCGAACTGAAATAAATAACAGCCAAAACGGACCTGCAATGGTTAAAAACTACGGTGTAGAAAAATATTCAACAGAAATAGCCGAAACCGACCTAAAAGGGGAAAACCCGCAAAAACGTACAAGAAGAAGTAGCTGAAACTGACCAAAGCTAACGAAAATACCCGAAATCCCATTTATACTGCATAAAGATGTCATAAATAGATTATATGCGTCATAACAAATGCTAATATTTAAATGCGACAAACCCTTGAAAATGAAAATTGGCCGCGTATCTGCTCCCTTCGTTGCAAATGCCGTCAAAAGACGATAGTATTTATCGGCTTTTGCGAAGGAAATGCCTCCCTTCGCTTTGATGACCACGTTATGACCTTCTATGACCACGTTATAGAGCTCAAAGTGTAGCTGTGGGCCTCACGTCCTTCCGCCACGTACCCGCGATCGAATCGCCAAGGAAACGGAACATTTAGCTGAAACGTATACTGTCGCGAAGCCCACGTTACATCTGCTGTTTTCCCTGTCGTATTTCTGATTCGGCCGCCAAGGCCCCTTTCTCCGACTAATGCACCTAGTGTCTGCTTGCGAGCCTCTAGGCCGGAATACGAGGCTATTGCGGAGGCCGTCTTTGGGGAAGCTTTCTGCGCTCTTGGGTTACAGCGCGTCCATAGCATTGCGCTCCCCTCGTGGAGTCTGCACCGTGCAAAAGTGCAGAGCCTTGCGGGCTCCGGTCGTTCCTTCTAGTTGCAAGGGCTCTTCCTGTGTCTTTTACTTTTCACTCAGGAATGTTGTTTCGACCACTGTATCCACGGCAACAATTATTTTACCGAAATGCCTGGCTTCGGGTTTGAACGTTGTGTCTGTCCGTGATCGGTAATTCTTTTTAATGCACTTTATAAGCGACCCCAAACCATCCACCGCCGGCGTCGGCGGCGGCGTCGGCGTCCGCAGTGCTCCTCTATAAAGAAACAGCATCCGGCGCCAGGTTTCGATCCGCGGACTTTGCGGCCGCAGCGCGACGCTCTACCGACCAAGCCACGGACGCGACGTGATATCAGCGTTAGTGACGCGCCTTATATCTTTAACGCATTCAAACTACGTCGTCAGCGGCGTGCGTTGGCGACTCAGCGGCGTTATAGCGGCTTGATAACTGCGTGGTGTACACGTGATACTACAAACCCGATGGAAGAGATGGAAGAGAAGGCGGCGAGGCGGTGGGCTGCGGGGGCCGAGCGCAAGCGCCGCAAGCGGGCCGACAACCGTGCATTCGCACTTTCACATTCTCCCCCTCGGGGAAATGCGGGGGAATTTTTTATTTGATTCGAACATGGTTCATTCGAACCGATTATAAGCTGGATTCAGCGGCTTCAAGGGACGGGGGGCACTCACTCGAGAGACGCTGCCACCCGCAGTCACGGCAATACGCCGGAGCCCCTCGGCAGTCGGCTTTGTTCTTCTAAGCACTGTTATATTTCATCTGTTAGGCAGACAGACAAATAACTTTTATTTTTTGGTCCTGAGGAACTACGTTGGGGTTGTAGTTGCGGGCCGCTCCCACGTAGGAAGGCCGTGGCCCTTCGCCCTTCCGTAGGCCCTCTGGGCGGCCAGGCGTTGGACAGAGAGGTCGCCGCTTTTGAGGGCTTTCTCCCAATCCTCGTTGCACTTAAACACAGCGTCGCGTATTGCAGGGCATTGCCAGAGCATGTGATCTAATGATCAATACGCCTCTCCGCAGCCCGGACAGTGCGGGTCAATGTTGGCCGCAAAATGACTAAACCTGCCCCGCGAAGGCCGACGACTCAGACCGAATAAGCTTTCGATGACGACGTGAGTAGATCCTCGGGGTGATTAAATGTAAGATGTTTATCTTATGCCCTAAATGCTAGTGTATGTCATTAAACAAGCTTAGCTCTAGAACCCCTGGAAGGGCTTCACTCCCCGAACAAACATGCAACAGTAGCGGAAGAAACGCGTCGCTACCGCACATCGCCACTCGCCCGTGTAATCAGTGGGCTCAAATTACTCCCCTAGGCCTCAGTACGTGTCTCTGGCGCACGATGCTCAGCCGAAGGCCACATTACCCTCACTATATAGTTCCCCTTCGCTAGTCGGAGCCACGGAGCTGTGGCGGCGTCTGGGATGCGTGCTCGTCAATGCGTTCGTTCCAGACTCCCTGCGGGGTTCTGCTTCCATCCGAACACGAATTTACCCCTTTTTCCGTTCAACTAAACCACCGTGCTTTTATTCTCTCTGCGCCATTGTCAACTTCGCGCGCCACCATTTACCGAGTGAAGAAGTGCTTTGGCATTAGAATGACGGCACCCACAACTCCAGTTGCAGGGCTTAAAGTAGCTCGGGACGTGGGTGACAGGCCTGTCGCACGTGCCGAAGTGAGACGCACCTCCATCTCGAGGTGCGTCTCGAGATGGAAGTCCCTCGCCTCTCGGTCCACTCGCTCATGCTCACCGACGGTGGTCTAGAATGACGTCCTCTTCGTGAGGTGCTGCTTCGTTCGCGTACGTTGTTCCGCGTGAAACTGCTCTACGAGTAAACGGCATAGCCATTCCGACCGAGACAGCATTAGAGTCCTAGGGCTGCGCATACAAACAAATGGCAAAAATACTGTGGCTGATTCCTCTGTCATAGGAATCGGTAAAGCACAAACGTAAAATGTGCAGCGAAGTCTGCAGCTGAGCATGATTTGCGGGTCGGCGGCTGTCTTGTGGGTGTGCGTAGCGAGCGACGTCCTGCTGGAGGGTTGCTTAGGCAAAGGTGGACTAGCGTCATTTCTGTGACGGATATGACGTCAGTAAAATCTTGGGGTATCGTGGCATAAAACACTTTCGTGTGAAAATATAAAACCCGAAAACGAACAACCCGAAGTATAACGTACTCTTTAGTACTAAAGGTTGCTTCCCCTCAAGAAGACCATGTTTGCAGGGGTTCACCCTTTACAGGCCGCTTGCTTCGTTGTATTGGCGTCCCTTCCGTGACGGATATGACGTCAGCGAAATTTTCGTGTATCCGGGAATTGAACACCTTCGTGTTAAAACACTGAAACTATCAGGAGACTTCAAGCGAGCACCTACCAGAAATTCCGGGTACCTAAGCGCATTCCTAACAAGCGTGCGGAGATGAAGGCGGCCAATCTGTTGAGATTGGTTTAGGCTTTCGTCATAAGTCGTATGAAATTTGTTGCCCCCTAACTAAAACTGCGTAAAGCAGAGAAAGATGAAAATGAAATCATACTCAGGAAAGGGATCAAGGCCGCACCAGGTCTTCCCCTGAACACCCCGACGGTAAAGCTTCTAAGCCTTGGTGTCCTCAGCACTCTGAACAAGCTCATAGAAGCCGCCACGGTGTCACGGGATCAAAGACTGTTGAGAAGTAAAACTGGAAGGAAGATCATGGAGCTCCCGGAGTTCGACGCCTCGCAGTGCTCGAGGCGGACGGATACTGTAACCAGACCAGCTAAGCATAGTCTCATTATTCCACCGCTTCCAAAGAGCATGCACCTGGTATTTCACCAAGGCAGACGCAAAAATAGGGCTATGAACCTGCATGCCAAATTTGGAAATAGGTCTGATGTGCTCTGCACGGACACTGCCGAATAAGATAGCAAGACAGCATACGCAGCTGTAGTGGTTCGTAGGAGTGGTGACCCGGTATCGTGCTGTACCATCAAAAACGCAAGTGCAAGTGAGGTAGAGGTTACTATTGCTCTAGCAACGGCATAAACCGGTACAAGAGTGATTGTTAGTTACTCTAAGGAAGCCATTAAGAATTATGAGATGGGTACGGTATCTGCTACAGTCGCCAAAATTCCCAGAGATGGAAAAGTTCCAGCACAGCAAATCTCGCTGATATGGTTCCCGGCCTATCAAGGCCTGTGGGCGAACTAGAAGGCGCCTGCGACCGTTCGAGATCTCACTTGCCGGTCGATCGCCGCTGACTCACCGTCTTCACGCAGGGAACCCCTCCCTTCGGGTGACGAACTAAGGACGTTACAAGAAATAATTTCCCGCTATAAGCTCGGTCTCAAGACCTATGCAGCGGCGGATAAACAGCTCAGCAAAAAAAGAGGAAGTCATGTGGATGAAAGTGCAAACCGGGGTATTTCCATATCCTACACTGCACTTGGAAGTGTTGAATCCTAGATGTACTCACTGTAATATCATTGCAGACCTAGCCAACATGGACTGCACATGCCCTTCCTATAACGACCCGAACAGAAATGTAGAATCTTTGGAAGCCTATATTGCTCAACGACAAAGCAAAAGAGCAACGCAAAGTCGTCGGTCACGCCCTGACCGCCGCCGAATCCCAAGAGCTTCCGGCTGACGGCTAGAGGGATAAACGAGGTCTAGGCTAATTTCCTCCCTCTCGTAATTTTAAACGAGCGCAAATAAAAGTTCTTTCTCTCTCTATCTCCTTCTTTTATGGCAGCCTGAGCCTCGCCCGTCTTAATGCCAGCACAACGGCGTCGGGAAGCCTGAAGCCCTCGAGAAGAGAGGCGTGGGACAGGCTTGTGTCGACGCACTCAATCTATCTCGGCATCGCACCCCGCCCCCTCATCAGTTGAAGGCCCTTTCCCCGCTGCCGCTTTCCTCCCTCCCGCCTCTTCGGTTTGAGAGTCGAATGCGAGCCCCCTCCGCGCTCCTTCCTTGACTGATTCGTGTAAGCGGTTGGAAGGACGTTGAAACTGTGGCGAAGAGAGCAATGCCTCGCAATCAAATGGGACACGCATATACTTGCTTCGCTTCATACGAGATCGCAAGACGGGAGCGTTTCTGCGACCCTTCCTAAATACCTGCCTTGTTCCTTTATTCGGTTGCCGATTTCGCGTTTTGCTGGCAATGCACCAAGAACTGGAGCACCAAGCTCGAACTTGTTGCCCGAGCCAAGACCAGCAGTATATGCCCGCAGCAATGTCCGCGAGTCTCGGTGCCCGTTATTTGCACTTTGCGTCCACCAGTGCATCGGCAGCTGGGTGGCCTAATGGTCATCACTGGTTGCCAACGAGTGCGTAACGCACCGCTTACTCAGCGCTGAATCACTTATAAGTGAATTATCAGCGACATCCAGCATTCTACGGTGGGACGCGATATGCCCTTTGCGGCAGGCGTAAGCTAGCGACCACAGAAATGAAGACTATAATTCGAACTACGTAGCTTCGCAACAGGGACGGCGAAAGATATAGTATAGCTGCACTTGATGGACGATGTGAGAGCTGTCATGTCCATACCGTAGCCAAGCATGGCTACGGTGGCCTGGCGGATTGTTGACCGCGCCGTCCGCGAAGTTTCTTCCGCATTCAGATTCCGCCCGCTTAAAGGAGCCATGAAGAGAAAACAAAACTTTGTTTTACTCGAAAGATTAGGTGTTTCAGAGTACCCCAAGCCCTTTCCCGGAAGCAAATGATGCTTTATTCACTGAGAAATAAGGCAATTTAAGCCAAAATTTTAAATCTCCCGCTAAATTGCACATTTCGTCACGTGAACAATGGCGTCATACGAGCCGGTCCATAAAACAGATACTTAGTATGTCGACTCCATATAGCATCCACACGCGGGAGTCGACCGAGACGGCGGCCATTTTAAAAATACTAGTAAAACCTAGTGCACCCGCCTGATCCGGAGAACAAAACTCTCGCCGAGGAGCTCGGGCTTGCATTTAACAACCTCACACCACTTGAACGCTCAATGCTTCTAAGTGCACGAGCGGCAAGAGTTGTGGGATACGCGGTGGACGGGAAAGCGACCATTCCGCGATAGCCACAACAGACGAACGCCCAGCCGTCGGCACCGCTGCTTCGTCAGCCCCGTCGCGACGGACGAATACAGACTGGTACGTATGTGCCGTATTTTCAATTTCAGTAGCAGTATCGCTTATGCCAGTTGGCCGGTGTAGTGTATGGAAAGCCGTTCGCTCGAGCTCTCTGCTCCGACCAGAAAGATTCGAGCGTCAATGCGCGGTGTGTACGGCAATTTTTTTCCCCAAGGTCAGAGCGCTTATGGCGATTTGACGAAGTCGGCGACGAGCGCCAGCATGTCCGGGTCCCTGCCGTAATCACTTCCTCGGAAATGAGGCGAGCACACTCGTACTTCCTTTAGCTCTCTTTCTCCTCCGTTTGCAAAGTTCACAAAACGTAGCCACTTGCTTCGCCGAGGTTCGTCGTTGGGCAGCACATGAAAGGAGATCTCACCGGCGGGGATGTCGCACTCCCTCGACGATTTGCCCGTACTACATGGGCATTTCAAAACACAGCAACGAAATTTCATTGTAAAGTACTCGAACAAACTGAAGTTTTCAGTGGTTGTAAACTGTAAACGAGCTCGTAACGACAGCAGCAAGCCAACACGACCTCCATACCGAAACCTGTGCGACGAGTGGCACTATCTCGTTGCTGCTCTGTGTTCCTTACTCCCCTTGTTTCTATTTTTACCTTTGCTGGTTGGCGATATGACGGCCAACCTCCTGTGAAGGGATTACGATACCAAGCAAGGTCGCGGCAGTGCGTGCTGGGACGGTTCGTTGGCCCCGAAGAGCCTTGTACCCGAAAATTCGTCTGCGCGACGGTGGCGACGGCGAGATGTCGAGTTCGGCTGGCGGTAGTTTCGTACGCATTGGCATACACGCTTGCGTGTTCGTTCGGAACTTCAACCGTTTACTCCACCTTTCTTTGTCATAAAAAGAATGTGCAGTATGTTTCACGGGCATTTAGCTCGCTATGCAAACTGTAAGCCCTGCCTAACAAGCGTTTGCTTTTGCCGGCCTCCGCCAATCGCAGAGCATTCTCGAGTGACATCATAGATTCTGTTGCGGAAAATGAGCTGGTGGGTCGCATGGTCATTTCCTTTTTTCCGAATTATGTAGCTTATTTGAGCGAAGTTTGCGTTATAAGTGGTGTCGTTATGGTTCTAACGAGGCAATCTCTCGAATGAACCAAACTTGTGTTTTCTCTTCATGGCTCCTTTAACCTGCACCGAGTGCTCGTGACATTGTTTATTCGCCCAGGAAGTGGAGCTTCCCGTCCTGTAAGGTGTCTTACTCTGTGACGCTAAGACACTTGAGGGGGGAAGGGGGGGGGGCGGACGGGAGTGTCATGGTTCGCAGGTAACAGATCTAGGATAAGAGCATTTGTTAGCCCATGGTTTAGCACCATCACCGTATGTTCCGCAGTAATTTAGAATGACCCGATACTTGGAGAGCAAGAACTTTTGTCCACGTCGAAAACTGACTTTTGGGGAAACCGACCCGCAGTCAACGTCATCGCTATCGGCGTGCCGCTGGAACAACATGGCGGACGCGCATAACAACTGCCACATTTTAAGACATAAGTCGGAATTCGACTCGGTCTTTGACCCTGCACATGTGTTGTCCTTTGCTGTCTTGCCCGAAACAGTGCAAATCGACGTAGTACAGAGAAGGAGGAGGCACAGGACACTGCGCTGCCTCCTTCTTTTAAGTACTACTTCGGTTTGCGCTGTTTCGGGCAAGATGAATCCTTAACTCGCCCAGTTTTCCTTTTATTTGCAATTTGTCCCTAGCTGCCCTTGCTTTTGTGGAAGGCTGCAAGCATGAATTTCAAGCTGCCCTGAAGGACGAAAAGCGCGCCTGAAGGCCCTACTTCCTATCGCAGTATAAAGAAAGGAGTGCCTCAAGGAGCCGCATTAAGTGTTCTACTGTTGAACCTAACGCGCGTACCCAAAAAAAAAAAACCGTGTCCGCCCTAGGAAACTGGCGTAAAGGTCACACTTTATTCGGGGGACATCTTCATTTGGAGTGCGGCGAGGTCATGTTGTACAAAAAAATGCAGAGGCCCCAGAAGCCCCCGATATATATACATATGGATCCCCGCCTTTCCTCCGAGAAAAGCGTTGCCATGGCATCCACCCGCAAGCGGACGGCGCAATAGCCACTAATCCTCGGCAGTCGTGGCCTGCAATATGTACAATCTCAAAGATACGCTGGGATCATAATGGATCGGATCCGGCCCCCCGGAGTCAAGAGATCACGTTGTTGTGGCTCCGCGGTGGCACAAACGACCGGATACGTTGTTGCCGAGGTCGATAAGGCAGTCACTGTAGGTCCGTGGTGCTGCTTTGCGAGGCTTATTTGGACGCGTATGTGGAGGTTGGCTGTTCTGCAGCGGCTGTCGGCCACAAGTAAGAGGCAGCTCGATGCGAATGGGAAGAATCGTCTGCGTACCTACCTCGGCATTCTCAAGGGGTGGTAGTGTTGCAGAGGCTGGTTGCCTGCTCTGAGATATTATTCGGCTGCGGGAAACCCTTCGGATGTACTTGAGGCACAGGTTACGCACCAAAGCCAATTTCTTCGCATGTATTGCAGAACGCAACGAAAATTCCATTCTCGCAGAAATTATGGGTTTATAACCATTCCCGTACCCTCTCAAGCGCCACAAACCTCGCTGGCTGGTTTTCCACCCTGGACTCTCTCAGGCCTCTGCATCAATGTTAACACCACCTAAATGAACATTGTATTGGGAGCAGGTGGCAGTAGGGGTTAATGGAGAATACCTTAGTAACCTCAGATTTCCTGATGACGTTGCCTTGCTAAGTAACTCGGGGGACGAATTGTAAAGCATGCTGACCGCACTGTACAAAAAGAGCAGAACCTTGGGCCTGAAAATTAAAATGCAGAAAACCAAAGTAATGATCAATAACCTCGGCAGAGCACAGCGGTTTCAGATAGGTAGCGAGGCAGTGGAAGTGGTAAGCGAATATATCTACTTAGGCCAAGTTGTGACCCCGGGCCCCACCACGAGGCAGAGATAATTAGAAGGATAAGAATGGAATGGAGTGCATACGGCAGATATTCTCCCATAATGAATGGCAGCCTACCATTGTCCCTGAAGAAGAAAGTGTATGACAGCTGTATCTCACCGGTACTCACCTACGGGGCAGAAACTAGGGGGCTCACTAAGAGGGTTCAACTTAAATTGAGAACGACTCAGCGGGCAATGGAACGGAAGATGATAGGTGTAACATTAAGGGACAAGAAGAGAGCGGAGTTGGTCAGGGAACAAACGCGTGTTAAGGACATATTAGTAGAAATTAAGAAGAAGAAATAGACGTTGACGGGGCAGGTAATGCGAAGGCAGCGTAACCGTTGGTCATTAAGGGTAACCGAGTGGATCCCTAGAGAAGGCAAGTGTTGCAGGGGGCGGCAGAAAGTTAGATGGGCCGATGAGATCAAGAAGTTTGCAGGGATAAATTGGTCACAGTTAGCGCAGGACCGGGGTAGTTGGAGGTTAATGGGAGAGGCCTTTGCCCTGCAGTGGGCGTAGATAGGCTGGTGATGAAATGAAGCTAAAACATTTGCCTCCTTCAGTTGGCGCTTGTCCACGTCACTCCTATGACCCACGTTCTTCCTATGACCCACGTTCTTACTCACCGCTCACCTGCGCCTCCCCGCACTTTTTCTGGAGACTTCATTGCAGATCAACCGGCCTACCCAGCTACAACACTGGACGTCAACGCCTCTGTGCACATAAGATCAGTGCAGCATGACAGGCTCGAATATTGTAAACATCAGGCGCCTTTTGGACCCAATTTCCCCATCAAAAAGAAAGGAGCACTTCAAAGCTTGGCAGATCGCTGTGAAATCGCAACAAAATCCAGTTATCGGCCACCTCATTGTACAAAATCTTTCATGCCGATCCCACTGATGAACACGAAAATATTGTCCAAGACAGAAATCAAAGCCTCTTTCTTAAAAGAAACACGGTTAAAACGTGAAGCTTCATCCCACACAACCCGAGTCGAAATCAAAGTCCAAAATCCAAAGTGCGTTTCGGGGCTACGATCTACGGCGCAAGTGAGGCATCGAAAGCTTTGCTTTAAAAATCTTGAAGTGCTGCTGGCATTAATAGCAAGAAATCGACAAAACCACAGCCCGTTCGATTATACCGCCCAGCTTAATTACAGGTAGATTTGCTGCTGAACACGAGGTCACGGGTACGATTCCTGGCCGCGGCGGCCGCTTTTCTGATGGAGGCGAAAAGCAAAAATTCCCGTTTGTACGAGATTTCGGCGCACGTTAAAGATCCCCAGGTGGTCAAGATTAATCCGGAGCCCTCCACAACGGCGCGCCTCATCGCCTACGTTGCGTCGGAGCGTTAAATCCTACAATCAATCAATCAATTACAGGTATATTCTACCCTTTGCGCAAATCTCACGAGACTGGTTGCCCAATCCTCCCTGGCATAGGCACGGCCACCGAAAATGTTTCGCTCTATGGCAATAGCTTAATCGACAAAATTATTTCTAAATTTCTCTCGTTTAAGTATACGGTAAAAGTTCGCAGGGGCTCGGCTGGTGGCCTAGTGACTCCCTGGTGACACACACGTGGCAGGGTGGTGGCATGGCGCCGAGCTTACTGGCGCTTTAGCATTCATAAAAAGCGCTTATTTATCCTGGGAGATTTCGTTGTTGCTGTTATTGTAGGCGAAACCCAGGGCTTTCTTTGGCACTATATACTCTGGAAACTTCCTATCGCGCAATTTTACAGCGAAACTGTTAGCCTCCAGTTAGTCGGAAAATTTCCTGTTGTAAACAAAAAAAAAAAAAAAAGAAAGAAAACCCCAGGCAGGACCCACCAGTTCTCACCTAAGACGCCGAGGGCATGCGTCAGGCTAATCAGGCGAACAGCATAGAGCTCAGCATTCATTTTTGAAGGAAACCACAAAACAAGCATCAAAACCGCATTATAGATGATAAGGCGACTGTGAGCAATGAGACCTCCCACCACGTGTTTCTGGTAAAAATTGTTTGCAAATTATCTTTGAAGGCTAGGCAGGACTAAATCGAGCAGTTCTTGCCCAATACGCCGAGCGCATACGTCAGGCTAGGCAGGACCCAGCATTTGCAGCCAGAGAAGACGAGCGCAAGCGACATCCCCCGCCGAGACGACAAGAAACATTTCGTACCCTCCCGCATCCGCATTTGTAGTGGTTTACGACAGCTTCGCTGGTCATCCACTTTCGCAGGGCGGCATTTTTTTTTTCTTTGCTACCGCATATTGAGAGTCGCGAAAGATCCGCTCTGTGCGGGGGAGCGTGCGCGTGCACTTCAGTCAGTCGGGGCGCAGCGGGAGCGCGTTGTCTGAGGAGGGGACACGGGATGGGCGCGTCCTCCCCGCGGCGAAGCATCCGCCGATGGGCATTGTTCCCGCACTGGGCTCCCGGTGGCCTCGTTTAAATTTCAAATGGGATCCCTGCTGCATCGGTAATGAGGAGACACGGCCTTGTTTCTTCCCTCGGCTAATACTCCTTCCGCGCGCAGCGTGTACAAATCTTGTCGGCGGAGATCCGGGCTGTTTGCATAAAGCTCTATTGGTGGCGTCAGCACTGTGGCATTATTTGATTCCGTATCTTCACAGCCGCTGCGCTTTCAAGAAAGAACATTTTGCGCATGTGCACGGACGTCAGCGCTGCGGTTTCCTCTCGCACTTCGCTCGCTTGCGATTTCCGCGAGAGCCAGCGCGAAAAGAAAAATGCCACTGTTCGTAATGCGATCCCGTCGGCTTGTCCAAGAACTCGTCGCCCTGCCATGCTTCCCTAAAGATTTATCTGTATGCATGAAAAATAAGCTGTCGGTATACTTCCCAATGCAGGTATGCCGCAAGGGTGGGAGTGGGCGTGGATTGTTACAGACGGTCCTGTATACATGAGCGCCGCTCACTATTGCAACAGAAATGAGCCCAGCTTCCGCACTGTCTGAGGCATCGCTGTCTCCAATGTGCATCACAACTTTTTATGCGGCGTGCTTTCAATCTTTTGATGACACAAGGACACCGGAGTGTCTTACCACATACTCGCCTGCCAAAAGGGTCCCAGGGTAAATGTGATGCTGTCGACGGCACGTACGTGCTCCGAAAGTCCACCAGCGCACGTACCTTAGTAAGTCCGCGTCGGCTGCTGCCTAAGTGTACTCGCTGCAACTGAGGTGCGCGAGAATCGCTCGGGCAACGACTTTAAGGAGGTGCACATGGCGGCGGGCGGTACCCAACATTGCGGTCGACGCGTTTGTTTTGCCAATCGACGAAGGTTTTGACGATCGACGAAGCCAGAGGTGTCAGTGAAGGAATACCAGTGACCTTGTTTAGATCCACCGATGTAAGAAGAGAAATGTAAGAGATGTAAGAGAAATGTTAGAGAAATTGACCCTTATAGGTCAATTTCTCTCGTTTGCATATGGCATTTTGGACAAAACGATGATGTCCTTATCTATATAATACCGTTCAATGTTGAGCTCGGAGAACGTACAGCACGCTTCAATCGGAACTTCTCCAGCCGTTCCTTAAGTGGCCCCGGATGTAAGAAGTGATGCAGTCTTTAATTGCAATTTTTTTAACTTTGTGCGTTTCATGGTCAGAATGGTATTGCGAGTCTACGCATGCCCACTTCGCCTGCATCGAACTTCCCCTTGCAATACAAAATGGCGCTAGAGTGCCCCACCCCCCCTTCAGGTTCACAGCAGTTTGCACAAAAAAAAAGAGACTAATTTTCTTGTCGTCTCTATGTTCTTCTCCTCTGTGCGTCGACAGATCCGGAGGAACCATAACATTATAAGACTTCTTTAGAAAGCTGATAATCTCTGGGGCACTTCCTTAAAGTGTTGAGAAAGTAAAGGCTACCGAACATTTTGCACACGCAGCGTTTCTGTTTCCCTTCCCGATATAATTCAGTCATCCCCCCCCTTGCGAGACAAAATGTTGAACAAGCGCGCACAGTAGCGGCTGGCCACAACCCTGATTCCGCTTCACAAATAAGTGTGCCTCACCGCGCAGCCCAGTTTTCTCTTGAAGGCATGCCGTAAGCCGACCGTATTTTGACTCGCAGTTATCCCGTATGACCTCGCATTTACGAAGACGACAGTGACAGGTGTTGCAGTAGATGCACGTGGGCGCGGCGGTTAGTACGTGCATGCTCAGCCACATATCACGTCGTTTCTCGTTGTGGCACCACCGCCAGCACCATATCTGTTGCAGCGACGACGAAGGGCGCGAAAGATTTCAGCGGATGTATACCCGCAACTGGTACGCAGTAAAATATTCTTGCGCCGAGATAGTATAACTGCTTCCAGCGTCAGTGGCAAAAGCAGAACTCACTCCTCCAATGCCTTGTGAACTTTTCGCGAAACGTTCTGTATGTCAGCCTTGTTACAAATCGACTGTGTGTGCGAGTTTTGATCCGGTGCGCGAGATTAGGAAGCAGCACAGCACAACAGCGCGCCGAGATACTTTCCCACATATTATTGCCGCTGGGAGGAGAGGACCACTTGCTTCGATCTTGTTACTTAGAAAATACGGCGCGGCCAGAACACTCTCGGGCGGCCGTTGACAATGGCGGCGGCTGACTCATCGCCCCCAGCTCTGCAAGAGTTATTCTATTTGTGGGAAGGAAAGTTTGGCATCCACCGCAATGCAGCCGTACGGCTACATTGTTGCCGAACGGCTGCATTGAGGTGGATGTCAAACTTTCTTTCCTTCGCAGAAACGTACTCCACCTTGGGCATTTCCCCAAAATCTGGTCGATTAACACCTGTCCTTCACTTCGAGTTGTTGATCGATTCGCTCTCGCGCTACAAATGACTTGCCTCCTGGATAGCTCGGTTGGTAGAGCGACTGCTCCAGTTTAGCGGTGGTCCCGGGTTCGAATCCTGGACCAGGACGAATTTTTCTTAAACCGCGAGGTTTATGAGAATGCTGTACAGCTTTCCTTTGCAGCCGTACGGCTGCATTGAGGTGGATGTCAAACTTTCCATCGCAGAAAATTACTCCACCTTGGGGATTTCCCCTAAATCTGGCAGATAAGTTCTTCTGTTTGTGTGTGTTTTGACTCTGGCGTGCGTTAGACCTTTCCTTTCCGCCCTCACTTCGGAACAGCTTGCGCCGGCTTCCATCACGAGACCTACAGAAAGTTTTTTTGTACATTTACACTTTTTCGTGTCGTGCGCAATACACTGGAAGGCTGTGGACCGTTGGTACTTTTGGGTAAAAATGCCCGCCCTTCGGCGAGCCGAGTTCCCCTCGCGGTCTCTATACTGAAAGCGCTGCTCTGCCCGATCGACTGCCGTGCTGTAAGCATGCCAACGGGGTGCTATTCCTGCATCATCGCTGCTCTCGTTTCGCCTTGCATTAAACAAGTGAAGCTTTGCTCTTCGTTTTTCATGAGCGTGCGTATATACACAAGACATTATTTTTAATGCGCGGCACCCTTTGCAGAGTAGCCCACAGTCCAAACAAACATTCTCCCTGCGTTATCACAAAAATGTCTTATTGGCAAAGTCATCAGTCATCACATTTATTCGTGTAAATGGAGGTAATTAATTTAAGTCATTTTTTTTAAACAATAAACGCAAAAGTTAGAAATGACGAAAATGAGCGTACAAAGTCAAACATATATATATATATTGTGCACCGCACTCACACGACGAAGAGAACATTAAAAAGCCCCGTAAAAGCAAGCCGTGACTCGAAATGAAAGTCCAAAAGTGACGACATATGGCCCAAAAGTAGCCGGATTTGGCTGCTCACAGCCAAATACACGTATAATGCTTTGAAATGAAGAAACAGGGCGCAGGAGTGCTCACGCGTTCGTAAACAGTACTCGGAATTTCGGTACATTTTATAAAGCTCTGTTGGTTATCGGTGTTAAAGGGACACTGAAGTGAATTTGTCAAGCTCCCGTTTTTGCTTGCACTGTGTAGACTGGCTCAAAGTAGCACACTTTTCATCGTTTATCCGGTTGACAAATCGGTAATTATTTTACAAAGCGCGAAAGAAGAAAAACTACCATGCGCGGTTTGCGGCGGCCGCACAAACTAAGCTGTGACGTTGGGAGGAGGGGCGCCGTGATTGGACGATGCCCAAGGTTAGCAATCAAACAAGTTTCGGTTTCGGTTTCGGTCTGTAAAACAACATGTTTGACATTCGATGGCGTCGTTGGATGGGCATTCTCATCGTAGTACCGCGCTTCAGCCATGTTGTCGGCTGTAAAATGCATAAGATAAGCCTCCCAGGACGGCTTGGAATCGTAGCATTCACTATCTGAGGCCTACGTGCATGAACGCCCTCCGCGTCCCCGCAGACGCTGAAATGCATGAGCTTTTCCCCCATATCTGGAGCTTGCCTAGCTCATGCCTGTATCGTAAAAAGCGTGTTCGCACCAGGCCAAGGGTCTGTTCATTCTGGCCTGTGCCCACTGCCCGCAAGCAGTCGGTGCTTATGGCAACATCACGCCAACGAGAACTCGCTAGCGCGGCAGTGCCAGCCTGCGCGAGTTCTGTGGACTAGTTCATGGAGCAATGAACGTTGCGGCCCAAAAAAAGGTGAACTCAGTTATAGAAAACATCGGTGAAAAACGAAAAAGTTAACTCATAAAAAAAAAGCATGTACCCGCGGCGATTCGAACTTGTGACTGGCAAAACACTTGCGGTGACATACCTAGCGCAATAAACGACTAGACCACAGGGGGCCGCTTGCAGTAACGGAAAATATCAGGTATATTAATGTATAACCAGTTTACACTTTTATTTAGTTTTAATATTTCAAGCAGCTTGGGTGACTATTTGTTGTATTGCGCTCGTGCAGTAAGCGTCCCCCGAGTTTCCACAATAGCTCACGTCTAGCAATTGTATTTCGTAGACGGGAAAGCGTTCGCAGATGCGTAGTCGTGCTGCTGACCGCTGTGCTTGTTCGCCCAGCGCAAAAAAAGTGCTTCCCGCACCCTAGTTTTACGCTGTACGGTAAAAATATCAGTTGATTTTATTTCTTTAGTACCTATATTGACTTCGCTCACTCTTCTCCCCCTTCAAGAGGCTTTATATTTTCCTACTGGCGTACCAGTCAGCGAAGCGTCGCATGTGCGCTTGTGCAGCGCTTGTGTGAAGCGACCTTGACTTGGAGCTAGATACAGTGTACAAACTAACGAAGTAAAGAAAGGCGCATTCTTCCATTCCCAAACGTGTTGTGGCTTAGTTTCAATTGATCGAACAAATTGCGACGACCCGTCGGCGGCCGGCGGGCTAAAGGGTGGGCCGACTGACTCGGTCGCGGAAGGTCGGCGAGCCGTGCAGTAGCGCAGCCAATTGTCAGCTCCTCTCCTGCTGACGTCACACGAAAACGCCACAGAAAATGGGCGAGCGTAAAGAGAGGAGGACAGCATTTTCGAATTGATTTTTCTACTAAATAAATTCGCGTAAACGCGCACAGAGTGGTCGAAACAGGGCCCAGGGACTCCGGACTACAGTTTGCGCTCGTTATCCCGCATTGTTTACAAATCACTTCAGTGTCCCGTTAAGAAAAGCCTATCTTGCTGATTCCTTTCGACTCCTTGGTATCAGCCTTCAAGCACCCGTGATCCCCTCGTTTAGGGTTTCCGCCCCGGTTGAAATTCGGTGTGACAAAGTAGCTAATGTTTTGCAGCTCCCAGAACCCGTCGCTTAAGCTTTTTGCCTATTTGTTATTGTGCACGCACATAGCATGCGAGCTTCACCTTGCTACAGCCACTGCACTATTCAATCTTCGGGCCGTCCCTTGTGTGGGTATGTTGCATCCTTAGAGGTAAAAGATGTGGAAGGCGTGCCCGTTCGCAAAATTTCTTCGGCTCTATTATTGCCTTATCTGATTCTTTTTTATAAAAAAGTACCTCTTATAGGCCAATCCCCCTGAGCGGGTATGCGCCATTTTTATGGGCCATCATCATCATCATCATAGAGCGCTGCGAGCGATCCGGCCAAGGACATCATCACTAGTTTGTACGAGTCCCCCTTTGTACCGCGAGGCCGACGCAGAGTCCACCAAAGCCTTGCACTAAGAAGGTCCACTAGATTCCTGACAGAGATTGGCAAGTGCCTATCCCTGTACTCGATTCTGCACGTTGCGTGCTCTCCGAGGCCGCAGTTCATCGACCCGTGAGGTATGTGTAGCCAGTGTATGAATTCGTGCAAAGCTAGCGCGCTCTGCCGGCAGCCATGGCCGCTGCGCGCAGGCGAGTGGCATCACCGAGTCACCCGAGTGGCCATGCTGCGCCCTTTCGTGATCGCTCTCGGCCTCAGCGTGGCCCACGTCGGCGCCGACGAGCCCCGCAAGTGGTACGAGGGCAACTTGAGCCAGGTGCCCGACCACAGGCTGGTCGCGAGGCAGCCCGTGGCCGTTGCGGGCGCGGGCACCGTGCTGTTCGCTTGCTCGGCGGCCTCCTGGGACGCGGTGCGCTTCGCCTGGCATCTGGACCACCCGGCCGACGTGAGCGTGTCCCGCAGCTCGCGTGCCCGCTCCATTCGTCTCGAGTACGAGGGCCGGGACGTGTACGTGCGCGACTCTCTGATCCGCCTGTGGTCCCGGTCCCCGCACAGCGGCACGGTCCGCTGCAGCGTTCGCAGCCCCGACGGCGAGACGCGAGCGCTGCTGAGCGCCAACTACTCGCTCCTGGCGTCGGCGGGCCTCGAGTGGTGCTCGGCCTTCTGCCCCCCGGACCGCGCCTCGTGCGCGCTCGGCGAGAGCGGCGCGCCCGAGTGCCGCTGCGGCGAGGCGTTTCCCCGTCGCGATCCCTTCCACGGCGTGTGCTTCGCCCCCGTCAAGCTGGGCCAGCCCTGCGTGTTCGACCACGAGTGCGAGGCCAACCAGTCGTGGTGCCAGAGCCGCGCGTGCACTTGCCGGCCCCTGTTCGAGCCCGCCGCGGGTGACTGCGTGCCGGTGGCTCGGCTGGGCGAGTCCTGCGCGCCGGGCCAGTGTTCCGGGCCGTACTCGTCGTGCAGGGACGGTCGCTGCGCCTGCTACAAGGGTTACGACGACATCGACGGCGTGTGCGTGCCGGGCCGGACCTCCCTGCCGGGTGGAAACCGAAACCCCTTCGCGACGCCGGTCTTCGGTGAGCTGCGCGCGGACTCGTCCACCTGGCTCCTGCTGGCCTGCTTCTGCGTCGTGCTGGTCGGGATCACGGTGTGCCACACCCTCATGGACGCCCGCAGGTTCAAGCCCAAGACGCCCGCTGCGCTGGTCGCGCCTCAGCTCAAGTGACCAGCCCTCCGTGTCAAAGCATACAGCTTGCATGCAAAGGGCTTGCGTGCACATTTTCTGAGCGACTACGTTGTCGCACACGTGTTTTCAATCTCCGCAGACGATGCCGCAAAATATTTAGCGTCCACTTTCCCCGACCAGGAGCGGTAGAGCACATTTCGAGCTCCTATATTTATGTTGATGGGGCTGTTAAATAAAAGGCACGGCTAATTCGTCTCTGAAAGGAGTTGACATGTTGATTTCGGGCGCTCTCGCCTTCCTTTTACCTTCACTAACGTGCGGATACGTCAGTCTTGGGTACATGGGTCGCTTTCACGAGGAGGGGGATCGGACATGTCTGCTCTCGCTCCACTTCGGGACGTGATGCCGCTGTTGCATGCCCCTCAGTGACCCATGTCTCCATAGGAACCGGACACTAGGCCTGGTCCTGTACTGCTTTTGTTTCTTTTTTTCTTGCTGGCAGCAGGAGGACACCGCAAGTCATTTCATTGCCCACACTGGTGAGGAAAAAGATTGGGAACTGTTGGCGTGTGTACAAGGAGATTGTGCCGTGTACAGGCTGGTGATGACGATGATGCTGATGATGGTGCGGGGAGATTGTGGCGAGTTTTTAAAATACCGTGCAGCTACCGTACGCCAGGCTCTTCCCAACAGTTGGGGCGAGTGGGAAGCATCCCGGCGGCCTCAATCGAGCGTATGCCAGTGACCCCTTGGCGGCGGAGCTGAAGGGTGCCAGATTTCTCAAGGTGCGAAAATGGGACGGCTCAGATGTCGTGAAGGAAATATTAGCACGTAAAGCGCTTGGAAACCGGTTGTGAACAGTGGCCAGACACTTTTGAGGAACGTCACTCTCTCCAAGAGCGCATTTGCGGCACGCTTCAAAACTTATTGGGTTTCCCAAATAGGCGTCTCACCCGTACATTGCGTCATACATATCATCCAGGTCTTCTGTAGTGCGGCCTGGTGTGGTGTCATTACCAGCGAAGCTAAACGAGATACCTTTTAACCCATAGCTTGTATTCACTGGCGAGGCACGCATGCAGGCAATCATGTGAGTGCGCCGTCACTGGTTACGTCGGGCTCCGCGGGATGGCGGTACTTGTCCGTGCTAAGCAAATGATTTGTGTTGGACGCTCCAAACTCTACCCCACCGAACGCAAAGTAATGCCTCTAGTCCAATGTGAGTGAGATTAATAACACCTTTGATGACACCGCCATTGAGAATCGGGTTGAAACGGAGCAGACGACACACGCCGGTGTTTTTCTTTTCTTCGACGTGCGGGCGCAGTGGCACAAGTCGCACCATGTCCGTGGTGCAGCGGGCATGTCCGTGGCCGTTTCAGGTGTTGCCAAGCGAAGAAATTGACAGCTAAACTTTTCAATGCTCAGTGGGAACCCCCAAGGACTGCTTAGGCCTCTTCGGACCGCGGCTTCGTTGCAATGGCACTATTCCTGTGGTTGTACACTCAGGGATCAACTGTAGCCAGGGATCAACTGTAACTGTAACCAGTTGCGAGTATGCGAGTATCCCATAGCGACAACAAAGCGATCTTTGCCGTTGTCGAGGCAACGATGCAACAATATCTGTACAAGTTTTCTTTCCATGCCTTTTACAGCTCCGCCCCTGCTTCGAATGTGGAATATATTCCACATTCCAAGCAGGGAACGGCTGCGAGCTTGCTTTTCTGGCGGGCTTAAAAAAAGGGCTTCGGCCTGCAGTTCGTTGACAAAAAGCTTCGCGGTGTGTTCGTGGGAAAAGTTGAAACGTGCCTATAGCGTGACGTGCAAAGGTAAGGCGCACCCGAGATCTCCGGTTCCTCCACATCGAGTTCATGATAAAAACCGCTCGCTTCGCTGGTGCAACGGTTGCCGGGAAGGCGTGCGCCAGCGTGGCGACCTCCGCGGTTTCACTCACTTCGCGTCCGTTTTCTCGCATTCCGGCCCGCATATGCACGTGACATATGGGTCCTTCGGATGTTTGCTCTCTCTCTCCGAGACGAACGAATTCCAGCCTCCGATCTTTGTTCGAGGCCTTCCTTTTCAATGATATACTGCTAGGGCGAGACGTGTTCTAAATTCGCTGCATTCATATGGTGCGACCGACCGCAGTGACGCTCTTGAAGTCTTGTTGCCGCCGCCATTGGGGCGCCTGGCGCAGCGACGCCTCGCAACTTCCAATTATTGGCACGCATTGCACGCATGTTCCATAGAAGTCACGTACAACATTGAACAACTCGTCTTCCTAAACTCTTGAAGGCGGCGCCACGCGTCAGATATCGGAAATCGTTGTTCTCTCAGCGACGAGCACACCGTGCAGGCTTGTCTTGTGGTGGAAAGTTTCTGCCACGGAAAAAACAACAATTTTCACGGGAAGGGCATTATAATACAAGTGAGCTTGCCGTATCAACAAGTCTACCCCATTCACCTCCATCACGCAATTCGGAGGAAATTATCGGCACACAGAAAATACAAACCTAACAAAACAAACAATACGTAAAAACCACTAGACGTTAAACGCCTTGCATTTGCACAGAAAGGCGAAATTAGCGAAGTTAACACATTTATTAACACGAAAGTGTTTTATTCCGATATTCACGAAGATTTCACTTACGTCATATCCGTCACGGAAGTGACGCCAGTGCAACAAAGCAAGCGGCCTGTAAAGGGTGCCCCCCTGCACACATGGTCTTCTTGCGGGGAGGCAACCTTAGTACTAAAGAGCACGTTATATTTCTGGTTCGTTTTCTGGTTTTATATTTTAACACAAAAGTGTTTTATGCTGCGATGTTTTATACTGGCGTCATATCCGTCGAGGAAATGTTGCCAGTACAGCTTTGCCGAAGCGACCCGCCAGCAGGACGTCGCTCGCCAAGCACACCCACAAAGCAGCCGCCGACCAGCAAATCATGCTCTGCTGCAGATTTCGCTGCATATTTCACTTCCGTGGTTTTACCGATTTCCATGGCATAGGAATCGAACACAGTTTTTTTTATAATGTAATAGACTGAACTTATATTATTTGACGGAGGAAATTTAGAAATCTAAAGGAAGGTAGAAATGAACTAACGAAATAAAAATGGATGCGGCTTAACTCAGCTAACCGTGGATATGCAAAGCGAAAGCTTGGCTTTGCCTGGTTAAGTCTTGGTTTCACTTGGTTAACTTTTGATTTAGCTCTTTATATTATGCTATTTGTGCAAACCTTGCCTTTGTATACGGTTGTTTACCCGCTACCCGAGTTTTCCAAGCCGAACGCGGGCAATATCTGCGGGATGGTCAGACGCCGCTTGCCGACGATGGCTCAAAGCATCCAGCTCCCGCAGCAGTGCTCAGAGAATACGGCCCGGCCTCGCTCTCATTCATGGCCACGATAGCACACACGTGGCGAGTCACGTGGTCAAACGCGAACCAGCTGTGGAGAACGCATGCGCCGAGCCGCAGCGTAGGCGGCAGCGACGAACGCGGCCGGGGCGAACGCGGCCGCAGGTGCAGCTGCGGTCAAATGAAGGTCAAATCTACCGCAACGGTGAAACAGCTCGACAAGATTAGTAAAGCTTTCCTTTAAAAAATAACCTACTTGCCGTACCGGCCTACTTTATTAAACAAAAAATGTAAACCCGGCAACGAAAACAGAAAAATGGAAAAAAAAAAAAAAATCGTAGTAAAGCACCACGCTGGCTACAAAATAACCAAAATAAACGGAAACCCACCGCGGGGGCTCAGTGGCTGCGAGATAACGCCAGGGCAGCGTGCGCTTTCGTGCGTTCGCTGATGACGCGATCACTGAGTTACTGAGACGCAGCAGCTCTGCGCCGTCACCAAGAAGACGTGCTGCGCTCAAATTCAGCATTAAAGACTACCGCAATCGTAAGACAATTTTTGGGGCCAAAAAATTGTTTTCAACGTGTATTCTTATTTCTCTTTACTGACAGCGCGTAATTTTTGGCCGGCAATGAAAAACTACACGGAGTACTGCTGACATGACAATGTTAGCCTGTCTTTGCTATTCAACTACAATACGGCTTGTACATCAGGCTCTCTCTGTGACTGGCTGAGAAGACGTGACGTAATATAAACAGTTCGCGGGAACGCTTACGTCCTACATCGGCAACTTCAGCCTGCCTAAAGGTTACGTAATGTTACGTAACAGCTTGAAAATGTCAGCTGCCGTCGCTGTGAAATAGGGCAAAAAATATCACCGACCTTCGGCGCTTGTGGATCAGCGTTACTTGATGTCCTTGTGCTGTTGACGCGAATTTTAATCTGAAGAAATGTGTTTCTCTTGTCAGACTCAGCTGCCGTCCTAATTTTTTCAATACATGCCAAGTTTTTTCATATCATTTATGTACAATATTTGATAGCTTGGTTGTGATTTTTATAAGCTAAGCGTCAAACTATACTACACGTCGTCATAGCTATACGTGCATCACAGCACTTTATTTATTTATTTATTTATTTATTTATTTATTTATTTATTTATTTATTTATTTATTTATTTATTTATTTATTTATTTATTTAGGTACCCTAAAGCCCCGAGTGGGCGTTACATAGGGGGGATTGTGTGGGGTTACTATCTAAAGTACAGAACATTTTTCCGGTAGAACAAAACAATGAAGGCAGGGATGCCGTACATGACTATAACGTCAAGAAACTGAAAGCACAATCCAAAAACAACGCCAAACAACAATACATCAACATTGACGGGAAAAGAGGTGCACACAAGATGGTTAAAAACAAAAACGAAAAACAGCCTGAACTGGAGGTAAAGAAAAATACAGAAAAAAAAAAGATCCATACGACATCAAACAACTTTTAGAAAGGCTTTGGGTGCCTGTTGAAAGGATGATTAATCGCACAGTTCTGCGTTGGGAACAGGCAGCGAGTTCCATTCTGTGATTGCGAGAACTAAAGGCAAGTTTTTATATCTCCCTGTTGTACTGAAAACTGGTTGAACTTTGAACGTGTGGTTTACCCGGGCGGAGACATGAGGCGGGAGAAAGTTATGAAGCTGGGAAAACGGCGTGCTACTGTGGTACAGCGAATGAAAAAAATTGGCCGCGTATCTGCTCCTTTCGTTGCAAATGCCGTCAAAAGACGATAGTCCTTATCGGCTTTTGCGAAGTAAATGCCTCCCTTCGCTTTACCGCTCACCTCTCATGTTGTTCCTCTTGCGTCGCGCTCCTCCCAAAGTAAAGACGCCAAATGTTTGCTTAAACCATTTTAAATTTCCCGGGTTCCACTGCTCCAAACCGGGTGTCTCGATGCCAGCGCTGCCGTATGGCGAAGACGCGCGTTAATCGAGGCATTCTACTTCAACGTTTATAGAACCGCGTTTCCCTACTCCACGTGCGTTGCAAGCAGAGCGTGGAAACTATCTAGTGGACCTTGCATAATTGTTGCAGGTTGATTTCTTAAAATGGCGCCAGAAGCTATATAGGCGCGGGCGACAGCAGGCGACGGCGGAGTGAATTCTTTTTCTGCAGTTGATGAAGTATTTAATTTCGCAAAAGTCAAGCATGTTTGATTTTTTTATAAAGGAACATGCAAATATCACTTCTGTATTGATTTGTTGTCTCATATTTGCGTAATGTCTTGTTCTTCTTCAACAATGTTGACAAGTATGAACATTACACCGGTCATAGACGGGTAGATTTAGCTGTGACTATATAAGACTATTGCGCAGGCATTGTTTTGCTTTGGCCGGGTGGCTGAATCGGGTAACAGACAGACAGACGGACAGACAGATATACAGACATACAGGCAGACCAAAATTTCTGGGTTTAAGTGCCCAAGAAAGACTACCGTCTTTAAAATACGCTTTGGTAGCGCGAGTACGAGGACATGACGAACCGGGTTGCCGTGTTCTGGACGGATTCAAAGAGGTTAGTTATAGGTTTGCGCCGTGAGGATGCCAAATCATAGAACCGTGTTCTAGTGAGGGCCGGATAAGGCAATTATATGCATGAAACCTGGTTTATTTGGTGGCTAATATAGACGTCTCTAGAGAAGGCCACGTTTTTAGCAGGAAAGTGTTTTATGCCGGGGTGCACAATCCTCACCGACGTCATATCCGTCACGGAAATGACATCACCAGAAAAGTTCGATTGACACGGAGGCGCTAGGTTTCGAGCCCAAGATCACTCTGGCCGCAACGGGAGGTGTGTAACGTTCTACCAACTGAGCCATGAAGTCATGCCCGCGTAGCTGTGCGAACGCGCCTTATGTGCTTCCGTCTAACTTGCCCATTCAGATGGTGCTGGCGTCTAGGAGAGGTGAGGCAAAGTGGTGAGTCATGACGCTAACGAGCGCTGATAGTTGGCGCCTCGATAGGGCAGCGTGTAGCAGCGGAAGCTGCTTTGTTACCCGTTCGCCGTTTATGTGGAACGCCGCTCGGCTTGTGGAACGCCGCCGCCGCGTTCCTCAAGCTGCACGAGCTGGTCGCAACGCAACCGTCTGGCGTATACGCCATGGAGCAGGGCCAATGTGGTCGCACCTTTGACTAAACGACCCGCCAGTAGGGCTTCGCTCGCCAAGCACACCCACAAGACTGCTGCCGACCCGCAAATCATGCTCCTTTCGCTGCAGCGTACTGTGACTTCACCAAACGATTCGCTGACAACCTGTTCGGTATCGTTCGCACGGTTTGCGAGCAACTGGGGTTTCAATCGGATTTACGCAACGCTCCAGCGCGTGTAATCCAGTGTCTAATGTTGATGCGTCTAACGGTACCATACCGGCGACATATAAATAGCGATTTGCAAGTTCATACTGACGCACAATGAACATTCAAATTCAAATGTGCTTTAACAGGAACATTCAAATGTTCCTGTTAAAGCACATTTCACTTTCATGTTTTACCGATTCCCATGAAATAAGGCTGAACCATATTTTTAAAGGAGCCATGAAGACAAAATATAGGTTGGGTTTTTTAGAAAGACTGGTTAGTCCTGATGACAATGATACCAATATCATCGCAATCTTCGAACAAATAACCGAGATATTAAAGAAAACGTGTGAAGCCGTGGCGACCCCCTAGCCAATTTCCCGCAACTTTTCTATGACGTCACGGAACCTTGTTTGAGCGATTGGCGGCGCCCTAACTGACCTGTCGCGACGACACATGACTGGACGTCTGTAATGGGGCCTCTAGTTCCATTTGACCGCATCACTTGAATGCTAACGTGCAGTTAACGCACTAAAAATTATGTTTTATTGTCGGCCCGTATGACGTCATTCTTGCTCATAACACGTCACTGTGGCACAAAATTTGAAAGTTTTTAAACTCTTCTTGCTTATTTTCATTAAAAAACATCTTTCGTGGCTGTAATGGAGCTAAGTGAGATACTGAATTCTAGTTCTTTTAAATTAAACCAAGTAGTATTTTCCCTTCATGGCTCCTTTAAGAGCGTTAGTAGTTATATGTTCTATGTGGTTCTCCCACCTTAAATTCGCGGTAAAAAACACACCTAAATATCGAAATGATTGAACTGAACCTATCGGAGCACCATTTATTTCGTAGTCAGCAGGGTCGGTCTCGGGGACTGAACTAAACCTTACGTGTTTGGTTTTTTATACATTAATTTCCATTTGCCAGCGGGTGCACCATTCCTCTAGCTTAATGAGATCACATTGCAAGATAATTGTGTCGTCTGCGTTAGACATCTCTCTATATACTACGCAGTCGACCGCAAACAGGCAATTTGGTGATTTCAGGCTACAGGGTATACAACGCGTTGAACTAACGTTTGGCACCGCACCGAAAGTGGAAGTTTTCTGCCTATCTATAGAAACGGAACTTCGCCAGCTTGGCATGTCGGTATAGTATCAACGGTAAGGTAAACCACACGCTAAGGCTGAATGTAGGCGTGACAACGTAGCCACGCGGAAGGATTGGCCAGGAACGATGACGGGCATACCGCAAAACGATGACGGCTGCAGACAGGGCCGAGGACGAGTCGGAGCTACCGCACCGAATAACGAGCTACCGCGAGATTACCCGGTTGTACAGGAGCGCCAGGTGCAGGCTTCCCGTGCCGCACCAGCAACTCGAACGCAAACAACAAACGATCGTGCGCCGCGCACAAGCGGGGTCACTGGCACACCCAGCTTTATTGCGCAAGATGTTCCCGGCAGAACACGACCGGATCTGCCCGTTCTGCAAAAAGACTGAAAGCACTCTGCCGCACATACTGGCGGAGTGTACTCAGCTCAAGAATCCCCTACGTACCTACCCTCCCCCTCCCCCTTCCCCCTTACCCGAGCGATGGGAGATCTTGATGTCGAGCCCCGACCTGTCGACGCAGGAAGAGCTCGCGTCCAGGGGCCAGGAGCTATAGAGTTCCACCCCGTCTGACGCCTGCGAGCGTCACCTGAAATGGGCTCAGCAAAAGTTGTTTCTCTCTCTCTCTCTCTCTCTCTCTCTCTCTCTCTCTCTCTCTCTCTCTCTCTCTCTCTCAGCATTTCCCGTTTGGCTGCGACGTCAACACATATCCGACCCGCAATTTGTACCCCCTTGGGGGTATTGGCCAACGGCGATGGCAGCTGCCGTCAAGTGCTCGACGAAAGAAGAGCCTTTTCTGCTAAATTCCCGCATAGCCTTTTCTTGCAAATTCCTGCATAGTGCGCACTTTTCTTCTAGAAATTCCTGTATTTGTTGTGCGATTATTCTAATCATTTTTTTCCTCTAAAACTTAGTTTCTAGCCCCAATAAAGCTTCAGATCCTGGCCAATTCCCCAAGTGGGTATGAGCCAAAACAAAGGAACAACAACAACAGCAGCTCGCAGTTAATTCCCCAATTTATTTGAGGCTGCGACGTCAATGTAAACCAAGACAAAACAGCGCTCAGGACGGGACACAAAGAAGGAGGGTATACCCGTGTGGTGTCCTGTCGGCGACGGCCCTGAAGGGCGAAGCAGGAGACTAACGCTCGAGTCGAAGAGTCAAGCCAAAAAAGAGCATCCCAGTGACGTCACATATATACCCGCGGCGTAGCCCCCTGGTAGTAGAACCACCGAAACGCTGAGATGCGAAAACGTAGGATACTACAACCCACTCGAAGGAGCTTTCTGAATAGTATTGTTTTCGCAATACTCGCTGAGTAAAGGACACCACGCCGAGATGATGTGTGGCCGCATCGCGATTACCCTCCCCATGTGGGGCAAGTATAGTCGTCCGCCGGATGATCGAATAAAGTCGTTTCACTCACTCATCAGAAGTGCTTAGATGTCCTTAGCTGTGCTTCGTGTTCTCCTCGATTTTCTTTTTTTTTTCTGCTCTTGAATCTGACTTGCTCATTTTTTCCCGTGCGGCATTCAGATCAGCGTTATAGTATATATCAGCGTTCAGATGTGGCGTGTAGGCAACTGAAAATATTCCTTAATGATCGCCCGGTCTCGTGACTGGTTACGCGCTACTCGGACCGCGCTACTCGGACCGAGGAGCACCGCCATCGTCACCTTCATCACTGGTCAGCGCTCGCACGAGAGAGCCGAATGGAATCCGCGCTGCTGGTCATGCTCGCGTTCGTGGCCTGCTCGGCTCACGGCGACGAGCCGCGTGAGTGGTACGAGGGCGACATCAGCCGCGTCCCCGACTACCACCTGTTCCCGCGGCAGCCGCTCAACTCGGCGGGCAAGGCGCTGCTCTTCTCCTGCTCAGCGGCCGCCCGGGACGCCGTGCGCTTCCGCTGGCGTGTCGAGCACCCGGCCCGCGTGAACGTGTCGCTGAGCTCTCGCTCGCGCTCCCTGTACCTGGAGCGGGGCTTCTACGTGCGCGACTCGCTGCTGCAACTCTCCTCTGCGTCGCCACACGACGGCGTGGTGCACTGCAAGGTCCTCGCGCCCGACGGCGGCGAGCGGACGCACATGCGTGGAAACTACTCCGTGCTGGCCTCGGTGGGCCTCGAGTCGTGCGCGCGGCACACCTTCTGCCACCGGGACCGGGCCTCGTGCGTGCTGGACGAGCATCAGGGCCTGGCGTGCCGCTGCAACGGGCCGTTTCCGCTGCGCGACCTCTTCCACGGGGTCTGCTACACCGGCAAGGCGCTGGGCGACGCCTGCGTCTTCGACCACGAGTGCGCGGCCAACGACTCCTGGTGCCAGGACGAAGTGTGCGCGTGCCGGCCCGCGTTCGCGCGCGCCGCCGGAGGGTGCGTGGCCACGGCGAGGCTGGGCGAGCCGTGCGTGCAGGCGTACGGCTGTCCCGGCCGCCACGCCTCGTGCAGGGCGGGCGTGTGCGGCTGCGACGAGGGCCACCGCGACGTGGACGGTGTGTGCGTGGCCGACGAGCCTGCAGGCCAGCCGCCGCAGCACGGGGACCCCTCTGGGCTGCCACAGGACGTCGACTCTGCCACCGGGATCACGCTGGTCGCCTTCTGCATGCTCCTGAGCCTGCTCACGCTCTACCACGCGCTCCTGGACCTGCACTACTGCAAGTCCAAGGCTTCGGCCCCTCAGCGAAACCCCTGAAGCATTTCCTGTTTCCATCGGGGAGGTCGCAAAATGCGACCATATATACACGGCGCTTAGGGGAGTTC
Organism: Haemaphysalis longicornis; assembly: GCF_048455015.1. Lineage (NCBI taxonomy): Eukaryota > Metazoa > Arthropoda > Arachnida > Ixodida > Ixodidae > Haemaphysalis > Haemaphysalis longicornis. Next base: position 35,933,890 of record NW_027526335.1, read on the forward strand.
ACGAATTCAGCGAAAACTAGCTGTACAGTGAGCTGCTAGTCTGCATGTGCCATGCAGAACAACTGCTTTGCCGTCCCTCATAGCATTTAAAATATCGCCCGTTTAGTTTCCCGCTATTACTGCCATTTAATTAAAGCTGCACTAGGATTTGCTTCTCTCGATCTTCTGTTCATGAGCAAAGTTTTTGGTCCCCCGCAGCGGGTTAAGGAGGTTATGGAACTGCACAGGTGACCACTGCGGCCAGAGAGAGTACGGCTGGGACCAAGTCTGAGCGAGAGGACGGCGAGAGTGCAAGCACTTGGCGGGTCCCGTTTTAGAGGACGACGAATGGCACAACTGCCTTGCAGTGTATAGCGCTTGCTGTTGCACCCCGCCTTCCAACAACGATGCAATTTTTCTAACGATTAGTTAAAATTCGGTGAAATTGGGGCCTAAAGATGGCACAAGATGGCCTACGGCTCAAGGAAATATCATGCAACCCTCCGTCGAACGACGACGATGGTTCAGCGCGATGCTATCTCGTGATGGATTCATTGGTTTCCATCTGAAGTACGACTGAGTTTCGAACATGTCGAAACGGAGCAATCGGATAGACGCCGGCTTCACAATGCCAGGGACCCAGGTTCGATTCCGGCCACGTGGAGTGTTTTCTTTCTCTTCGCCTACGTACGATCATTCATCATCATCGTCAGAAAAAGTTGGCTTTCCGGCAGGGCGTTTTCGAGTTTGCAGACGTCATCAGCGAGAACAGTAAAGCTTCGCTGCAATAAAAAAAGAACAGCTGGGGACGCTGAATTGCTCACGGAAGCTTCTGTAAGCGAACTAAAGTAATTGAGTTGTAAGGAATAAGGCGGAAATTTCGTTCAGTGTTGGAATTAAACCCAAAATCCACGCATCACAAACACCAGCACAGCTCGGATAACTGTAGGTAAGGGCCGACCTAGGGAACGCGTTGTGGCCGCCTGCTTCGAAATGTGTGCTAGAGGCGTGTGCTGAGAAGAAGTCTGCATGTCTCCCGACCCGTGCCCACCGTCATCGTCGTCGCGAGTCCGTTCGGTTAATGTGGTCATCCGAACGGGTATCGACGGCTCGCCCCTTTCTCGGCCTTTCGGTGCAAGCAGCCGGAGACGAAGGCACTTCCAGAGGTGAGCCAGACCGTGTGGACTTGGCTTATCTTCGACCTCTTAAAATACAAACAGCGCAAAAAGGACGCGGACAAAGGAAGACAAGTAGGTGAGGCTAGCGCTCACAACCAACTAGTTTATTTTCGAAAACGTCATGGAATGTACACCCCAGGCGCCGCTGCGCACACATAAACCTGGCAAAAACCAGCCAAATGCTATACAGATGCAAGGATAATAGCTCTTTTCCCGCAAACACGCTGACGTTTGACTGACAGAACCTTCGGATTGGATTGGATTGGCCCGTTGTAGATGTGAGAGCTAGTCCTCAAACGCTCGCGTTCCGAAGTTTTTCTGCTGCGGCCCAGCACGAGCTTCAGTACAGAAAACAAAGGCGCCCAGCCACACGCCGCTCAGGGCTCAGGAAAATGTCCACCCCAATGGTTTGTGAGCGTCAACTCATGCTCACGAACCGTTGACAGACCGGCAAGTTTGTCCCACATAGGATTTACCGCAGCTCAGAGGCAACTCCTACACAACAGCCACCGCACAATCCACGTAGCACCGTGATACTTTTTCCACAAGCCGCATTTTTACCTCACCAGGTATGCAAGAACGCAAATTGGACAGTTAATGCGGCGCTAAAAGGCCGATGAGAACATCAATGTGCCTAGTATTACGAATCGAGTGTGTGTGTGTGTGCGTGTGTTGACGCGGGGCTCGGGCTTCGACAGTGCACAGCGCAACAGCGCGCCGAGATATTTTCCCGCGTGGCATTGATGCAGGGAGGGGAAGGCAATTAGCTTCGATCCTGTGACTTCTCGAGCGCCCGTTGACGGCGTCTGACTCATCGCCCCTCCGGCTCTAAAAGAGCGGGCTTTTGTTTATGTTTGTTTGACTCTGGCTGGCGTCCGTTGTACCCCTCCTTTCACTCCCTCTCTGCGGCAGAGCATACACCGGCTCCTGTGAATGCATCACGGAACCGGACCAAGGCTCGATTCCGACCACCGGAAAGGTTCTTCTTTTTTTCAAAAAAAAAAAAAAAATCATCGCGTTTCATCATCGCTATCAGCATCATCATCATGATCATGTGCCCTACCATTGTGTAAATTTGCATTTCCTGCAGTGCGTTTTCGCGTTCGACGGCCCCAGTGAGAAATCCAAAGCTTCGCTTTAAAAAACACTTTTTCGAAACCCCTTTGGTAGGTGCGATGTAACCGTAGGAAACTACGATTGCGGCGAGCGATCCGCGGCGAGCGTCTCGCCTGACTGTGCGTGCGCGTGTTGCGTGTGCTTTTGTTTTTTATTTATTTATTTGGGACTGTACGCGAATTTGTCATGCCACTTCCTCCGCCGCCCCCATATGCCGTGTCAACACGCGGGCGGCTGGCCTTGGAGACCTCACCGGGTGATTAAAGAAATTACTTCTCCTTTCCTCCTTCCTGCCTTAAAGCGGCGGGGTTGGGTGGGTAGTTGGTTTGTTGCTTCAGATCACAGCCCATGTCCACGCGAAGGATTAAGCGATTAAGCCACGCTGTGGCCATAGCTATTTCGATACCGAATTAATGAAAGGAAAGAGAGCACTGGAAAAAAAATGACTATGCAGGCGAACACACTAAACTTTATACGCCCCTTTTGGCCGAAAAGGGCTCGCAGATTTTGTCCCGTGGCACACACCTTTAAAAAGTGGTAAGGGTGAAAGAATGAAAAAAGGGTGCGTCTGTGGACACCCTAAAATAAGGGTGTGGGCAGCGCAGCTACGCATGACCATGGCGATCCCCTGAGCGCACAGCCTGACATAGGGGAACATTCAAAAAGCACAAGTCACACTTGTACCAAAAATGAAATGAGCAAAAAAAACAGAGAGAGAGAGAGAGAGAGAGAGGTTTATTAGGAGAGAACAAATAAAATAAAGAGGAAATGTCGCGCGATTGTTCTAGGGGTGGTGCCCTCCTTCCAGGATCCCAGACTCTTCTGCTCCTCTCCGGGCTCGAACAATTAAGTCATTCTCAATCCCAAAGTCGAAGCGGGCCAGAGTGCCTCCCATAAAGCGACCGTGTTTGTGATGGTGTTTCGTGAAGGCCAGATGACAGGGCAGGCCCATGTTGCATGAAATAAGTTGGAAGGGTTTCCGCATTTATTGCATGCGTCTGTGTGTGTTTGAGGGAACATTTTGGATAGCCGGGATTTGTTAGGGTAAGTGTTTGTCTGGATTTGCCTCAGTGTTTGAGCTTCTGCGCCAGAAAGGTTCTTGTCCGGGTTGGGGAAAAGGGGTGCACGGGGAGAGCGAGTACATACTTTTTTACCTTACAAATCTGTTCTGCTTGCTTTTATAGCGAGCAGAGGAAAATCCCTGATAGAGACTGTCGGCTTGTCGCAAAAATCAGATATCTTAGCGCTAATTTTTGATATATGCATTTTAATGTGAGTAGCAAGTCAGCATGCGCATCTGCAAAATAATTTTAATTGTGACGTCTCTTATTATGTTTCATAAGTCATCAGTTTTTTTATTAAATACCGAACACATATTCCACAGCGAAGGCCGCCCAGAGACCAAAAATAAATTCACGATATCTGCTCGCGCATGTGCAGTAGCAGGGCACGGTGGCAAAAATTTAACACGCTCAAGGATTCCAGCACGGGCAGTTGGCGAGCTCCCGGAGCTTTATCGTTCACTTCGTTAATTGATCTTTTGCCCCTTGTCTTTTAACACGAAGCTGTTTAGCAAATCGTTGATTCCGGCATTTTACAAAACTCAGTACGACAGTATAACGGAAGAAAGTCACCGGCGCCTGCAGGATTCGAACCTAAGTCGGGTAGATCAACGGAGTCGTGTAACCCACTCGGATACGACCGCTTTTTTTTTTCTTTATTGCCCATCTGGGACAGCAACACCAGGCACCAGGTACAATGACAAAGAAAAAACCACGTAGTAATGCCACCATGCCCGCCAGGGCCGGTGATGTCATTTAAAATTCCCTAAGCGTAGTTAGGTGTTCAATTTTTGACAACCACTCTGGTGGAGAGTTTTTCGCCCTCTGAACTTCAACAAACTGTGACACACTTTCCCGAAAATACTGTCGCGTTGGTCGCGCGTTTACATCACAATGAAGCCAATCCATGGGCGAACGCCAAATGCTGTGCAGGCCCAACAACATGACACCGTCCTGTCTATCAATGCACAAATTACGACCGCGGGTCAAATGGCTTACTTGGCTGTGACTGTGGGAAGAGGAATCACGCCACCCGCTCGGCACAGAACACGTGATAGAGTACACGTCGCACCTGCGGGCGCCTAGTTTAGGTGTGCGCGTTCTGGTCGTTCGTCCTGCTTCGTCGATTTGCATCTTCGCCGTTGTACCAACAATGATGGAATAGAGGTCGTTGCGGCAACGAATACGAAGCAAATAGGCTGCAATCGTAGACTTAAACCATCGTGAAGGTCGTGAAGGTTACGTGTAGCTTCACTTCCTCCAGGTCTCACGCGTCAGTGTGAGCTTCATTAATTTTTTTTTTTTCTTTTAAGGGCAGAGCACTTTAACGGCTCGTCTTGTCGTCGTAGGTCGTTGTAACGGTCGATGTCAAGCGACTGCCGGAATCAGGGGGCGCAGCGAGATAACGGACCCAAGTAGAGCCCGACGTACCATCGTAGTAGGTCGTCCCGCAGAGGCTTCGAAAACCAAGCAGTTTAAACAGCCATAACCATTCGAAACTTCTGAACCGCTGGCGCTTGTCATACATCTCCCCGTTATTGAGCGTAAAGAAAACTGCAGGTGCATTTCAGGCAAAATCTGGGTATATAACCGTCAGCGCCCGCCTTCATTTAGTTAGGAACGCTTGTTTTTTAGAGAGTAAGCGAAAAAAAGTGGCAGTGCAACGCCGGCAAGTGCGGGAGGCATAGCTAGTGAGAAACTCTATGGCTGGAGCAAAAGCATGCTCGAAAAGAACAGAACTCCCGCTGGTGCTGTTTCAGGCAGGGGGCGCGCTAGCGGAGGCGGGAAATTTAAACTGCATTGGGTGGTAGCAGTGAGTGCATAACGGCGCTACAGCCCATTATGTCGAATCACTGCTCTGCACTTCCGACAGCTTTCACATTGAGTGGAATGGCTTTAATTTTTTTTTCTCCCCATCTGAAGTAGGCAAGCCTGTATACCGTTAGTGGGGCTAACCTCACCAGTATCCACCAAAGCCTCAACTCGCATAGCGCACTCAACGACGTAATCAGCGACGTAATGACCATCTTTCCACAGAATGGTCATTATTAGGCAGGTTATAGGCCGGGCATTCGCTACATTTGTCGCAAGCACAACAGCGTGCGTCGTCTGCACTTGAGCTAGATTTTCATGGCACAGGCGTTCCCTTTATGGGTGCTCTGCTGGCTTTACTTGGCGCAGCAGACACTGCACGGAGTGCTGCGCACTTTGTTTCGTATTTTCTGTGGTGCCTCTAGAAACCGCTGACCAGGGCAGCTGTCGAGGGATTTTCACTCATCGAGTTGTGTACACATGACTCGTCTCAAGGTACCGCGGGTACAGCTCGTGCGAGTCCAAGCTGATATGAACAGCACAGAATTTACTTCTCTGTTCAATACGCCGAAATAACGTCGCTGCGACCATTGGCGGATACAGAGGGGGGTCCGGATGTCCTGACCCCTCCCTTAATTTTTGAATTAATACCCTCCCTGGAGATGACTCCTCAGGTCGTAGAAAGAGTATAATCGATTATTTGTTCTAGTTCTTGTATTTTAACTTTTCCGAAATTTCCCGTTCTGCTTCTTCTTCTTTTTCTCTCTTTTTTGTTCGTTTTTTTTTTTAGTGGTTCGTTCTCCCGGTGCATTAATCCGTTCACATGGGGCCTCCTTGGCTCTTCGGAACCTCCTTATGGCGGAAAAAATAGAGAGAGACGCAGCTCACCGTGCTTATAAGCGTGCGAGCCGTGGAAGGTGCGGCCAGCTGCGGTCGCGTGTCGTTGATGAGTACGCGCTAATGTGGTGCTGCGAGATGCCGATATACGAGGCCAGCGTCAGCGTCGGACGGGGGAATTCCAGCAGCACCGAGAGGAGGGTCCGCGGCACGCCACGCACTCGGGACGAAGCAGCGTGCAAATCGCTGCGCCATGCAAATGGAATGCAGATGCGACGACGGAGCGCTCGTCCTGATGCCCGATTTGATGGTGACACCCTTCTGCTGCTGTCGCCGACGTGCGCTTGACGGCGGGCATTAGGACCGCGCCAGGCGACGTCGTCCCACGCATCCCAGCCTTGCGCCCGCCAGCAAGCGGCCGTCATATCGCGCTGACATGCACGGCAGAAACGTGTTTTGCGCTGCAGCGTGGTCTCCGAATATGTCGTCTAGGCCGCACGCATAGCAGCGAAGCAATGAGGGCGGATATTTCCTTTCATCTCAGCCGTTCTCTGCGCGTGCGGGAAATGGGCCGGAAGACAGGATTTCGATACAGTGGCAGCCAGTTTGTGCCATACACACGAGCGAAGTTCAAATTGATCACTTCAGCTCGGGTACATGTAGGGTGAAATGAGGTCCTAGAGTGAGCTGCAGGTGGAGGACATCCTAGAAGCTGTGTGGGGGGCGCAGCTGCTCTATTTTGCAACCTCTGCAGGCACTTGCGTGGCCTTGGGGGCTACAGCAGCTTCTGATCCTAGCCCACATTTCACACTGGTAAATGGGTCCTTGGCCTCGGCAGTGCCTGCGCGAATGCGCTTGCCCGAATGGGCAGCTTCCCCGGTTCTGGCTGGCCAACCCAGTACGTGCACCCACCGACGCGGTTCGCACTGAGCACTGCGCTTCCCGCCGCGTGCCGCCCCCGTGCGCAGTCCCCGTCCCACTCGCGAGACGCGATCCTTTTCACCCGTCTCCTATCACAGACTCAACCGCATCCGTCGGCATGCTAACCGTCGTGGCTGTCTCATATGCCCATCCATCCCTGAGCCCCATTATCTTTGTTCCGACATTCGACTTCGTACAGATAGAGGTGGACAAATTATCAACGACGCGTCAAAAGTCACCGTTATCTCCCCACCGCTAATCAATACCGCTGCGCTTATAGTGCCTTTCAAGCTCTACGAAGACATCCCTGAACTACAGCACGCCTTTTACGCCCATGTTCTGACAACCTGCACGAAAACGGGAGAGCAACGGGACAGCACGCAGCGGTGTACTCAGGATATCACTTCGGGGTGGGGGGCAAAAAAGAGAAAGGGGAAACTTGAAGGGAGGGAAAAGTAAGAAACAACAACATCAAACCAGCGGGGAAAAAGCGAGGGAAATCAATTATGCAAATAAACATATCGGGGCGATGCCGCGCTCAGTATAACTTTCTGATTGTTTTGTTAACTTTTTCCCCAGTGAAATTGCCCAGTGGTTGACCTCCAAGCTGAGGACACACAGAGCGGCCGTATACTGTTGGTGCGTAGCTCGTGACACAAACATTATTATCTGTAGTCTTTACTTGATGATAGTCAAACAAAGCGGCCCTGTTCGTTTCTCCCCGCGCCACACACCCTTCCTCCCATGCGTTGGCCAGTGTCCGTAGAGTGCGTGACCGAGTCAATAAAACGGGTGGCCTTTTAAGCGCGTCATGTGCCAAGCCGGCTTTACTTGTCCTCCGGGGGCGCACCCAACGCAACGACTGCATCGCATCTGATTCTGTACCTCAGATAACAACGCTTGTTTCATGCGGACGGCTCAGGTACCGACTTGCTACCACCCCTTGGTGGGAAATATGCGCACGCAGCGGAGCGTTCTTGTCGCGGCTGCAGCGAACACTCACGGATCGAAAGGAGAGCGAAAGCGCCGTAACCAGCGAGAAGGACCCAGGAAGGGCCCTGCAGGGGTCACTTTTATGAAGCCGGCATGACAACTGACCCTTTTCCATTCTCCTCTACTGCGCGTCTCCTCCTTCTGTTCAGAGAGCAGCTGGTAATGTAGCGAGAAGAAAAGCAAGTGGACAACGAGTGGAGCGTACCGCCATGACCATTATGTACCGGCGACGACAGAAACGGGTGACGCGGGGCGCTGCTCGAGCTGTCATGGCCGCACTGTAAATAGACCGCATCTCTTTTTTGTAAATAGATCTCTTCAGCATCAACCATGGTTCATGCCATTCGTCCTGGCGCCACGTAGCAATAAGACACGATGGGGCACGCGGGCGCCCAAGAAACCTGCTGGCGCCACGATATATGCTGGAGATCAGCCGGGCTCGCCTTCTCCTCCACAATTTATTTTCTTCATGTCCTTACACAGTTCTGTCGGAACACCGTCAAAACTGTCCGGCGCATTTCACCAGAGTTAGCAGCTGTAGCTGTAAAGAATAGAGCAGCACTGTCCGTGGTCGTCCTCAAAAGGACGGCACTTTCGCCATACTTCCCGCCAAGCATTGGGAATGTCAGGAGAGGCGGCGCTACAGGGAAAACTGCAATGCACACAGCACGAGAAACGCAAGACAAACACTGAGCATCATGGCCGGGGAACACTTGGACGAGTCCCAAGCGAGAGGGATACAAGCGCGGAATGCCAAACATTACCTGCAAGAGAGCGCTTAGTCGGGCGATGAACACGTGCAGGCTATGCGCTCCCATGGCACGGGATAATTCCACCGCCAGCAACCCGTCCACGCCACTACAGCTCATCATCACAAACAGCCCCCTCGCGACAAGCACTCTTGAGAGACCTCCCAAGAATAATTCACAACCCATTGCAACGTTTGCGGCAGATTGTGCTTTCTATTCGACTTCACAAAAGGCAGTGGAACAACCCCTTTGAGACGGAAAGTAAAGCATTCAGCAATTAAGACATCACGTTATTCTTCTTCTGTACTCCCAGTGCGCCGCGCTACGGCCAATTTGTTCGCCGTCGTCGCAGCAACGGGTTTCGCTACACGCCCCGGCAAGGGCATTTTCCGCCGTTCAACGAAAACAGCGAGCGCCTCATTTCTCCTCGAACCATCGGACAACTCGGGAAAATGTTTGCGCATCCTTGAGATAACCTCCAGAGGATTTTCTGCGTGATCTTTTTTTTGTAAATTTACTGGGTTACTCTGTTTGTTGGATAGCCGCATGATTAATCGTTATGTGCTCTGTCGTAGGTCAACAACGTCCCTTTCTCGGGCCCAGTGCATATGCTGGTCCTGGGTGGACAGGCCGTCGAGAGTATGCGGCCTCTGTAGTGCCTTTACCATATTTATTAGTTCCGGACTCTTGGTCTTAACTTTCGGGGGCATTTCTTTTTTCCTGATGGGCGGAGAACGCAATTATAAAAGTATGTCCTCTCTCATAACGTGTCCACGCACGCAGTTTGAGAATCGATTGGGTCTCGCTACACCCATGCCAAGCCTTCGGCGTATTTCACTCGTCATCCCGAGCACGCGGGTCGTTCGGAAGGTTGCTTCCGCATCACGCTGCATGACATCGAAGGGAATGCAAAGAAAGCACGTAGACCCCACGCCGGCCCGCGGCACGATCCGCTCGAGGCTTGTTGTAGCTCCCGTAAAAAGCCGCAACGTGCCCCATCGCGCGATGCGAATGCTTCAAATCGCGAAGATGTCGTGAAGCCAACAAAAAGTCCCGGGGGATGAAAGCAGAGGAAGACGGGGACGACACGGTTTTCGCGCCGGCTTCGCGCTCGCCCGCAGCCGTCGTCGTCCTTTCCTGTTTCTCCTCACAGCCAGGGTGCATTGCGGTGTAAACCACCCGATGCTTGGCGCCACGTGTGCCATATTTCTTGCGCTGTCGGCGCGCTCCTCTCCGACCGTCGGCGGTGCGCTTGGGCGACGTTGCCTGGAACCCCGCCGGCCTGGAAGTGACGGATGGCAGCGATGCGCTAAAGAAATGTTTGCAGCGTCGCGTTAGAGTACACTGCGTCGTTAGAGCGTTAGTAACGGCCACTTTAGTGCCTCTGCACTGTAGCTCCGGGCTCAAAACACGAAGCAGGCCTGCCAACATGGGCTTCATGGCGACAGGGAGACTGCACCGCTTTGATTCTGGCCAAGATGTCATCCACAAATTCTTAAAATTGCTCACTTGCCGTGGACACGGAATGGGGAAGAACTCCTCATCGCCGCACCAATGCAGCTGCATTTTTATTGGAGAAGTAGGCTGTGCGTATGCAAGGTGGCCGGGCCGAAATTCTGAAATAGGCAGCGTGACAACCCGCTCAAATGCGCGCTTCCCTACACTGCCGTGTTACTGAGCGTCATGATTTACGAAGCGTGTTCTTTTTGCCTAGTACAAGCATTCGCACCAACAGCTAGCTACGATGATGAGGCCGTAGATGGTTTCTGCGAAGACGCTGAGTCAGAAATAAACAAGGCAGCCACACGATTCACGGTTGTGATTGGAGACTAACGCAAAAGTAGGGGCAAAGAGAGCAGGAAAAAAGTCAGTGGCAAACTTTGGAAGAGGGAGTTGCAACAGTCAAAGAGAAACACTGGTTGTATTTGCGTAAAGGAATAACCTGAGGTTGATGAACGCATTCTTCTGCAAACAAAGAAATAGGACATGGACATGGTAAAGTCCCAATGGGATGACAAAACGCGAAATTGACTTCATTTTAACAACCCAGGTATTGTGCAGGACGTGGAGGGACTAGGCAAGATTCGGAGCAGAGGTCATAGGATGGTTACGTGCAAAATAAGACTGAATTTCAAAATAAAAAGAGGAAAACCAGCGGAACCCACCATGAAGTCAGTTAGAGCCAGGACGCAGGAGTTTAAAATAACCCTTTAGAATAACCCTTTAGAACTTCGCTCTTTTAACGAATGATGACAAGGACAGTGCTGTCACGCTAAATGGCAATCTAGCAGCCACAGGCTCTGCAGCAGCTGTGGGAGAAGCAGACTGTCGGAAGTAACCTGAGCAACTATATTGAAAAACGAAGGAACTTATTGCGAAACGTAAGAACATGCAACTGTCGAATACGGTGGACCAAATTTCTGTCGGAACCGACTAGCAGAAGTAACGCGAACGACATTCGTGCGTACAACATGACAGTGATCGAGGAATTACTGGAGACATGAGGAAGCTTGAAGGCAGCACCGAGGAAGCTGGGTATTGACAGAGACACAATGTAGAGTCGAACAGAGTAACATTACGCGCAATTTGGACGAGATAATAAAAGTAGCGGAACGCTTCTACACCAGGCTATACGCCAGCGACCGTGGACCAGGGGAAACTACTGAGCCTGCAAGCTTAGCTAGCGGTGTCCCGCCAATAAATAAAGAGGAAGTAGAAAAGGCGCTTAAGAGCATGAAAAGAGGAAAAGCTGCAGGCGATGACGGCATAACCGTGAACCTTTTAAAACAAGGTGGAGATATTGTACTGGAAAACCTTGCTTAATAAACTATTCTCACAATGCTTAAGGACTTTTGCTTAAGGACCCATTGTCTGGAAAAACTTCAACATAGTTCTGATTCACAAAAGGGGAGATACCAAATATCTTAAGAATTACAGACCCATCAGCCTACTGTCGGTTGTATACAAGCCGTTTTCCAAGGCAATAGTTAACCTCATAAGCGACAGCGTAGATTTCCAAAAACCCAGGGAACAGGCTGGGTTTAACTAGGAATGGATACACAACAATGAATCACACCCATCTCGTCAATCAAGTAATAGAACAACCCCAGAGTATCTTGACAAATAGCTCACGACAAACGGGGACAAGAAAGGACACAGGCGTGCAGGAGCTTTCTTTTCCTGTCCCCGTTTGTCTGCGCTATTTGTCAAGATGCTTCAATTCCAACTAGGCCGGCCCGCAGTGACGCCGCAGGGTGCAAGAAACCCCTTTAAATGACATTTCTAGACTGTGAAAATGCGTTTGATTGGCGGCACACCTGACGCACAGCTGGTGTGAGAACGCTGCCGATTTCGCTTCGGGCTGTGAACACTGCTCCAGAGAGAGAGAGAGAGAGAGAGAGAGAGAGAGAGAGAGAGAGAGAGAGAGAGAGAGAGAGAGAGAGAGAGAGAGAGCGCTATTTAAGGGTAAAGGGAAACTAGAGCTCTCAGCCCCGTAAACGGCAGGGATTGCTACGTTATCCTGAGATTACTTCAGTGAGGTGAGATGATTATAGAAGATGAGGTTGACCACAGCGAGTGGCGAAAAACATAAAACTTAAAAAATAGTCAAAATAAGGTGGGAAACATCGCAAAGGAAACACGAGAACAAATATAAACAAAACACTGCAGGGAAAAGGAACAAGTAGAAAACAGAAAAAAAACGTTATGGGTGGCAAAGCGCGATGACTGTATGTACACCAAAGTGCACTTAGTACAGTGTAAGGATTAAAGAAGCCGCTCGAGTGCAGAGTCCTGTAGAAATCGAAAGTTCAGTCGTCGTTTTTACTTTTAAACCATGGCAGTTCAGTAGCTATATAAGCGTGTCGAGCACTTTGAGGGGCAGTCAGGTGAGCTGCCTATAAATCATCCAATTTTAAAGAATAGAGATTGAAACTTTCAGAAAATTGTTAAGTGTTAACTAAATAACCAACCCGAGAACCCGAGAACCCGTGGAGCTAGTTTGTGTTCGTTGTTAAGATCAGCATATTCTAAAAACATCATTTTAGAATAATAAATCAACCAATCAATCAATCAGGTAGGTCAAACAGGCGGGTGAAATAGCGCTTTAGGCTTCCAAAGTAGGAAAGATAGGCACCATACATTTTTACGTAAATACAAATGATTTTAAACGATGACGTGCGCGACCTTTATCTTTGACAGGGGAATCAAAATATCTATTGTTTGTGATGGCACAAACGCGCCATCGTGAACATTGCGGAACAATTGACCCATAAAACTGCTAAAAAATTCAACAAGCAAAGTAGTCACATTCATGTTGAATGGCCGCTGTCGCTTGCTCGAGCGTTGCATATAGTGAAACAGGCATGAAAAAGACTACTTGACTGCTGGGAACACTGATTTATAAAAGTGCTATACTCAGGCAGAAGTTAAGAATGGTAATAGCTCATGCAGGGTATGGCACTTCGCCGAAGCTACAGCCCCGGATGTCAGCGCGGGCGCGCGTTTCGAAACAACATTGCGTGACATCTCCTGCTTCTGACACCGCCTGCTTCTTCTCATGTAGTTATTTTATCACCGCTGCAGTAATTTACAAGCAGAATAAGTCTGAAAAATCAGTGAACCGACTTGCGTCACGTTAAAAATACTGGCAGTAAGGTATGCTTTTCCCGCGCGGAGGAACAGCCGGCTGCGGTGATGAAGCGCTCTGGCAACTTCTTTGTCATTCTTAAGTTGTACCTGAGTATAGTTGATGAATCCCTCCGACGCAACAGGAACACGCGCAAATAATAAACGCATCAGAGATTACGATTTATCAAGAAAATATTACGCGGTTACATGAGAACTGCTAGGTACAACTCAAGCAATTTCGTTGTATAGCGATATGGAATTCAACAATCAAGACGTCCTGGCACTGCCGAATACACTTCCACACACGTTTAAGAGCAACTTTCAAGAGGTGTTAAGCAGCTAGACAGATTTTTGATAGGTAAGCGCGTTTGAGAGCCCATGAGCAGCGTGGATTTTGAGGTGTAAGAAAATGCAGCTGCGCAGTGATGTTTCGCCGTCGGCTCTTCAATACCGGAGTGATCTGCTAGCAAAAGCGTGTTCGATGCTAAACCATTGCATTGAAAATAGGTAGATTTGAGTGTGCTTCTAGAAGCGAGGATGGCACTGCACATGTTTGAAGAAGTCTGTTTAGAGAGCAGGCGAAACGTAGCCTAAGAATCACTGTGAAAATTGTGGGAACAAGAGCAAGCTACCAGTACCTCCAGATATTTTAAAACGAAAGTGTTTTATTCCCGGATCCACACAGATTTCGCTCACGTCATATCCGTCATGGAAGTGACGCCAGTACAACGGAGCAAGCGGCCTGTAAAGGGTTCACCCCTGGCCACAGGGTATGCTTGCAAGGAAGCAACATTTAGTACTAAAGAACACGTTATACTTACGGTTGTTCGTTTTCGGGTTTTCTATTTTATCACGAAAGTGTTTTATGCCGGTTTTACACTAAGATTTACTGACGTCATATCCATCACGGAGATGACGCCAGTACACCTTTGCAGAAGCGACCCGGCAGCAGGACGTCGCTCGCCAAGCACACCCACAAGACAGCTGCCTACCCGCAAATCATGCTCAGCTGCAGATTTCGCTGCACATTTCTCTTTCGTGTTTTACCGATTCCCATGACAAAGGAATCAGAAGGGATTTTTTTATTCAAAATTCTGCCTCTTTTCACTGCGAATGAGCGTCCTGTTCTACTAGTGCTAGCGGTTGTTTTCCGGGAGTCGGTTGAACTAGCGGACTAGGGTGAAACCTGTACACAAATACCTGAACAGTCAATGCTGCCCGGTGGCGTGAACAACCATCTCAAACTGCACCCGAAAGTGAAACTTGAGGCTAAATAGTGTTCGCATAGGTGCCGATATCGAAATAGGCATTGGAAAAAGGCATTTATGGGAATTCATAGTCATTTAGGCACAAACGCCAATATAGGCATTTACCACCATCAGCCTGCCTACGCCCACTGCAGGGCAAAGGCCTCTCCCATAGATTTCCAACTATCCCGGTCCTGTGCTAACTGCGACCAATTTATCCTTTTATCGGCACTATAAAAGTACCATAAAAGCGCTTCTTATCCTCTAAATCATGCTCACATATCAAAGTGCTGCAAGGAACAGAATAGGCATTTGCCTAAAATCCGGTCTGTATAATCGGATTTTAGGATCCGGCCTTATTCGATGTGGGGGGCCCAGGACAAGCTAGATGTGATGTGAACGCCAAGGTACTTCTGAAGTAGAATTATTCAGAAAAAGTGACGGTGTGGTGTTTGTACGGGATACACGCAGGACTTTGCATTTGTTAGTTTTAAGCTCCATTCGCCATTGTTACGATTGAGCCCGCCGTTGGGCTTCGTTTCAATACTCCTCGGCTGTGCGGCGAAGCCTCCACAACGTGCGCCTTTCAGACAAGCCCCACCGTGTCGGTGACTCATATTTTCACGTCTCGACAAGCCCAGGTCAGACGCTTCGCTTTGGGCGCGTTTCAAACTTCGACGGTTACCGGCGAAGCACGGTTCAACGCGCTTCAAGGGCACAGAGGCCCCGCGATCGCAGCGAAGTCCTCCTCTCTCTCCTCTCTCGGGCTCAGCGTGCGCCGCTGCTACCGACTGCTCACGAACTATGGAAAGAGTGTTATGTGTGTCTGTGACGCTCGTGGCGTGTACACAATCTAGAGGGAATGCTATTTTGACCTTTTACGCTTTTGGGTATAAATACGACTACCGCAAGCGCTATAACTCATTCCTGTTTGAGCAGCGAATCAATGCTGTCACTCTGCTCGAGTCCTGTACTGTAACCTCGCCCGTCGGGGCATTGTTATTTGGCTTCGGCTCATCTCTTGCTATGAAGTAAACAGTTACGTTAGCCTACGGCTTCTGGACTTCTTCACGGCTGCAACAGCGGCTGGCCGCTCGCTTCACACCACGCTACCACACGCATGTCGGAGGTGACGGAGCTCGGCTCGGGTCGGCCTTCCCGTACGCAGCAACGGGTTGTCAGCGGTGGGGTGACAACGTCGCAACACCATTCATGACACCTGTTAGCGATACTAGTAAGATCAGACTGAAGGCTTGCGCAATCATTGTCAGTTTTAATTTCTCAGAAAATTACACAATCATCAAAATAAGGTGGGTTTTAGAGATTACCAAAGGGGAAAGATCATTTATGTAAATGAGGAATAAGAGCGACCCGAGCACTAATTCATGAGGTACACCGGAGTGTACGTCTCGTAGGGATTAGTTGTAGCCGTTTTCTGCAACGAATTTCGAACGATTAGTAAGAAAACACTCAATCTATTTTAGAAGATTAACATAGATATTTAGTTGGCGCAGTTTAAGAAGCAGAAGTGCATGAGAGACCTTGTAAAAAGCCTTGCTCAAGTCCAAAAAAATACAATCTGCACTAAACAAACGATCAAGAATACGGTGAAGACGGTGTGTAAAAGTTACCAGTTGAGTTTCACAAGAGTATATTTTCCGGAAGCCGTGCTGTGCCGACGTGAAAAATGAGTTATATTCAATAAAAATACCCAGATTAAAAATTAACATGTTCGAGCATTTTACAATATGTGTTGGTGAGTGAAATCGGGCGGTAATTGGCGGGATCATATTTATTTCTAGTTCTGAACAGGGGAACCGCTTTCCCGATTTCCCACGCTGCGAATAACGTAAATGTATCCAGTGATTGTTAGAAAATTTTAGTTACTAGCACAGAAAAATAGGCAATTGTAGTTTTCAATAACATTGCAAATAAATAAAACCCAGGGGGTGAATGGTTCTGTAAAGTATCAATTAATTTAGAAATGCCAAGAACATCGACAATTACTTGAGACATGACAATGTATTCGAAATGTTGCACGGCCGGAAGCTTATCCACAGTAGTGTTAAAAAAAGTTTTGCGAAGGTGTCGTTTAAGATATGAAAAGGCGTCCTCAAGGCCAACGTCATCATGAACGGGTGGATTAACGTTATTCTTTAGCACAAACGTCAGCACTGTGGATACGAAAGGTTTATTAGAATTTTTAATGGATCATGCTTCAGAAGCGACGTGATAAGTATCCCAGCGTATTCTAATCGGTGAATTTCTAGCTAATCGGTAAAAGCGCTTTTTTTCAGTTAGAAAGGCGCTTGATATACGAGTTGTACCATGACGCATGGAGATAAAACGTGACTACACGATTCGGAATGTATTTACCTATAAGTCTGTGAATGTTACTCAAGAATAAGTCCCAATTATGTTGAACAGATCGGTCATCAAAGTGCAGCAAGACTGTATCGGTAAAGGTTGACATCTCGTTGTTAATAGCTTCGAGGTTAGCGTTCTTGTAGTCACGAATATATATTTTTCTCTTTTGCTGTTTTCGGAAGTATCGCATTAATGTGACTCGTCAACAACGAGTGATCACTCAGTCCACGGGAATAAGGGGCAGATGAAACAAGGTTTAAAGTACTTAATGTGTTATTTATTGTTCTAGTCGGCTTAAAGAAAATACAGAGCATAAATCTGAAAAGCTTCTTGCTTCTTGCTTTAGCCGAAAATTGTAGGTGGTTGCGTGTTCCAACAAATATTAGGAAAGTTAAAGTCACCCATTAGAAAAAAGCGCAAGGAAGGAAAACGTGTAGAAATTGATTTGATTGCGTCATTTAGCTCATTGATAAATGTAACTGAGGAAGAAGAAGATCGATAGCAAACTTCAAGCACTATATTTTGATGATGAAGTGTCGCAAAGGTCCAAACTATTTCTAAATCAGTGTTAATTTGTACGTGCCCGGATGGAATATTTCTTGGTATGGCTAAAAGGACGCCTTCGCCTCTACGGTCGCAACAATAGATGGAAAAGTGAGAGGCATTATAAAAAATTTCCGTGTCGCGTACATGCGTGGAAAGCCATGTCTCTGGTAGTGCAGTAATGTGGGCTGAACATGTGTCAATCGCTGATGATAATGACTCATATTTGTTTAGCACACTTCTCACACTTGCAAAAAAGAACGGAAATTTCAGGTGAAGAAAACAATGAACAAATATTACCACTCCCCTCGTTTTCCCACGATGAGACAGGCGAGGCGGCATTGGTGGGACGGTTGGGCGTCCGTCTTTAGTTTCAAATTGCTGTAATGTGTCAATGCTAGCATTGTAAATAAAACATTTCTTGTATATTATTAATCTTTTGTAGCTGGGTTGGATAGAAGGGGATCCAGACTGGCTTTTACCGAATTCGATGTGTACTTCTTGCAGTACGAGTGGTAGCAGACAAATCTTCATTTAAAATTGTGAAGATTTCCGGAGCATTTTGTTTTGGGCCTCTATTCAACAGGTCACTTAGCTTTTTCCAAAATACATCACTCCTGCGTAAACTCGAAGAATCAAAAATACGTTTATAAAAGAGTTATTTAGATTTTTTTTATATCCTTGTTCAATTTACTTCGGAAAATTAGTTTATTCGGGTCATGATAGTGAACGGAAGATTGGTAGACTGTGTTTTTCGTTCCAATTTGTTTGTGCAATTCTTTTGTAATCCATGGTTTACGTGACCTTTTATGAGGACGAAGGGTTTTCATGTGGAAAGACTCAACACAACATCGTTTAAAAGTTTCGAGAAATTGATCGTACGACTCATTTGCGCCGTTAGGAGCAAATATGCTATTTCAGTTAAGTTATTTTATCTCGAAAGTCTTCAAGCGTGCGGTGTCATATTCCGCGGAATGTTACGCTTTGATTGTTTCTGATTCGTGGTGATATGCGCGTATCTACAAATAAAAAAAAGGCAAATTATCGCTAATATACGAGCTTAAAACACCAGACACTGTACTTTCGCTTGTCAAGTAACAAGTAAACAAGTCAACTAACGGCGACGTCGAGGTAGTAACATGAGTAGGATGCCCAATAAGATTTTGAAAGCCATGCCAATGGAACAGCTGCGTAAAATCTACAACAGAAGAAGTGTTCTTTAACAAATCAGCGTTCAAATCCCCGCGAATCGTAAGCGCATATTTGTTTGAATTTTCGTAGGACAATAAGTTCTCAGGAATCATAAGAAATGCAGGAATATTGCCCTTGTGTTGTCTATATATATATGACTACAAAAACACTACTACCATAAAACTTGCATAAAATCTCGTAGTCAGCCGTAATGTTACAATAATCAGCAACCATTCGAAAAACAGACCTTCGACACCCCCCCCCCCCCTTTTTTTTTTCTGTCTCTCCTATTTATATGAAAATGGTTGTAACGCGGTAACACAAGATGATGTGAACCCTCAGTGTAAAGGTGCCGTCGTAAGTAATTGGAACAAGGATTTGTGAATATCACAATATATTTGTCTTACTGGAATTATGACAGCCATTAGCAGTTTACAGAAAGCTTTTTCCATTAAGGAGGACTCCTTTTAATGCACTCCAATGCAGCCCGGCAGTTCCAGGAAGAAGAAATTCCTGTGAATCTACGAGACCACGTTCCAAAAACTTCTTACGGCACCTGTACCAGGTTTCAGTGAACATCAAGTTGTCGAAGGCTGCTCCACATGATTCCAATAACTGCCATACATCATCGCGTTTTGGCACAAGTGACTTTGCATTTAAATTAAATAGCTTTAGCCACTTTTTTGCACCATTAGTCTGAATAAGCGTAGGTGCATCGCTCGGAAGAACTGCGGCCATAACAAACAACAATGCACGTGAGCACGACTAAATCAATTACAATTTAGGCAGTCTGTTCAGCTGCGCTGAAAAGCGAAAAGCGATAACGCCGGTGTGGTCCACATTTCGGTGCACGTTAAAGATCCCCAGGTGATCAAAATTAATCCGAAGCCCTTCACTACGGCGCGCCTCATTGCCTGTGTATACAGCGTCGGTTCGTCCCCACAACCAACCAACCAACCAACCAACCAACCAACCAACTTGCTCAGCTACGCAGTTGATGAGTAAGTCGCTTTCACTTAGGATCGTTATGATACGATACGGAAATTCATTGATTGATCAATCAATCGATCGATCGATCGATCGATCGATCGATTGATTGATTGATTGATTGATTGATTGATTGATTGATTGATTGATTGATTGATTGACTTTTACCGCGACGATGGCTCAAAGGTAAAGCACTCGCTTCGTATGCGGGAGGTACGGGGTTCGAATCCTGGTACCGCCGGGCACCCGCCAGTTTCTTTAATGGGTGCAGGCGTCCCTTGTCGAGTGCAGACCCTTGAAAGGGGAATTCACGCCTGGAAAGCTGCCTTTACCCTTGCGAGGGGCCCCTGACCCTTGTCCGTCTGGCGGGGCCCCCGGCCATGATGCCGCGTTGCGCCATTGTACAGGCGGTTGCGAGTTGAGCATCCACCGTGGCTGTGGAAGGCACAATGTGCATTCGTGTGCCTTGGTGGCGCCGGGCACCTACCGGTAAAATAGGTAAAAGCGACTCCCCGGCCTGGCGCTCGGCCCTTGTGCGGGACTACAACGCTTGGGAAGTCCACCCGGCTTGCACGAGAAATCGCCCCTATGGAAAGAGGCGGCTGAAAGCGCAGGAACTTTTTTTTGATCGAGCAATCAATCGATCAATCAATCAGTCAATTTCCGTACCCTATCATATCGATCCTAAGTGAAAGCGACTTACTCATGAACTGCGTAGCTGAACAAGTTGGTTGGTTGGTTAGTTGGTTGTGGGGACGCCCCGTCGGTGCTACATAGGCGATGAGGCGCGCCGTAGTGAAGGGCTCGGGATTAATTCTGACCCCCTGGGGATATTTAACGTGCGGAGAAATCTCGTACACACGGGCGTTTTTTGCTTTTCGCCTCCATCAGAAAAGCGGCCGCCGCATTCGGGAATCGAACCCGTGTCCTCGTGCTCAGCAGCACAATGCCTTATCCACTGAGCCACCGCGGCTGGTCAGGGTACGGTATGATATTCCCAAATTTGGCTAGTTGCGTATTATTGCCTTCCATAGTAATTGGAGAGAGGTTTTTAAAAATTGAGCTGTCAGAGACAAACAAAAAATAAAATAGCGCATACACGCTTGGCGTTAGCTTAGATACCCATAAACAAAGGCAAAAAGGTGGCAAGTTTTTTTCTGCAAAATAACGATATTTCTGCAAACATACGTGCATTTTGAATTGCTGGCGTGCGTCAGGCATGGCTCACCGACGCGATATCCCGTTCCCAGTTAAGTACAAGCCCGGCACTTCTGGTGCGATGGAGAGGCGCGCTTCATCTTCCAGATCCTCTGCTTCTTTTCGAAGATGATGTGCATTTACACTATCACAGCAATTAACTGCCCTATACTCCGCGAATTATGCATTTTTTGTGCAAATGCAAGGCATAGCACGGTTGGTCTGTTTCAAGATTTTCTAAAGCGAAGCTTTGCATGGCTAGGCGAAAGCTGTGCTGTGCGCGCAGAACACTTTTCCTTGACAACCCTTAAAGGGACCCTGCAACACTTCTTTCAACTTTTTTTAAATAGTAAATGCTTGCATAAAGTAGTCACCCAACACACCCAGCACTTAGATTAGGCGGTCGCAAAGTACCTCAGCCAAAAATTACTGCTCTATGCCCATCAGATAACCTGGAAATTTGCTCAAAAGATTTTTATCTCTTTGCCGGTCTTGACGTTATTCGACGGACCGAATTATGAGGCCATGTAAAGGCTGTTGGCCGGTTTTCCTTCACTTGCAGCAATGCACGCTCTTCGATGGCAACTTTAAAAACAAAGCCACAAAAACAAAGCAGGAACGGAAGGCGTATCTGGTGCGACGAGCAAATCACGCAGTACCGCTCCGCGTGCTGGCGATAACTGTAGCTTTCGCAGTGGTTCCAGACGCGAAAGTAAGAATGAAAGCGTTTATCAAAAGTGTTGCAGGCACCCTTGGAAGCCGGGTTCAGACTGTTGCCGCAACGGTCGTAATAAATTTATAAAGAATGACGTCCTTTCCCACCTCAGCCAACCGAACTGCGTGACACGCCGTTTTTTTACGTCCGTCGGTATTTTCTGAACATAGCCTAGGCTTGCGAGAAAAACCATGTTAGAAGTAACCGGAGAGAGTGTGGCTTGGTCTATCTTGCTCGTAGAAGTGCGGGCGCGCAGAGAGCAGCTGCGTGAAGCACAGCCCAAGCGATAACCGCAGGCAGGGGCGTTCGGGGTTCGGGCGGAGCAGCGTGAACGGGGCAGTGGAAAACATCGGGCTCAGGTTGTCTTCAAAATTGAAGGCCACGCTTCCTACGTGCTTGCGAGCAGCCGGCAGCCTGGGATCAGCCAATAAAGTTTTTACCGTCTCAATAAAGTTTTTACTAACCAAACCTGGGATCAGCGACGCCGCCAGCAGAAACGGTGACGGAAGAAAATACAATAACCACGCATTATATGAACCGCTTGAGGAGTAATATGTGTGAACACTGGGCGCACTTTACAGCTTCGGTGGTTAACAACCTCAACGGAGAGCATGGGCGCATTTGTGTGTGTGTGTGTGTGTGTGTGTGTGTGTGTGTGTGTGTGTGTGTGTGTGTTTTTGCCCGTTGTTCTTTGCTGGGATTCTTTATTTTCGTCTTTTTTTTTTGTGGGGAAGATGTATTTATTTTTTATTTCGATAGTTCAGTTTTACGACTTCGTAAATTCTTGCTTTTTGTACAGTAAAAGCTCGTTAATTCGAACTCGAAGGGGTCCATAAAACTGTTCGAATTAGGCGAAGTTCGAATTAGCGGGAGGGAGCTAGAATGAATGGACATCGCGCCACACTGCGCGGGCAGAACACAAAGAAGCCACCTCTGGATTTGTTATCGCAAATTAGGCGCTACTACACGTTTGTGGCAAATGATTATTAAAAAAAAATGTTCTTGAAGCGAGCGAAATTAATGAATCAGTCAGTTATACGCCCGAATCAGGCACCTAGATTGCATTCATGTGGGCAGTGAGCCGTAATGTCGAAATAATCACGCTGTGTATGCGCGAAAACGTTTATTTACTAGGCAGGGTTGAGGCAATCAAAATGACAGTAATCGATAATATGCATTTGCTTGCGTTTCTGCTGTTACGACTCCATGAGCATCGCTTGGAACTCGCCGAAGAGCTCCAGCGCAGCGTCAGAATCCTCATTTGCTGAGAAATAATGTGCTGCAACATCGAGCTTCGACGCTGATTTGCATGCATCTCTAGTAAATTTGGTTTGACTTGGATATGCAACGCTTTGTAATCACTCTGGGCCGACTTCTTTTGCGAGTATCGATGGAAAGCAAGGGATCCCAGTTAGAATTAATCGTTCCGGATATCGACGCGTTCGAATTATAGGGATTTTTCTTCCATTGAAATATACAGGGCTGTGCCGGGACCAGGGCGTCAGTTCGAATTAACCGAAAGTTCGAATTAACCGAGTTTGAATTAACGAGGTTTTTTTTTTTTTTTTATGTTCCGTCCGACCAATTATCTCCATTTACGCTATTGTAACTACTGAATGTGTCAACTCCGCTACAAACTCATGGCGTTGTTACAGACATGGTCCTTTCACAATTTTTTAGTCGTGTTTTTGTCTATCATTTCCGGACTTCCTAACGTATGTCATTTTTATTGGAGGCAAGGAGATGTGTCGAAGTGCATATTTTTGATTTCGTAAGTTCAGTTACACCATTTTATATATTTTCTATTTATCCTATTTCTTGCTTTTTTTTAATATTCCGTTCGACCAACTACTTTAACATGCGCTATTATACCGATTAGGCGTGTTAACTGAGCTCATTAAGAATATTCCTGCAAATGCAGGGCGTTAATTACATGGATGGCCCTTTTCACAATTTTTCATTCGTGTTTCTATCTTTCCCAGGCTTTCTAATGTTCGTCCTTTTTTTTCTAGACACAGGGCGCGCGTGTAAAACCGCGCTCCCTTTGTGTCAAAACGGTTACCTAAAAATCGCAAAAAAAGGAATAAGGAGTACAATGTAGTATACCTTTATCTCACAGTCGACGAATCTGCATGTATTCATTTAGATCGTTCGAAAATGCGTTAACTTAGTACGCGAAATATCGTCGCATGGATTCTCTCGTCGTTTGCGATTTGGGTCTATTAATGTTTGACCATCGACTGAACGCACTTTTAACCAAGGTTGTGACGAACGTTTGACGCAGTTTTGTTGTGAAAAGGAGGAGGAACAAACTTTTATTGAAAAACCGGACTTTTTGTGTCGCTGCTGGGGTCCCTAGTCCAAGACTCCATTGAGTCTGGCCTTCTCCCGGGCCAGGTTGACCAGGTGAAGCTGGTCTTCCAGGCTCGAGCCGGCCAGAGCTGCTTCCCATAGGTCAAGTTTCTCTGGTGTTGTGTCTGCACGCTAATTGCTATTGCATTTCCAGGTGATGTGTTATAGGGTGGGAGTGGTGCTGCAGGTTAGACATTCTGGGCGGTATTTTCCAGGGTACTTGAGGTCTATACCTGCGGAGGTTTGGACAAGCATTTGTTTGAATCTGTCTCCAGGAGGTGGCTCCCATTGCACTTAGCTTTTTTTTTTTTTTTTTTTGGGGGGGGGGGGGGGGGGAGGGGGGTAGAGTGCCTTGGCTGCCCTAAAAGCTTAGTCTTTCCCCATAGCCGTTGGGAAGTGGGGTGAAAAGCGCCGTGCTGTCACCCGCCGGGTTCGTCCATTCTCGGGCAGTGCTGTTAGCCGCTTCGTTCCCCACCAATCCTTCGTGGTCGGTAGTCCAGGCCAACCTGTGCGTTCCATGTGGTCTTCCCTTGATCTTGTTCAGCATGTTTGCTGCCACTCGTGGTATTCTTCCTTTAACGAAGTCGTAGCATGCTAGCTTGGAGTCCGTAATTATGTGCAGGCTCTTCTGCTGCCTCTCTCCGCGGGCGAAAGCAAGGGCTCCGGCCGGCCTCCGCTTCCTCGGAATTCGTTTAATAGTCGAGCAGTCTATTAAGTTGTGGTGAGAATTTATGACTTTTCTTCTGCCATGGTGGGCTGTCTTGTCCATGTGTCTTGGTACTGGCGTTATAATTAAGTTTCTGCGCATGTCTTTGTCAAGGTCGACTTTACTTGCGATGTTAGTTTTATCAAGCTTTCGCGTTTCTCTCAACTTTATTTAGGAAGGGATGGCAAAGTTTTTCGAATGCGAGCGCCTGAGCTTGAAGTTTCTGGGTTTTTTTTTTTAATTGTCTACCTCTTGCTAACAATTGTATTTTAAATATTTATAATAGTCGGTTCATTTGTTTTGACGTATAGAAGGAGCAGCCTGGACAAGAATTTGAAGGTTTTAACTTGACTACCTCTTGCAATATTTAGCCGCAAAGATAGAAAAAGATGGGGCTCTGAGCCAAATTTGGCATTCCATTACATAAAATTTGTCTTTGTGGGCAAAAAAAAAATGTTTTAGAGAAATGTACACCAGGTGTAAATTAAGCATAAAATTTACCAATTGCCCCTCATAAACATTTTCATAAGTGGACGTCGCTAAAATTGGCAGAGGCGCACGGGCAGATAGCGGTGTTGTCGCGTCACAAATTTTTTCAGTTTGAACTACTTTTTAAAGGGAAAATGTTGAAGAATGCGGACATTATAATCATCAGGGAATGATATAGAAAAAAAGTTGCAGGTGACATCTACGTTTGGGTTTTAACATGTAAGACGCTAGAGCGTTTTTTTTTTTTTTTTCGACTCCCAGGGAGCGTTTTTGAAACCAGTAGCTCTATTTAAAATCTCTGCTTCACGGCCACTGGAGGTCAGAAAAGGAAAACGAATAGCAGCGAGGGTTTTTATATCACCGTGGGCCAGGAGAGACAAAGGCCCTCGGCGCTTCTGGGGCTTAAGATGCGAGAGTGGAAGGTTGCGGCTACAGGGTGTTGATCCGTTTGAGCGAGGAGGTGTCACTGTCAGTGTTTCAACGTGTTTACGTGTCGATTTGTGTGATGCTTAGGCGGGACTGAATATTTTTGCGTTTTGCGAAAAGAGAGAGAGAGAGTGAAGATCCTTGTTACGGAAGAAATAGTTGGGTTTATGAAAAGGGGTAAAGAGATGGTAGGCAGTTCAAGGGTAGAAGCTAAAGCCTAGGGCACCGGATGCAGCAACTCCTTCCCTTGCCCTACCATCAGCTCGCGCTAATCTTGAGGTAACGAGCTGGTCAAAGCCGCCTCTCAGGTATCGATAGAAGTGAAATATGTTATGTTTGAGTTGTTATCTCCTGAGCGTAGACCCTTTGACATGGCCAAGTTGCGCGGAAGAGGGGGAATGTTTCCCCGATTTTAGCAGAGTTTTAAGTTAATGTGTGATGTTCCCAGCGAACATCTTCGCCCGCATATATTTGTAGATACTTGTGTTGGTTTATCCTCCACAGAATTTGCGATTCTTCGCCATTGAGACCCCATTGGAGACAGGGGGAAAGTCGTGTTCCTAGGCGTAAGATGAGGAAACGTTCTTAGCGTTTTTCTTGGAGGGGAGTATGGTAGCCGTGGTCGCAAGGAGCACGGATTGCGAGTTCAGTGCGCCTCTTGGTCGGTGCCTCGTTCCCTTCCAGACCCTTGTGTCCGGGTGTCCAGGTGACGTTGTTAAATTTCTTCAGTGTGGATGGGAGTATCTAACAGAAGCATTTAGGTATTGTGCCTGCAGAAAACGGTCTAATGCATTTTGAGATTTTGTAATGATGTTTACGTTTCTATTCGACGCATCCATTACTCGTATTGCAAACAGGACGGCTCTAATTTGTGTTTATTTGTTCCCGTACGTAGAAGAGCCATTCAGTCACGAAGATTGACTAAGTAGTCAACCACGATCATTCCTGTCTCGTAGTTTAGTACTTGCCGGAGTCGGCGCATACTGTGCTCCCATGATTTTGGAACTTTCCCTCAAAGGAATTTGATCCTGCCATATCGCCTGTTCTTGTGTAGGGTTGGATAGATGTTTTTCGTACAGGAGAGTTTTTATGCTCAGTCGTTAGACCAGTGACTGGTCTAAGATGGCGTGCAGTCTTTCTTTTTTTTCAGAGCTGCCTGTCTTCAATAGAATGCCCCATTTCGATTTTGTTTTTCCAGCCTCTCTGTTTGTGCTAGGAGACTGGTTTCTGTGATTTCTTCTAACGCGTTATCAACACACAATTTTCGGGCCTATTCATCGTCATCATCATGAACTTCCATTTAGGTTGACTACCGGACGAAGGCCTCTTTCAATGACCTTCACAGCTGTCGTCCTGCGCTGCCCGAGTTCATCCTTTGCCTCCAAATGTTATTTCATCCTTTCATCCCTCCATCGAATTAACACCCTTCCCTTTCTTGTAGCCCCACCTCTGGCTGTCTGTTCTGTTACACTGGTTCTCCACCGGTTGTGAGTTCGTCTCACGGTCAAAACTGCGAGTTTGGGAACTGCGTTATATGCTGTCCTGATGACGGTGTTTCTCTGATTTTCATCGGTGCGGGTAAATTTGCGGGTAAAATTTTCCATTTTTTGTCGATTGTGAGTCCGGCTCTGCCACTTGACTCTAAAGCCACACCGAACATTTTTACGTGACAGTTCTCTGGGATGACATCAGCCCCTATTTTAGGTGGATTTGAACTTGGCCGTGTGGCGCCCTCCGTCGTTTGCCCAACAGTGATGCAGCGGAGGCAGAACCACGGGAATATCGAAAAGCAGTTTGAAAATTTACGTGATTATACCCTATACCGTATATGCGAGGATTTAATATTTTAGTTCGTCTCTGCTCATAACCTAT
This sequence comes from Haemaphysalis longicornis, assembly GCF_048455015.1. Taxonomy (NCBI): domain Eukaryota; kingdom Metazoa; phylum Arthropoda; class Arachnida; order Ixodida; family Ixodidae; genus Haemaphysalis; species Haemaphysalis longicornis. Next base: position 35,961,257 of record NW_027526335.1, read on the forward strand.
GTCTTCGTTCATTTCTGAGAGACTGGCGGTAATCCCATGCCCCCTGTTTTAGTTCGGTGACCTAATGTTGGTGCTGGTATCAGCTCCGGTGGAAAACACGCCGGCGTGGCTACGTGGGTAAAGCATTGCGCTGCTGACCCCAAGGACGAGGGTTCGATTCCCAGCAGCGGTGGCCGTTTTCTTTATGGAATCAGGAAACGGAAACGCCCTTGCATAGAGATCTCGGAGTACGTTAAAGACCCTCAGGTGGTGGAAATTATTCAGGGTCCTTCCACTACGGCGCGTTGGCAGCCCAGGCGTAGCTTCGGCGCGTAAATTTCCGGTAATTTATATATTTTTACCTTCAAGTGGAAAGTCGCTTTGGTGTGATGGCGTCAAGCGAGCACGGCTGGCGAATGTGTGTGTCGAGTATGCCATCAGCGACCGGGCGTTGAACGAACTTCACTGTGCACGCGCGGCAGCTGCTCAATTAAAATGCGTGTCCTTTCTTCCGTCTCTGCCGTACTATCGTTGTCCTTCTTTCCACATATCATTTGGGGATATGTGGAATCCCACATCCAGACGAGCTTTCGGATCTGTCTGCCTCAGTCGTAGCTTCCAGTTCGCAGCGATGACGTATATCCTCGGACACTTGATGAGCACGGCTGATAGCGGGCGGCTAGCAGCCTCGGCAAAATTTAAAAAATGAACGCAATAACTCTATCGCGTTAAAAATCAGAGCAAATTGAAGGAGTCGACCAGCCAGGTCGATCTTAGCTGACCGCACCCCACTATGGTCGTTCAGAGAGAGAGAGAGAGAGAGAGAGAAAGCGTGTAAGCGAGCTTGTCTGTGTACGTGGGTGTGTGTGTTGCGGAGGGGGGAGGGGGGGGGAGGGGGGGTTGCAAGCGGCAGTGGTTGCACGCTGTTTCCTCGTCATATAGCGCTAAGTGAACCTCTCTCACCTCATTTCGCACGGCCGTCGGTGAGCGGGAGGGGTAAAGCCCAACTAGCGCATATATTTTCGTTTGCTGCACCGGTGCAAACGAGTTTGTGCATCAAAACAAACGTGCTTCTTTCGCGCCAAAATCAGCAGTACCCGAACTGGTCTTCCGCGTTGGCGATGCACTCGAGCCCGTGCCTTGAGAACAGCGAAGCGCCGTGATGTTCATGTCCCGTTTGCCAGCAGGCCACGCGGAACAAGGTAGGGCACAGTAAGCACCCTTGTCTGATTCCGAGCATATGGCCTGCTTAGCACCGCCAAGCCTATTAGCAGCCATTCGTTTGAAGGGGCCACGAAGTAACGCTAGTAGAAATGCTCAAAAGGCGCTGAAGCTGGTCCGCGAGTGACGCGGGCCGCACTGCGGGCCGCTCCGTGCAAGGGCAGCCGAGGCGGCCGGTCCGCCATCTTCGCACCCCCCACTCTGAGGGCTCCGTTCTCAGGAGCACACGATTTCTGCCACGCGAACTCCCTGCAGACGGAAGGCGCCGTTTCGTCACCACCATGACGCCGGCGTAGCTGCACAATTTGCAACCTCGTCCACCGCAACCCAGTAATTATGTAGCGCTCCCGACCGAAGAAGCTTCGCTGCCACGCATACGCGTCCTCGATATAGACGCGCGGCTCTCACGCCCCCTCCGTGGCATCTCGGATACTTTAGCCTCCGCGTCATATTTAATTTCGCAAGCAGGCGGGCACAATGGACAAAATGCGGATGACAGAGAACGCGTACGCTGCGGATACACTGGCTGCATGCGCCCCGCACTTGCCTCCACGATGAAGTGGTGGCCATTGATTTGCTTAATTGGGCCATACGCCCTCATATATAGCTAGTTGTGGCTGTTTGGCATTGGATATGCTTCCGTAATGAACAATCCAGAGCCCTAAAGAATGCGTACAGCAAGGTTTTGTTGTGGTTTTAGTGCTCACTCCAATAAAAGTATCCACTGCATTTACGGCTGCAGGTAAGTACAGCTCTGAGAGAGCGTAACACTGGCTCAGAATACCGTGAAGAGCACTGCTTCGAGTTCCGGCTAAAATGTCCGCATACCATTCAATTGGTCATCTCACGACGTAACAATATTAACGACTGAGGGGAAGAGGTGACCCGATCGCGCAATAAAGAGATTCTTGTGTCACATACAATTGCGGTTATTTGAAAAAGCTTTTTAAAGCTAGGGGTGCCGTCTGGCTAGAGCGGGGGTTCCGCTGGGTCGACAATCTTAAAATAGGTCTACACAGGTAGACCTATTTTAAAATTTTTTCTAAATTCAGTGAAAAATAAACTGACTCCAAGGAACATGAATACAACGCGCGCCTTTGTTTTAGTACTAAAACATTGGCATCCGAGAACTTTATCTAGGGGCGTAGTCTCCTAGGGGAGGGAAGGGGGGGGGGATGTTTAGGTGTCAGAGAACTCCCAGAAATTTTCTAACTGGCGCATCCCACCTCCTCCTTTCAGCCTTTCTTTTTTTAAAGCAAAGCTTTCTACCTCTACCCCCCAAGGGTTCTTTCGCGACCGTTGGTGTCACCAGAAAACTCCAGCGAACAAATAAAAGAATTTACTGGCACCGCCGGGAATCGAACCAGGAACTAATAGAATAACAAAGCGAGAGCCCGTTGTCTTATACCGATTGAGCTACGAGCCCACGCGAACACGGGAAGACAAATGGTGTACTGACCAAGCACATCTATCGGTTTACCCCCTGCCTTCTCGCTCAATGCCACGTGAAAGCGTCACACGACCACTCACGCCCGTCTAGCGGCCCTGTGCGCACCTTGCTCATGTGCTAAGAGTTACAAAAATTAAAGGAAGCTCACACCAATCCATGGAATCTCACTTTTAGTACGCCAATGTGCTAACGCCTGTGGCCTCCAGTGTTCACGTAAAAAATCACAGCTCCTTGTCGTCCGCCCTCACGCCAAATCAAGGAATACATTCAAATACTCCTTGATGACCAGGCCATCACTCCAAACCCCAGCATCAAGATCCTGGGCCTACATTTCCAGGCCAACTCCAAGAATGACGTCGCCTTGCAGCGCCTCAAAAACAGCATTAATCTAATCATACACATGATCAGGCGAGTTGCCACGAAGAAGCGAGGCCTAAAAGAATCCGGTACCTTTCGATTAATTGAAGCTCTTGTCCTCTCGAGAGTTACTTACGACAAACCCCTATCTTCTTCTCGACGAGGAAGACATAGAGATGCTTTATATAATGATTAGAAAGGCGGTGGAGCAGGCCATTGGTCTTCTCATGAGTGCGTCCACACTGAGGCTGCTTAGCACGTGCTCCACAACACGGTGGAAGAGCTGATAGAAGGCGATCTTTCTAACCAGAAGGTCCGACTCAGAACTGCGGTGGGTAACCGCATGCTTCACCAGATTGGCTGGGCAGCCCAGAATGTCACTCCGCTTGACGTACACACTAAACTTTTTTACACCCTTTTGGGCCGAAAAGGGTGTAAAAATCTTGTCCCATGGCTAACACCCTTAAAAGGTGTTTTGGCAAAAAAAGGGTGTATGGATGGAAAAAGGGTGATGAGCTCAACACCTTTAAAAAAGGGTGTTGAGGATGCTCAACACCCTAAAAAAAGGGTGTGGAGACTCACACCCTTTTTTTGAGGTGATGGCATGCGCAGAGGCAATGTCAAACGGCGGAGCGCGCAGCATTCAACACAAACAGCCAATACGTACAAGTAACAGTTGGAACACGGGATGCAAGCGGTACAGGGAGTGCATACTTACTTAGCAATACATGTGTTGTTCTTGCTTTTATACCCAGCAGAGGAAAGCCCCCAGATGGAGTCGGTGGGCTTGTTGCAAAAAACTGATATTTTAGCGCTAATTTTGGAAGTATGGATTTTACTACGAGAATATACAAATCAACACGTGGATTTGCAAAAACTTTTTAATTACGCGGTAGTTTTTCTGATCCGTAACTTAAAGAATTTTATTAAATATCATACAAATCTTCCCTGCCACCTCAACACCCTTCAAAAAGGGTGTTCATTATTTCAACACCATTTTTCCCAGAAGGGTGTAAAACTACAAATTAGGGTGTTCGAAACTAAGAAACAGGGCGTAAAGAAAAAAAGGGTGTGAGAAAAGACCGCCAACGAAGAAAAAATGTGTAGAGACCTCCAATTTTGGAGGCATTTTGTACATGTTTACACGGGTGGACTGAACATTCTCTACAAGCGGGCGGGGGGGGGGTTGTGCCTCACGATGTTTACAGCAATATGAATTGGCATAATTTATTACCAGTGAAGCTCTTTAAGCTTCAGGAGGTAGTTTCGGCAAGCAAAAACATACAAAGAAAAAACTGGGGCGCCTGTAAAGGGTGCACCACCACAGATAGGGTATTATGACAGTGAAGTCGGCTTTCGAGCTTGTTAGAGTGTGAGCACAAGGGGCGTATGCGTATCCGCACCTCTTACTGTACCATTTCAAAGGTACTAGTCTTTTTTGGATTCTAAAAGGTAAAAAAAATTCGGGCAGCTTGCAATAGTGGTGCAAGGTTGGAGAAACAGCAACGCTGGGGGCCGACCTACCTTGTTTCCCTCTTGGATCTCCTGGAAATGGGGAGGGGGGGCGGGGAGGCGGGCACACTGGAACAGCCTTGTAAAATCTGGTTAAATTTGGCCTCATCCCTGAGCGGTCATCCTGGCTTAGCAAGAACATTGTAAACCTTAGCAAACATAACAAAACCTAGCAACACCGGAAGAAACTAGGTCGACCCCCAGCTCCGCTGTTCTTTTTTTGCAACTGAACACCTATTTCACACCGTTTCAACAACCTACAGAAAGCCAAGCGTGTTGCAGTTCGTAAACATCCTTTTCGCCACACGACAACAGTCTTCTTAATTTTGAAGGTTCAAATTGGTGTTTCACGTGCCAAAGCTAAACTTGGGGCATGAGGTGCACCCAGTAAGGAAACGAGTGATCATTGCATAAGATCAATTATTTTTTTTGTTGCGTTTGGAAATTTCTTGCGAGTAGAGAAATATATGAGGGGATGTCTTCTTCTTTACAGTGCTATTATGCATCCGAACATGGCCTTATTCAATGAACAGCTGAACACCTTCTCCACACCCTTTCAACACCCTAAGAAAAACCAAGGGTGTTGAAGTTGATCAACACCCTTATTTTCAAACAAAAAGGGCGTAGAGCTAGAAACAGGGTGTTGAGACTCAAGAAAAAGGGTGTAAAGGCCTCCCAACACCCTTTTTCCACCTATTCTACGCCCTTTTTGGCTAAAAGGGTGTAAAAAAGTTAAGTGTGTACTCCCAGACTCTTGGCGACTAAAACTAAAGATGCTCCCTTTGCTTAGAAATATGAACCCCTCACATGACGAGGGTCAACGAAAAGCACGGGCTCTAGCGCTAAACACCTCCCTCGATGGGGCTCATGCAGTTATCTACACAGACTTCTCCAAACATCGATGGCAGCAACACGCCATCATCGTGGCTAGGTACCTCCCGAGCCAACCTGCTTGCGTGTACCTCGCTTAGGACCCAACAAATGACGGCAGCAGAAGAGGCAGCCATCACTTTGGCTCTCACTCAACCAGAAGTTCGGAGGGTAGTCACCCATTCCCAGCAAGCCTACTGGAATTACCAGTCGGGTTGGGTGTCCTGACCTGCACTGTGCGTGCTAAAAAACCACTCCCCAAACGGTTCCATTCAGCTTATCTGGACACCGCCTCACGCTTCAATGGAGGGCAACAAATACGCCCACCCAACAAGCCTGCGCTTTTACCTCCCGTGCTATAGAGCTGCACGAGGACAGTCACTCGCTTGTCACGTCCAGGGAGATAATCCAGCATTATCGCCTTCTGAGACAGACCGTACCTTCGCCTTCCCCTGACCTGTCCAGAGAACAACAAACTACCCTACGGCTCATACAATCCGGGCTCCTTCCCACAGCCTACGCGTCTTCACGTAATGCATCCGAATCGCTACGACGCTGAATGTAAATTTTTCTCAGAAGTAGGAATACTCCGCCCCGTAATCGGGGTGTGCGACTTTAGCCCTGAGCACCCTCCTCTCTTTCCGTCAACTACCCAACAAGAGCAATGGGAGATGCTGCTGTCCAGGCCCTCTCTACCTACCCAGCTTCAGTGGGTGGACAGAACACAGGCCGCGCGGACTGCATATGGGCCCCACGGAAGGAATCACTCACTCCCCAGGGCTGCACTCTGGGCCGTTGAGAAATCTGAACAGAAGTATTTCTTCCGCCTCCTTCTCAGCCGCAAGTCTCATCGCCTCCGTCCGCGGTGCAGAGAGATCGTCTAACACCGGGTTGAAGCTCACTTTGATTTTATAAAAAAAAGTTTCCACTCTTGTGCTACACAACTCAACCAAACACCGTTCATTAATCATGCATTGATTTAACCTCACCAAGAATATTGTGAGTGATTTTAAGTGACGTCGCGTGAGTAATCGTTATGGGTGCAGTTTACAGCTTTGCTCTCCAACCACATTGACTTTTTTTTTCGCCCGTGCTTTTTACACAGTTCGTCTTTAAACTTAAATGTTTATTTGATTGCGGGGTTTAACGCGCCGACGCTACGCAGGTGATGAGGCACGTCGTACTTTTGACCACCCGGGGGTCTTAAATTTTGACCACCTGGGGATCTTGAACGTACGCGGAAATATCGAACACACGGGCGTTTTCGCTTTTCGCCTCCATCAGAAAAGCAGCCGCCGCGGCCGGGAATGGAACCGCGTCCTTGGGCTCAGCAGCACAAGGCAAAGCGGCCGCTGAGCCACCGTGGAGGGTTTTGAACTTAAACGTAAAAGCGAGAATGAGATAAGAAAACAAAACTTACACCCACCTCCCCTCGCGGGAACCCTGGTGTGATGTGACGCTGAGGGGGGTTCAAGCGCAATCGGAGAGCAACCGTCGACCGAAAGGCCGCCGGAGAGCGGCACACCGGTATGTGCGCAGCGCGCCCGAAGGAGAGGAAACCGCGGAGAGAAAGAGAGTACTGCACGTGCGCAGCACCGCGCGCAGCGCCGCCCACCGGCGGAGTGAGAGCGCCCTGGGCCGCACACCCGCAGATGTTGAGAGAGAGTGTTCGCTCTCACCTGGGCACGCGCCGGCGCCAGTGCGTCTGCCACGGCTATGACGCAACACAATCCAACACAATCCACTTTAATCCAATCCAATCCAATCCAATCCAAATCCAATCCAATCCAAGCCAAGCCAATCCAATGCCCCTCGCGAGAGTGTGTTCGCTATCGGAGAGGAGATGGGGTGAGCGGAGGAGAGTGCGGACGCCGCCGACGACGACGACGACGGACGCACACAGGAAGGACAGGGCGGCCGACAAGAGATGCTCTCAGCGTCGCATCTAAAAAAAAAAATTGTCTGATTGCAGACTATCTCTTTTTGTTGGATTCTGGCTGCTCCATTGTCGCGCATAGCTCCATTCCGGCTGCAGATGGACATTTTTTCACCGAAAAATGTTGCTGCATTGCTGCAGTGTAAATACATCGCTCGCATCTTCCATGGTTCATTTCCTGTGGCCTGCCGCCACGTAGCAATGTCGCTAAATTGTCATACTTTTAAATTTTCGCTACACAGTGTCCCAAGTTTCTTGGGACAAGTTTCTCAGTTTTCTTTGATATGTCAAAAGCATTTGATTCTGTAAACCACGATGTAATGCTTGACGAACTGCACCAATATGGTTTCTGTGGGCCTTTCTTGTTGCTATTAGAAAATTACATTCGTAACCGCCGACAGAATGTCGTATTAGGTAAAATTACAAGCTCCCCACAAGTACTGCAGTCTGGCGTTCCGCGAGGGTCCATCTTGGCACCATTGCTTTTTAACTTATATGTTAATAACATTTCAAACTGGGTACTTCATTCCCGGGTATTTCTGTACGCCAATGACACTATGCTTGTTTCTAGGCATGGTCCCTTCGATCTTGCAGTTGGGAATTTGCAACATGATTGTGAACAGATAATGAAGGGGTTTAGCGGCAACGAAATTGGAATCAACACCAAAAAAAACTCAATTTGTTTGCTTTCATAATAGTTTAAAGCCAATACAGTATGTTACATCAATTTTTTTTGCATGTTCCTCATTGTTCGAACTGTAATTGCACACCTATTTTGCCTGTGGACTCTGTTAAATACTTGGGTATATTTTTTTCTTATTCTAACATGTCTTGGAACACGCATCTGGCCTTTATATGTTCTCAGCTGAGGAAAACTGCTTGTTTGATGTACGGGCTCAAATAATTTTGTTCCTTAATTATTATTGTTGTTATTATTATTATTAATATTATTAAGAACGTCATCGTATATCTATCAGTGTAAGCAGAGCCGTGCTAGAATTAAAGCGGTGCAACAAAACGGCACCGGATCCACCGGCATGACGTATGATCATGTTTGTGTGCCAAAGGATTAGACGCACCATCGTGCGAAAAAAGCGTGGTCGTTGTGCGGTGCAGGAAAAAAAATGCGAAGATGTAAAGAGTAAAATACAGACTAAGGCGACGAGTCGTAAAAGAAAATTGTGCATATTGGAGATCGTATGGGAAGCTAACCTGGTTGTCCAGAGTAGGCAACAAGGCGACAAAAAGCATCGGCCGGTACCCGTCATCAGCCAGACACTTGGATACCTACTCATTAAGGGTGACGGAATTTGAGCACTGGGAGGCCCTCCTCCAACACGCTGAGGCAGTCCTTGGGGGCGACTGGTAGCAGCAGCCCCACCCCAGCAATGCAGAAGCCTTTCATCATCAGCCTATCTACGCCCACTGCAGGGCAAAGGCCTCTCCCATTATTCTCCAATTGCCTCGGTCCTGTGCCAACTGTGACCAATTTATCCCCGCAAACTTCTTAATCTCATCTGCCCATCTAACTTTCTGCCGCCCCCTGCAAGGCTTGCCTTCTCTAGGGATCCACTCTGTTACCCTTAATGACCAGCGGTTATCTTGCCTTCGCATTACATGCCCTGCCCACGTCCATTTCTTCTTCTTAATCTCTACTAATATGTCCTTAACACGCGTTTGTTCCCTGACCAACTCCGCTCTCTTCTTGTCCCTTAATGTTACACCTATCATTTTACGCTCCATTGCCCGCTGAATCGTTCTCAATTTAAGTTGAACCCTCTTAGTGAGCCTCCAAGTTTCTGCCCCGTAGGTGAGTACCTGCAAGATGCAGCTGTCATACACTTTCTTCTGAGCGGCAATCGTAGGCTGCTATTCATTATCTGAGAATGCCTGCCATATGCACCCCCACCCCATTCTGATCCTTCTAATTATCTCTGCCTCATGGTTGGGATCTGGGGTCACAACTTGGCCTAAGTAGATATATTCGCTTACCACTTCCACTGCCTCGCCACCTATCTCAAACCGCTGTTCTATCCCGAGGTTATTGATCATTACTTTAGTTTTCTGCATATTAATTTTCAGGCCCACGGTTCTACTCTGTTCGTCCAGTGCGGAAAGAATGCTTTGCAATTCGTCCCCCGAGTTACTTAGCAAGGCAATGTCATCAGCAAATCTGAGGTTACTGAGGTATTCTCCATTAACCCTTACACCCACCTGTTCCCAATCCAACGTTCTGAATACTTCTTGTAAACATGCTGTGAATAACATTGGAGAGATTGTGTCGCCTTTTCTGACACCCTTCCTTATAGGTTTTTACTGCTCTCCTTATGGAGGATGATGGTAGCTGTGGACCCATTGTAGATATCCTCTAGTATTCTTACATAATGCTCATCTGCCCCCTGGTTCCGCAATGCCTGAATGACTGCTAGGGTTCCGACCGAGTCAAATGCTTTCTCATAATCTATGAAGGCTATAAATAGGGGTTCAGTATACTCAGCGCACTTCTCTATCACCTGATCGATCGTGTGAATATGGTCCATTGTTGAATAACCTTTACGGAACCCTGCTTGTTCTTTAGGTTGACTGAAATCTAAGGTTGCAGAAATTCTGTTAGCGATTACCTTGGTAAGTACCTTGTAGACGACTGACAGTAAGCTGATCGGCCTGTAATTTTTCAAGTGCTTCATGTCGCCTTTCTTATGGATTAGGATGATGTTCGCGTTCTTCCAAGATTCCGGTACCATTGCGGTCACTACGCGATCATAAAGGCAGAAGCCTTTATAGAAGGGCAAATAAACATGTCTCTCTCTTCGTTGTGCTTGCGGGAGGCTCACACGTGGACTTCAAACAGTCGAAGGCGACCAGTGTGGGATTAGTCGAGCGGATTTGCTTGTGAGTAGCACAGACAGTAAGATGCCTGCGACGCAAGCCCCATGTTTGTTCGCTGGAATAAGACTCGAGTCCCTCCAAGTTTTATTCAGCTAAATTGCTAGGTAGTATGCTCAATCGCAAATTACATACAACATGGCTTGTTTCGTGCACTCCGTAGACTGCGTCAAACTTCGCAAGTCATCCATTTTTCCAGAATGGAAGGGGACTAACTTTGTTTCTTTTTTCACGCGTCATCGCTCTACAGTTTAGCCGTTTACCAGAGAGCGCATTTAAGGCGAGCGAGAACTAATCGTATGCCAGGTTTGCCCACACAGCACAAAGATCGCTAATGTAGCGTGTCGCGCGTTGTTCTCGCCGAAACCACGATGCCTGAGGCTCTATTTTGCTGTGCCAGGCTTTCTGCGGTCCATTGCTGGATCCGGTTTTTACTGCCACTCGCTTTATCTTCTAAATCCCGCCTGCGGGTCGCTGTGCCTGCGTGAAATTAGCCATGTAACGGAAGCTACCCGAGTGAGCATCACTGCGCCGTTGTTGACTGCACCAACAATCAACGCAAGTGCAAGATCTTCATGCAAGAAACATCCCGACGAAATGTGCATGTCCGACGTCCACTCGCCAATAAATTTTCTGGGGGCCCTGAGCGCTGCCGGGAACGGGTCGTCATGAGAAACCGGAGAAGGAGGAGGAGGAGGAGAAGAAAAAACTTTATTTCGTCAACAATCATTGAGCTGTTAGATTAATGATGGGCTTCTTCTTGACTCCGTGAGGTAGCCAAAAGACATTGCTTCATGGCCACTTCTAAAGCCCAGTCCACGGCCTGAATTTAGGTCTGAGGCTCGGAGCTGGTTACCGCAGTCTCCCATTCTATTTGGTTAGAGAGATGCCATTCGTTGCGCTGATAGTACTGAACCCCTATATATAGCATTCATAGATTATGAGAAAGCATTTGACTCGGTCGAAACCCTAGCATTCATTCAGGCATTATGGAACCAGGGGGCAGATGAGCATTATGAAAGAATACTAGAGGATATCTACAATGGGTCCACAGCTACCATCATCCTCCATAAAAGGAGAGCAGTAAAATACCTATAAGGAAGGGTGTCAGAAAAGGCGACACAATCTCTCCAATGTTATTCACAGCATTTTTACAAGAAGTATTCAGGACATTGGATTGGGAACAGGTGGGAGTAAGGGTTAATGGAGAATACCTCAGTAACCTCAAATTTGCTGATGACGTTGCCTTGCTAAGTAACTCGGGGGACAAATTGAGAAGCATGCTTTCTGCACTGGACAAACAGAGTAGAACAGTGCCCCTGAAAATTAATATGCAGACAACCAAAGTAATGACCAATAACCTCAGGACAGCACAGCGGTTTGAGATAGGTGGCGAGGCAGTGGAAGTGGTAAGCGAATATGTCTACTTAGGCCAAGTTGTGACCCCGGATCCCAACAATGAGGCAGAGATAATTAGAAGGATCATAATGGGGTGGAGTGCATACGGCAGTCATTCTCAGATAATGAATAGCAGCCTACCATTGTCGCTGAAGAAGAAATTGTATGACAGCTGCATCTTACCGGTACTCACCTACGGGGCAGAAACTTGGAGGCTCACTAAGAGGGTTCAACTTAAATTGGGAACGACTCCGCGGGAAATGGAGCAGAAAATGATAGGTGTAACATTAAGGGACAAGAAGAGAGCGGAGTGGGTCAGGGAAAAAACGCGTGTTACGGACGTATTAATAGAGATTAAGAAGAAGAAATGGACGTGGGCAGACCATGTAATGCGAAGGCAAGATAACCGTTTGTCATTAAGGGTAACAGAGTGGATCCCTAGAGAAGGCAAACGTGGCAGGGGGCGGCAGAAAGTAAGATGGGCAGATGAGATCAAGAAGTTTGCGGGGATAAATTGGTCACAGTTGGCACAGGACCAGGGTAATTGGAGATTAATGGGAGAGGCCTTTGTCCTGCAGTGGGCGTAGATAGGCTGGTGGTGGTGGTGGTGATGATGGTGATGATGGTGATGATGGTGGTGATGATGATGATGGTGATGATGCCATTCGTGATGATGATGATGCCTTCGTCTTGCAGTGGACGTATGCGAACATGCTGTGGATGATGATGATGATGATGATGATGATGATGATGATGATGATGATGATGATGATGGTGGTGGTGGTGGTGGTGGTGGTGGTGGTGGTGGTGGTGGTGGTGGTGGTGGTGGTGGTGGTGTGGTGGTGGTGGTGAGTGATAGTGATAGTGATAGTGAACTGTATCCCGCTTTCTTAGTATACGCGCGTGTGAGTGTGCGCAAGGGACCGTGCATCGCGTCCATTTCAGCAGCACCCGTGAGTTGCTTTCGCATTCCCACACGTGAGCAGCGTTAAGCGTCTCTCTGGAAAAGAGCGCAACACTGGAAAAGGATTCATCCGCGAATTCACAACGCGAACAGGATTCACAACGCGAACAGCACTGAACCGTCGAAACGCAGAGAACAACAAAGAAGAGCGCCTTGTAAACAAATAAGAATGCGTGTTACCACCACCTGCGCCTTCTCCTCTGCGTTTCTTTGGGTCAGCGCTGTTTCTAGCGAGACGTCTCTCTCGATTTCTAATGCTTAGCATTCGTTGCCGAGTATACCCCCTCCTCCCAGCTTCAACCGTGCAATGGGCTGCATTTGCACAAAAACGCGTTATTTTAGTAGTGAACACATTTAATAATTATATTGGCGTAAATGAAAACACTAGCTTCGTCAAACACAATTTTTAAAACACCAAAAAGAATTCTAAAAATAGGAAAAGTACGAAAATGATAAAAGTGAACTAACGAAATCCCAAATATGCATCATGTGCACCCCCGTCCCCTTCCCTCCCCAAGAAAACGATGACAAAAATCAATAACCCAGGAGAAAAACAACTGACTCATTAAAATGGCTGTGTCTTAGCTCGGCTAGACCAGTTATGCAAGCGAAAGCCGCCGAGCACAGTTTGCCAACCGAACAACATGGCCAGTCGAACGTTCCGTACTGCGAGCGCTCACTTTCGCTGCGTTCTTTTGTCAGTTCCCAAGAGGACTCTCACCAGGGGGCTGGGCGGAGCACTCGCTCGGTACAAGGGCTCCCGCGTTTTCGTCAGCAACTGCTGCTAAAATCTGCGGATCTTCACAAGTATACCGCCACCGTAATCCTTAGGGCGAGCAGATTAGACACATACCCAACTTCTCGCCGGTGAGTGGAATTTTCAACCGCTATCGATCGACTAAGCACCGGCCACGCCGAGCGCTCTCGCCAAGCCTAATAAAAAAAATGAATGAATGACTTTACTCAGAAGGGAGAGGTTGAACACCTCGTGCGGGGAAAGGGGAGCAGGAGGCGGAGGAGAAATAAACCAGCGGGCGGATGGGGTTCAATTACAACGCGTGTCCGCCCCGCATACGGACCACTTGATTTAGGTAATTTTCACATAGACTGCTCAAGAAACGTAGCATAGGTCGCCCACCTGCCCCAATACCCGACCTTGAACTCTCAGTCAATGGTAACCCCACACCCCTGGTTGATACCCCACGCATTCTCGGCTTAACCTTACAGAGAGATGGAGCAGGCCTTGAAACCTCCCAAAAACTTCAAGAAACAGTACTTCAAGTCACCCACCTCATTCGACGCGTAAGCAACAAACGCCATGGTCTCAAAGAGCACGACACTATACGCATGAACCAAGGCCCTAATCATCAATAGGATTACATATGACACTCCACACCTTAGTATCAAGAATAGCGAACGTGAAAAACTGAATATATTTATCCGGAAGGACTACAAGCTTGCACAATTGGTCTACCTTCGACAACTTCTACCGACAAGCTAATGAAACTTGGTCTGCACAACACCTGGGAGGAACTCGCTGAAGCTCACAAAACCAGCCAACTCGAAAGACTCAAACTCACCAAAACGGGTCGTCATACGCTACGTCGCCTTGGCTACGATGCACAGGAGGCCTCATATAGTAAACAGCGCATCCCCCTGGCTCTATGCCAACTTATCACCGTTGCTCCCATCCCGTGAAACATGAATCCCGAATTAAATGCGCACCGAAGAACAGTCAAAGTCATAACCCTCAGAAATCCTACGGAGACAACAAACCAGCGGTCCGTTACTCAGATGCTGCCCAATACCCTCAAAAGTATGCGCATGCCACCACCGTTGTCAGCAACCATGGCACAGAACTCACATCGGCCACAATCCCAATCCCGACACAGAGTATGCAGAGGAAATCGCCATCGCCCTCGCCGCCACCTCGCTGTCATCTCAGACTCCAAAACCGCCTCTCGCAATTACCAACTAGGTCGTGTTTCTGGCCACGCCATTCGCATCCTGAACACACTACCCCCCACCCCCTTCCCCGAACCCCACGTTGTCTGGACACTTCTTTCTGCATACTTCTCCCGACGCTTAGCTCGCCGAAGTTCCCGTTCCCACTCTTTTCCGCGTGCCGCTCTGCGCAACTTATTAGCAAGCCAAGCGACATCTGAAGGATGTTCCGACGCAGCTTGCCGCTTTCGCCACTGGGACCACGCAGACAACTTCGGCACAGATGGACCAGCGAAATCGCTCCCTCCTTTACGCCGCCGCGGCGTGAAAGAGGGGGATCGGAGGTTTGGCCCACCCGGAACTTTTTCCGGGCATCGTGCAAGCGAGTGCTAGTGCTCCTTTTGGCCAAACTTCAACTTTCCCATGAACCATAACCCCCCCCCCCCCCCCCCCCTTTTCCAGAAAAAAAATTGGCTACGGCACTGAGCACAAAAATACATAATTTCCGAAATTAAAGCTGCAAGTCGCTATACATTCAAGCCTATATAACGAACAGCGTGATTCAGCGCAATTTGTTCGCTGTACCAAGTCATTCGATATAACCAAACCTTGTTATAACAAACTTCAGTATCAAATTAGTTATAATCAACGTAAACAGCTGACTGAAAACGTGATAACGACAGTAAGGCCATGCACCTCACCATGATTATTAATCTACTTCAAATGAACTTTATTGGAGAGAAATGTACAGCTATTTGCAGGAGGCAGTAATTTTCGCCTAAGGCTATGTTCAGACAACCGGCGTAACAGCCATATCGTGCGATATGTGGACGTAAAAAAACGACTTTTCACGCAGTTCGGTTGGCTGAGGCGTCAAATGACGTCGTTATTTAAAGATACATGTATTACAACAGTTGCGACAACAGTCTGAACCAGGCCTAACACTCGTTTAGCAACATCAATGAGAACCCACACGCGACATATTCCAGTTCGCTTTACTGTATTTTAACAGGGCTTGCCGCAGCTTCGTCTTAATCTTGCTATGATTCACTAAACATGGGAAACGTAGGTACGGCTAGTGTCCCTCCGGCTATAGCTTATCTATAGCCGGAGGGACGGAGTCGTGAGAGCAGCACAGAGAGAGAAAAAAAAAACATATTTTTTTTCAAGTGTGCTGATTCGTACTTGATCACGTGACGGGCAGCTGCCGAACAGGACTGCGGCAAAGCGATGCTGGCAAAAGGCGCGAATTGCCCCCGCTGCTGCGTTTCACGGAAGCGCGACGCGCAGAAGCGCGTTGGCGGGCGTTTGGTGACCGGTCGCGCGCTCAGAGTTCGATATATCCACTCCTTAGTTCGTTATAAAATATAAATTTTATATGCATCATGGCAGAAGAACGTTGAATGCTCGGCATAAAGCATAATTCGCTCTATCCGAGTTCGTTATATTCGGGTTTGGCTGTAGTAACGTGAATGCACATTTTTGACAAACAGAAAGAAAAAACGAAGAAGTTTAAAATAACGAGATAATTGAACGTATTTGGCTACTCACAGCCACATAAGACTAAAAAAATCACAATAAAGAGAAGCGTCGCAACAACGCTGCGCATTAGCAGACAATTCTCTGACTTTATGCGCATATTTATTGCCAGCAGCTCCCGAGGACGGCCGTGAACTATAATTGATTGATTATGGGGTTTAACGCGCCGAAATTACGCAAGTTGTGAGGCGCGCCGTAGTGGAGGGCTTCAGATTAAGTTCACCCCCTGGAGATTTTAAAGTGCGCCGAAATCTCGAAAACACGGGCGTTTTTGCTTTTCGCTCCATCAGAAAGGCGGCCGGGGATCGAACCCGCGTCTTTCGGCTCAGCAGCACGACACCTTAGCCACTGAGCCACTGCGGCGGGTGGCCATGAATGATAGATAGCCACACGAACTGGCCCCTTGGACGTCGCAGGAGGAACGCGAATGTGGCTCGTGAGAGGCCACTGTTGCATTAAACTTGGCATGATTGCGTATTCTGACGCAGCGTTATTTCGAGTGGCGTGAACGCGTATTCTGACGTTCCTTCAAGGCATCGAGGTGTGGGCAGTGGCGGGAACGCGCTGCCTCCTTTCGGCGTCGTTTGCAACGAGGCTTGCAGATAGCGGAACACTTGCAATCTACGTTCGTCAGCAGCTCCTAATTTGTTGGCCCTCTCAGCCGCTTTGCTCGCTTGTGGCTTCGCGCGACGTTTACGAAGAGTTCGGCAGCACCGAAAATCGCAGAAAGACGCACACCGCAAGAGACGAAGGAGCGAAAATTCATCGGGGATACATTCCACCAGAAAAAAGAAAGTGCTCCGGCGCATACATAATCCCTGGAAAGTGAAACGGGGTAGCGGGAGGATTTTTTATATGATCCAGAAAAGATTGGCTGGGAAAATAAAATCCAGGTTGACTGACGACGCTCCTCGGGGGATTAGAGGCAACGGAGAAGAAAATTGCCTTTGCGTTGCTTCGGCGCGGTGAAAATAAAGTCCACAGTGAAGAATGGGCAAACCGTTACGAACGGCCATTGCGGGAAGTTCTCGGCGCTCTGATAAAAAATCAAAGCGTCGTCCAGGAACCCCGAGTAGTTTTCGCGGGGAGAGTTGTAATTTTAATTCCCGGCGGACCAGTGCTGACGGCAGCCTCGAACGAGTCGTGGCCGCCGTCTGCAGCGGTCTGCGTGGCGGCGACGTCTCATCCCGCACGACGTCGTTCGCAGCGAAAGTGTGCACGGCGGGAAGGCGTGGGACGTGGCGGAAAATTTGGGCTCTGGTGCGTGAACGGCCGGCCGAACACTGGCCTCATAATTCGCGCGTCCATGAGGTGGCACTAATGCCGTAATATCTCAAGTGCATCCGCTCCTATTTTTGCGCGTGCAGATGGTAGAGCGCCAAAAATAGTCTGGGGCCTACAGGCAAGCCTCCTTCTTCGCAGGGCGTAATACAGTCAATAACGCGTATGTATACTCTTTTTATGTGCGCTGGATTTCATAACAAAAACGCGAGAAGGCGCGCAGGTATCCGGAGTGTGAAAGAGCCGTTTTGTTGGCGCTACTCCTTCGTCTGAGTGGGCATGAAGAAAGCTTTGCTGTCCAGTCTTGTATGCATGCCTACGCAGCCGTGTGCCGGCTAAAAATGTGGCTAACGTTAATCAGCTCCGAGGGGGCAAGCATGAAAGTGCTTCGTCAGTTTTAAATCAGAACTTTGGTGCGCTTTCTTCACCCTTGCTGATGTCAATTTTATCCATCCTTCTCTTCGTCTGGTCATGCCGTCGCAGGCACCCGGTCTAACGCTAAACAGTACGCCATCTGTACTAAAATCGGCCTTTCTACCACTGTGCAAACAGATCACATTAGGTGTCTTTTTTATTTAACAGACGGAAAACTGCAGGAATCAATGGAATATCTGTTGATGTGCTATGCACGAATTTTGATATTCTGAAAGACGTACTTCTTGCCGTTATTAGCTACATAATAGAGGATGAGGAGCCAACTTTATTTGGGCGAGCCAAGGTGCTTATGTATGGGCACCCGCCTGGTGGTGGGGTTTCATGTAGTCCGGGGTACCCTAGCCGGCGCTGGCCGCCCGGGCCCTCTGGGCCTGCTGGGTTACGCTGGGGTGAGTTACGCTGGGATGAGAGGTCGGAGCTGGTCAGCCTTGCCTCCCACTGCTCGTATGTAGGTTAACGCAAATAATTCCTGAAGGCTTAAAATATGGTATGGTTATCCCCCTATAGAAGAATGGAATGAAAAATAAGAAAATTATCGGGGTATTTCTATCCTCCCTAGCTGTTATTGCTCTCATCTTGGAAAGGCATATTCCCACCGTAATGCAGTTTTATTGGTGTTCATGGCGTATTCTCGCCTAACCAGTACGGTTTTATACCAGGTCGCGGTACCCAGAAAGCTGGGGAAGAACCCTGCTGTGTTATCAATACTGCAATCGACCAGAATGACTTCGCTTGTGCCTGATTTTTGGGTGTGTCGAAAGCGTTAGACTCCGTTAACCACCAGGTATTCTACGGAAAACTATCCTATTACGGACTTAGGGGGCCGTTTTTGTCCTTGTAAACTAATTATTTTGTCTAACCGTTTGCCGGTCGTTTTGATCGATAAAGGCAAAAGCAAGAGGCAGTATTTAACCACCGGTGTCCCTCAGGGTTCGATTTCGGCTCCCATTCTCTTTACTATTTATGTCACCGATTTGTGCAATGCTTCCTCTCTTTTTCGCGTATTTCAATATGCAGATGATACGCTGCTACTGGCTGACACTCTGATTTTAAAACGGCAGTCGCAAAGCTACAGCATGACAATGTTCAAATTATGGATTCGTTCAGTAACAATGCAATCACGGTCAATCTTAAAAGACACAGTTGGTCTATTTCCACAGTCCACTGAAATTGATCCCGCATGATTATCATGTTTTCCTGCATGGTTCGACCTGAGAAGACTGCGCCTGCTCTCTCATAAGCCCGAAACAACTGTGAAGTACTTAGGCTACAGTGAACTATACATAGGCGTATATTTGCCCTCTGACTTGTCCTGGGACAGTCAGGCTGCATTTTTTTCGTGCACAACTTCAAAAAGTGTCCTGTTTGTTATCCTCCTGAGCTATAGCTATGGAGATTTGTCCATTCCACATCAAA
Source organism: Haemaphysalis longicornis (assembly GCF_048455015.1). Lineage (NCBI taxonomy): Eukaryota > Metazoa > Arthropoda > Arachnida > Ixodida > Ixodidae > Haemaphysalis > Haemaphysalis longicornis. The sequence goes on from NW_027526335.1 coordinate 35,980,445, forward strand.
CACCACGACACCATGCTGACTGCAGCGTATTTTTGCTCGTAAAACCCAGTTGACCAATATTTTGGATGCCTACTAGCGCCATCTATGAAGTTTTGTCGTAGTTTAGTCTACAGTTCCGTTACCACTTTAATGTGACATTTATGATTCACTGAAAAGATAATGATGCAGGAAGCATGCTTAATGGGAAATGTTAGTTGCGCGCACGCGGCATGCGTGCTTTTCTCTGCTTGTGACTTCATTTTGCATGTCGAGCACGTTGGACACGGGCACTCAAGGCGGTCTTTTTTAATGTAATGCGCACTGCAGTGCGTTAAACGTGTGTTCACTATGTTGTCACAGGGCATTTTTTGTGCTTTCTTGATATATCGCTTGTGCCGTGCATGGATGAAATGGTTCATTTTTATTCAGGCGACAGGTCTTTAAATGTGTCAACCGGAGAACTGAAAACTTTTTGACAGCAGAGCTGCTTAAGTTCTTGGTTGTGCCGTCAATTAACAGAAAAAAAAATACCAAGAACCCGCAAGTTCGCATATGGTTTCACCAAAATAAAATATCTCTCAGCAGGTCTCTTTTATAGATTGACGTAACGGCTAAATAATTGAATTTTCTTTTCGCCGAGAGGGGAGCGCTAACAAGTTTAGTTAAAGGAACCCTGCAACACTTTTTTTCAATTTTTTTTTTCGAAATCTTAAATGCTTGCAATACGTAGTCATCCGACACACCCAGCATTTAGATCAAGAGGTCGCAAAGTACCTCAGTCAAAAATTCCTGCTCTATGCCCATCAGATAACTTGCAAACTTGCTCAAATAATTTTTCTCTCTTCCCGGGACTTGACGTTCTTCCACGGTTCGAATTACGTCACTAAGGCCATGTAGCGGTTGTCGGCCGGTTTTCCTTCAATTGCAGCAATGAACGCTTTTCGGTATAGCAACTTTAAAAAAGAAGCAACAAAAACGAAGCAGAAATGGAAGGCGTATCTCGTGCGACGAGCAAATCACGCAGTGCCGTTCCGTGATGGCGATAACTATTGGAGATGAGCGCGACCACGGGCGGCGCTGCGAAGCTCGTCTCCATGACGTCGGCTTAGGGATTCTCGCATTTGTCGTCTGCTTCAATCGGGATCGCTCTCCCGGCTGTTTCTTTTCGCTCAGTTGACTTTTGATGCTTGACCGCACCAGATTTTGTCTGTGCGCAACTTTTTATCATAATAATAGACTTACGACTGCATAGACTAGCTCAGGGCGTGATTTAACGTATAGTTTTTGATACCGCTATGGAAGAAACGTTCCTGGCGTCGCGCCATTCCTTGCGAAGCCAGTCCTTTGCGGAGCGCGAAGAGTCGGAGCTATGCGTCAGCTCCTGTATTCAGCAATCTTTCCAACAAAGGGGACAGGCAGCTGCTAATAACCGACAACAGCGAAAATGCAAGACCAAAACAAACTTCCAGGCCTTCGGGGCTGTCGGCTTTGGCAGAAGGCATAAGGATTCCCGGTAATCGTATGCGAGATAAAACAGTTTTTGAAACCTTGCCGAATGCTCGAAAGTATTGTATCACATCACTTTACGTTGTCATGGCATGAAAGTACGCCGACATGCACTATGGGCCGCAAAAAAATGTAGGTTGAGTTCTAAATAACCTACTGTGTGTATAGGCGCGTGCTGTTTCATGCCAGGATTATAACCAGGACGGAGTCTTATTGAGCATAACGATTCACGTATACGGTAAAAATACAGTAGCACCATGCTTGTTCAGACTTCGAGGCATATTTCAGTGCATTTCCCACAGCCATATCTTCACGTATTCAGATATGCGTTACAGTAAAACTGCACACAAGCGGAGGAGCAGGAGGAGGAAGAGGAGAAAACTTTACCTAACAGTGAAATCGAGCTGATTAGTGGACGGGGTCCTCAGTCCTAGACAAGAGAATGGAATAATGTTCTTCAATTTGTAGAACGCCATGCTGAGTACGCCAGCATTTGTCCTTTACGCCCGAAAGGCTTCGAAAACAATAAAGAGCTGCTTGTACATATTCATCGGCATCGATTCTTGCTGTACTATAAACCGGCACGTACACTATTTATTGCGTTCGTTAGCGAGTATATCAATCCTTCAGCACAGTGTCATGTCATAACTTTGCGGGTTAAGAGTCAGTTCGTTATGATAACGATCGTTACGATAGAAATTCGGGGCACAAAGGCCGCCTTGGAGTACTCTGGACAACGTTGTCTGCGCCGTTTCGCAGTAGCAGTAGCAGAAACATATTCATTGCATTTGCATGTGAAGGGACAACGCACGCTGCGGATATGCACCTTCTTGCACGCAGCCATAAAGAGAGCCAATTTTTGAAGAAGGTACTGTATGCCTTACAGCCTGAAGAAAATATCCCCACGATCGTTGTGAGCCTCCCAAACACCCCCAAACTTTCTAATAAGAAGTTTGTAACGGTGCAGAAATATTAATGCATTCGGCACAGAACAAGCATTCAGCTCATACAAGTCAGCGACAACAAAAGAAATAGAAGGTAGCCGTTTTATTTCCCGTTGTTCGATGCGCGTGTAAGGGCCCGCTGCTTGGTGCGTAGCATTAGACTGTTGAATCTTCATAAGAGTATCTAAAAATATTTGAAAAGCCTACGCATTTGGATACTTATCGAGGAGATATGAGCACTCAACCTCGCAAATAAGCTAGCAAGGACGAGTTACACACGGTCATCTGACCGATGCTCTGAAGTTAGTTCTCTCTCCTCGTCTGTTGCAGACTTGTGCGGGATACTGCTTGAAATCATTCAGAGATGTCAGAAGCTGGCAAAATGCCTAATTACTGGAAATATGCTTTTTGGTGCACTAAAGCATAAAGCGGGCGATTTCTAGCCCAGGCACTGTTGCACCTCACAAGCGGAGTGTAGCAGACGACAGCGGCGGGAGTCCCTAAGCATACGTCAGAGCCAGAGGGCGCCACTCAAACATCTCACCGCCAATAGCTCTCGCAGTGGTTCCAGACGCGAAGGAAAGAATGAAAGCGCTTATCAAAAGTGCTGCAGGGTCCCTTTAAGGGCAATATTGAAGAACAAAAAAACGCTCAATCTCGCAGTTTGTCACAGGAATAGTTAGGTATAACCCATGTGCAATGGCGACATTTGGAAAAATGCACGCAATGTGTTTTTACTACAGCGTTCTGGGCAACTGCAACTCTCCAGGTAGCGAAGCAACTGCAACAGTTCAGTAAGAACCGCCGGCTTGATATCGCCCTTGGGCGCTCCCAGTTATTAATAATCCACTAGATTGATTGAACAGGTCGTTACAACGCAATCAACTCAGTCATTGAGAAGCGCTACGCGCTTAATTTTCCGGTAGGCACTGGTGTACGAAGATTTCCGAGCCCATAACGCTGTGATTAATTTGTCAATAAACACATGGAACGTCCCTACTACGAACTTTCTGCTGCCACATTTCCTGTCGTCTTGTTGTTGAAAACAAGAGGTCTTCAACAAGCTTCCATGAAGGGGAGTGAATGCGTTCACGCTGATGGGTCTTATCTGCGCTTGCGCTGCTGAGCACGAGGTCGCGGGTTCGATTCCCGGCCGCGGCGGTCGCTTTTCTGATGGAGGCGAAAAGCAAAAACTCCCGTGTGTACGAGATTTCGGTGCACGTTAAAGATACCGAGGTGGTCAAAATCATTCCTAAGCCCTCCACTACGGCCCGCCTCATCGCCTGCGTTGCGTCGGCGCGTTAAACCCTGCAATCAATCAATCTAATCTGCGCCCAGTGACCTTACCCTTATCTCAAAATCTTGTAATTGTGGTAGCAGAGATCTCGATCGTAAGAGCCCGTCTAAATAATTCAGCAAGTCCATAGGCTTTTAGAGCGCAACCTTGTTGAACCACTCCAAAAAATCTCATGCCACAGTGTTACCATGAATGGCTTTGACAGCTTGGGCAGCGTCTTTAGACTAGCTCGTGCTTTAATGCGAGTGTCGCAAGCTTCCGTCTCCTTGTGCACATGTGCACATTCATGGGCGCCGAGCATATCACGGTTAGATCGACGTCAGTTTTTGCAGTAAAGCGATCAAAATACCCGCTATTCGCGATCCCAGACACTCACACAAGCAAAAAAAAAACTTGTGACGAAGTATTGCAAACCTGGGTTCGACATGCCATCGTTTACCTACCGTAGACCACGCTACCTTGAGACGAATTTCAGCTCCACCTCGGCTCAAAAGGCTGCCAATTTAAGCCAGATCGCTTAAACTGGTGCTATGCGACAACTTTCCCATTTAAATTATATTACGGGAGAAAACGTACAACGCACTAAAACGAAAAATTCGTCGAGACGCCGTCGGCACCCATACGCCGCGTAGCAAACGCCCATGCCAGCAAATCGGCCAGCTACTGCAGAGGGCGCTGCGCATGCAAGATGGTCTATAGGAAGAAATCCAGTGCGTCTCTTATATACATCTCCGTGCAAGCAATACCGAAGAACAATGGAAATTCCTTGTACCGGAAAGACAGGAACTGAGCTTGGGAGTCGCCTAAACGAAGACTTTCAACCACACTACGCAAGGCTGCCCACTCGTCCCCACTTGCCACGGGACTGTCGGCATCCGTACAGGTGAAACGGACACCCCAGCCGTCGGTTTTCTGTGCCAGCGTGAGTATAGCTTTTGTTTCACATGGTCGAGTGGGGCCCATGAAAGTGGGGTCCTGGTGCTGCAGCCCCCATTAACTCCACCTTAATCCAGCACTGGTCGGAATGGCGCAGTCGGACAGGCGTCGGCTTGAGCTTGGCACCTTGCTTCAATCCGAGATCTATATTTGATTGACTGTGGGGATTAACGCGCCGACGCAACGCAGGCGATGAGGCGCGCCGTAGTGGAGGGCTCCGGATTAATTTTGACCACCTGGGGATTTTTAACGTGCGCCGAAATCTCGTACACACGGGCGTTTTTGCTTTTCGCCTCCATCAGAAAAGCGGCCGCCGCGGCCGGGAATCGAACCCGCGACCCCGTGCTCAGCAGCGCAACGCCTTAGCCACTGAGCCACCGCGGCGGTTCTATATTTCCTCATGCACGCGGATGACATTACGGTGTGGTCAGTGCATCCAGACCTGTCACGACAAGCCGAGTGCCTCCAGCAAGCACTAACAGACTGCCAGAGATGGTGCGAGTATGCGGCCCTCACTCTCTCGCAAGAGAAGACTGCTTTATTTCCCGTGGCCAACGCTTGGTTGCGCCGCCTCTTTGCAGTGTCTCCCATATCACTGCGACTGAATGGGAACGACACACCCACTGTTGACCCTCTTCGGGCCCTAGGAGAGCCAGCAGCTCAGTGGCTCCGATCTGCACGACAGAAGCCGGACAGATGCTCCACCTCGTTCGCCGCATCTCTCAGAAGTCTGGCGGGGCCTGCTGGACGATTGCCCGTCTCCTAGTGCGCTCCGTACTACAGCCATGGCTTGTGTATCAGGCACAGTTCCAGCACATGACGCAAGCAGACTGGGCTCGGCTTGAGGCCATCAACAGAGCCGTCATGTGCACCATTATTGGCCTCCCTCGCATAACACCAATTCAACCGCTACAAGCCGAAGCCCAGCTAAACACGCTAGATGAAATCATTCATCAGCGTCGTTCCGCTCGCCTGTTAAAGCGTGGATATGTACCGGAGGCAGCAATACGATGCCAGCCTTTTCTGCAGCTAGACCGCCCTGGCTCTACCGTCAGGTGACGAACAACAAGCCTCTGGCAAGGCTAGCTGCATGTCCGAACCTCTGGCCTTCATCAACCTCCGGATGCAACCCTCCTTCATGTCCGTCACTGGGCACCTGTGATGCGGCCACGAGTCATGCAGGCTTTCGTGGACGCCGGGGCACACGACTGCCTCGTAACCACAGCCTCGGCTTGTCCCTCTCCCCCAACCTTAAACCAGTGCTGCGCCTAAGAGACCCTCCACCCTCTACCAAGGCTGTTGGCAGAACTTACTGCTATTCGTGGTGGTCTCCAAGCGCTTGCATCGACAGTAACTACCGGCGTGAAACTGGAAATTTACACGGACTCAACGACAGCAATACGTGATCTACGTCGCGTTGCGCGTAGCACCAGCATGTAGGCACGTATTCACGCAATCCTGGACACATTCCCATGCCCCGTGCGTGTTTTGTGGGTTCGCCGGGACATGCTTGCTGCCCACATAGCGGCGGATCGCGCCTTTCGCCGTATAGACCTTCCACGGCCGCTACCACTTCTTCCGGTGTCCACTCTAGAAGAACTGCTGGAGGAAAAGGAGGACCTCCGCCGCGTCACGCGTGATTTACTTCCACCGCGTGGAACTGACCTCCCCAGTGGGCTCGCTCGCTGGGAGGAGGTCCTGCTGCGGAGGCTTCGAGTTGGGGTGGCCTTATCCCCATCAGTGACCCACGCTTGGCCTGCCCGCTATGCCGCACCGTTTGCGAACACCTGTCCCTTTTGTACGGTCCCTGCGTCCGACGATACGAGCCACCTTCTATGTACCTGCCCTGCCCTTCAAACCTCACGACTGCAACACCTTCGGGGCACAGGGCTCCATCCTGTGAGACCCTCTGATCTACAACGGTGGATGGGTTCCTCAGTACCGGTATCTGCTGACGTTTCTGCGTGAAACAAATGTGATGTTGTACATATAACTGTTATGCCGTAAGGCAAACTTTCGCAAAAAAAAATAATAACGCGGGGGACCCTAGTTCGATTCCGACCACGGCAAGCATTTCTTTTCTTGAGGCGCTTGATGTGGCTTCCCTTGCCACCATCATCGTTTTGCGAATCCCACTGTGCAAAGCTGGTTTTCGTGCAGTGCGCTCCCGCTTTTCGACGCCAGCGGTGAGGTCCAGAAAGCTCCGCTTTAAAAGGGGACACACTGAGGGCGCATGGATATTTCCTGGGGTTGTCTGTCGTCATGCTTCAGGGAACTCCCTTCCGCTCGATGTGCCCGCTCTTCTTGCGGTCTGCGACTGACGAATGGAACACACGATCTGAATTTGTTGCTCCCTATTTATTACGAAGGTCGAGCGGGAATGAGCTCGCATTTCCTCCTTTCTACGTCCTCCCTCAGTCTGGCCTTTGCTTTGGCCTCCGCTCGTTACCTCTGCTCCTGGAACGCCAGTGTGACGCATGGGCCAAGCTCACGAGATGCGTGAAAGTGCCGCGGGCACGCCAAGCTCTCAGGCACGGCGTCGGGGTGTTTAGAGAGCAATGGGGGCAGGGGCACGCGGAATGGCCGCTCGATAGAAAGTAGGTCCGGCCTACCGATTGCGCCTCTCCGCCGGTCAAGGCGCTAGTTTCCCTTTCCTCCACAGCGTCGACCCTGACGCTGATCATCAGTGAATAGCGTGGACAAAACTAGAGGGCTAACGATGACCTATGGAAAGAACAGTGGAGAATCAGACAGCCAGGTTAACCATAAAAAAGCAAGGCAGATAGAAACGAATAAATGGAAGCTAGACTGTCGTAAGAGATGTACAGGGCAGAGAAACTGGATATCAGAAATGAAAATTTATACGATAATTCCAAGGGCAATGCTTTGATTTTTGAGGCTAGAGCAGGTTGCTTGAGAACTTAGAGCTTTGTGGGGAATTATACAGAAAATAATGGGGTATGCCTGGTCTGCGGAAAAGAAAAGGAAAATATGCCGCACATAGTTTTAGAATGTGAGTGTATCCATCTAGATCTTCAAGAGGGAAGTAATCGACATCCAGAAGCCCGAGGATTTAAGGGTAGCACAGAGAGAGTTAACTTCAAGGCTTTCGAGACAAAAAAAGAAGATTAGAATACTGGTGGGCGAAAAGCAGGGAGGGGAATAAGGCCTAGGAGAGCTACTACCTGGAACAGAAAAAAATATTTTGCGCCTGCCCTCAGAGCAGCGCTAGTATTAAACTAAGAGTATAAAACTGATATATTAGTGTTTTGTTGGTAAGATGACACGTCATCACCCCATTTCAAAGGAGATACCACTAGAAATCAATCAATTAATAAATCCATCCATCCATCCATCAATCAATCAATCAATCAAGCAATAAATCAATCAATCGATTAATCAGTCAAGAACCACGGCGGTCGACGGCCGCGAAAGCTGTTTCTATGCGCTCTGAGGTATACACCCGCGTAAACAAACGGCCGGAGTTGGTCACATCGTGTTTTTTTTTAATACGGTGATTCGTGATCGCCGCAGAATAATCAGCATTTCCAAAGTAGGCACTGCGTCAGTTCTTATTGTTGTCAGACACAACGCGGCGTTTCTTTTCTTCTTAGCGCAGCTTGGCAGCTTGCGGCGTATTATAAACTTCCTGGACGGGGCGGTTTATTTCTTCAGCATTTTTTCTGAGGGTTATGCATGTGATGTTTGGCGCGTCATGGTGCTATAAGAACTCTCTTCAATTGTTCTTTTGTTGGTGTTTCACACGCAGCGTGATCAAAAAAATACGATCAGGGAAGACCGCAGCGTTTGTTATTAGCTGGATGCAAAGAAATTGTTAGATGCTGTGGCGTGTCACCAACTTCTGACAGCGCGTTTTACAACTGTGACCGGATTCTCCGCCTTCTTATTTTAATCGCATTCTTAAAAACTCCGTTAATGACGCGAAGGATCCAAAAAATTAAGATTCAAGAAATTTTATTAGCATTAAATTGCTGCAAATATTAATGAGAAAAAATTTGGCATCATTCAAAAGGATCCCTACGGTTGCTAAAAAGTTTCTATAGGTTGCATTCACTGGCGCGAGGCACACATGCAGGCAACCATGTGAGAGCACCGTCCCTGGTTACGTCGGGCTCCGCGGGATGGCGGTACTAGCCGTGCTAAGCACATGATGTCTGTTGGACGTTGTTGCTGCTGTTGTTGTATCCGTTTGTTTCAGACAATTTCATACTAACTGTCTTGGATGGCATGGATAAAGGCAAACAAAAATGCCTGACAGGGCCCTGCCACCCGTAACAATCAGGGGAGCAGCGAGATCACAAGAAACAACAAACTAAGAAGAAAACAAAAACAAAAAAAACGCAAAAAGCGAGTTACAAAAGCGAGTTTGGCGATACAGACGTTCACCAAAATAAAAGGTGCACAGAACTTGTTCTGGCTTAATCATGCCAGAAAAACATATGAACACACATCTGATAGCGGAACCAACAAAACAAGAAACAAGAAATCTCAATGCACACATCCTTCAAGCACTGGACAGTGACAAAATATTAGAGCACTAACAACTGCTATCACCGGTAATATTTATTTGCATCAACAATTTTTCTTTCATTACTTTAGGTATTTTGTTTGAGCTGCGACATCGATGAAGATCCAGAATGTGAGGGTACTGATTGAAGAGGTGAGGAATCTGCCATTATAACTTCTGATCACCGTAGCCTGTTCGAGAATGGCACTTTTCTACCAAGCACGTTCTCAGTTCATACGGGCTTATATGAACACGGTAATTCAATTCCAACAATATTTGATTAGAATTATACTGGCGCAGTACCTCTAGAGATAATTTTGGGTGTAAAGTGGCCGTACTGGTAATATTTTATGTTTGTTAAAGTATGCTGCGCAGCTTGCAGAATACTTTAAGCTTACAACAGCTCGTATGGCTCGTTTTTTAAGTATTGTAAGATTATTTAGGTTTTTTGGCGTTGTTGTAGAACATACTAGAAAGCTATAATTTAACCGCGAATGAAAAAGCACGTAATAAACTTGACGTTTTACACTCATAGGCAGGTAGTATCTCAGCCGGTTTAGTGCACCCACAGCTCGTCAAAGGTTTTTTCAATGGGAAGCTATGTGTGGTGTTCATAAAAGGTTTCCATGAAATGTTACACCAAGGAAACGAATTGCCTGAGACTGTAAGATACTCTTGTCATTAAATTTTAGCATCAGATTTGTAGGAATTCGTGTCCTTTTTGGCCTGAATACGAGGTATTTCGTTTTACCTACATTTAATTCTAGCTCATTTGATCTGAGCCAACAATGATTCGCTTTTTCATAGAGGTCTTGAATATACATACCAGAGAAGAACGCGTTTGTGTCGTCAGCGTACAATAAAAGTTTTTCTGTGCGATGCAGATTGGAAATGTCATTGATATACAAGAGAAACAGAACTGGACCGAGAATCGATCCTTGGGGTACCCCACACTGAATGTAGTTGGTGCCCGATTCAGTGCCATTTATTTCTGTACACTGGTACCTGGACGTTAAGTAACTTTTAATGAGCAACCATGCGATACCTCTAACTCCATAATATGAAAGTTTCCGTAAAAGCACATCATGTTGAACGCTATCAAATCATTTTCTTAAATCAAGAAATATGCCTAGTCTGAGTACTTTCATCTCAATGTTTTCTAGAATTTGTTCTTTTATCCCGAGAAGTGCCATGGACCTCAGTGAATTTTTCTTTTGAAAACCAAGTTGTTCAGCTATTAAAATATTATTTAATGACAAAAACGCTGTTAGTGTTTTGTTTGTAGGACGTTCTGCAATTATTGCAAACACTGAGCGCACGGAAATCGGTCGATAGTTATTTAAATTGTTCATTGTGTTTCCGTTATATATAGCTATCCCACGAACAAGTTTCATTTTCTCCGGGAACACTCCTTGAGAAAGAATAAGGTTGCATATATCCACAAAAGAAACACTTAATCCCGCAGAAATAGCCTTTAGTGGTTTAGGTTTAATAGCGTCTGCAACTGCGGCACAGCTGTCCTCCAACGAAAGGATTATCTCAAGGATTTCAGATTGGTTGGTAGGAGATAAAAATATGGTATTTGGACCACTTTTTGGGATGAACTTCTCGCATGGTACTTCGACAATGTCCTGTGTAGGCGCACTAACATTAATAAAATGTTCATGAAACTAATCTGAAATATCAAGTTCAGTTAAACCGTCAGATTAAAATAAAGCTCTTTTGGCTTGTGGAGATGTAGAGACTATTTATCTGACTGTTTGCCACACAAGGCGGGTGTTTCCGGCAGTTTCAAGAAACCTATGCATACAGTGCTGGCACTGGGCTTTTTTTTTATATCTGTGTTAAAATTATTTCTTACGACTTTAAGCAGTTTGAAATCACTTTCTTCCTTGGTTTTCATAAACACCTGGAAGAGCTTATTTCGATGCTTTATTCCTTCGTATAGTTCACGGTTTACCCAAGGTTTACGTCCTTTTTTATGTTTTTCTGAGGTTTGAGTGGAAAACATGTGTTATATGCTGACAAAAAACACGACAAAAAAGCATTGTATGCACTATTCGCGTCTGTCTCATTTAAAACCACATTTCAAACTCTACTCCACCGAACGCAAAGTAATGCCTCGACTCCAATGTGAGTGCGATTAATAACATCTCTGTTGACACCACCGTTGAGAATCGGGTTGAAACGGAGCATACGACGGACGCCGGTGGTTCTTTTTTTTTTTTCGGCGGCGTGCTTGTGCAGTGGCACAAGCCGCGCCATGTCCGTGGCGCTTCGGCCATGTCTGTGGCTGTCTCCAGTGTTGCAAGCGAAGAAATTGACAGCTTAACTTTTCAGTGAATACCATCTATACAGTAAGACCCCTTCAAAGGTCTTCCGGTCGAACGGATTGTTGTCGTGAGGCGCATGGTCTTTATACCAGGTGCACTCGTGAGTAAGTAGTCAACTGTCAAATGAAAGTTTCCGTGTAGCACAGCTATAAATCTTTTCCCAAGATGGCTCACCAGTTGGGCCTTACAAGCAGAAACCTTTGCTAAAAAGGGGAGGGGGAGAGGATACATACATACATACATACATACATACATGCATGCATGCATGCATGCATCCATACATACATACATACATACATACATACATACATACATACATACATACATACATACATACATGCATGCATGCATGCATGCATGCATACATACATACATACATGCATGCATGCATACATACATACATACATACATACATACATACATACATACATGCATGCATGCATGCATGCATGCATGCATACATACATACATACATACATACATACATACATACATACATACATACATACATACATGCATGCATGCATGCATCCATACATACATACATACATACATACATACATACATACATACATACATACATACATACATGCATTCATACATACATACATACATACATACATACATACATACATACATACATACATGCATGCATGCATACATACATACATACATACATACATACATACATACATACATACATACATACATACATACATACATGCATGCATGCATACATACATACATACATACATACATACATACATACATACATACATACACACATACATGTACGCAGGCACGCGTATGCGCTGCATCGTAGTCAGCGTTACCAGATGGAGTGTGAAACGACCCAGGGCCGCGCAACGGGGACTAGAACGGGGTCTTGTAGTGGGCCACGTTGCTCTTTCTGCGCAGCCTCGCGGCGCGAAGTGTCCCCCGTGCGGGTGGTGAGCGGCGCGTAACCGGCGCGTTCCCACTGCCCTGCCCCCGCAGCTGCCCTGCAGCGGTCGTGCACGAGCGGCCTGCAGCAGCAGCGGCGGCCGGAGCCGGGCCCCGTGAGCGCCGTGCTGGTGCGCTGGAGTCCCCCCGCCGTGCTGGTGCGCTGGCAGTACGCCGCCGCCGCTGAGGAGCCTCTGCACCACTTCCGGGTCCTCTACCAGGCCGCCCACGACAGGTGCGTCGCTGCCCCCTCACCCCCCCCCCCCCCCCCCGCATGTGCAATACGGTGACATGCGTGGGGCCAGGCCGCTGGAGGCTGCAGAGGCTAAAAAACTGCAGCCAGGGGGGAGGCCTGGAATGTGGCTCCCAGCTGCGCTTGGGGTTCCAGCGAGTTCCACGGGGATCAGGTGGTAGGAGCTCACAGGGGCTCGCAATAGACGTCGGGGGGGAGGGGGGGGGGGGCATATTCGCCGCTTTCAAGGGAGCTTGCAGTGGAGTGCCCGGTAGCCTTGGGAAGCTGTAGTGCGCGACACTGACGACGACGACGACGGTACAAGAAGCATGGGCGATAGCTGCGCGAAGGGAACATCGGTTCTGCTCAAGAGCCCGGAGAGCCCCACGCATGTGCAAGCTCATTGCTTGCAAAACACCCGTGTCCGGTTGAACCGAACATGCCTACCTTGTGCGCGCTGCGCTCGAGCCTGCCTCTCATAAAGCAGCCTAGGCGGTGGTAGCGATATCTGACACGTTGCTTACAAGAATTACCAGTGGACGTGGACGGTATATAGATGACAGGAAATGTGTGGTGCGCCAACTGACAGCTGTCCATTTCATGCGTGCAATAGAATTCCGTGTATTTCGAACACTGACCCACGCAGACACGCAAACCGAAAAGAAGCATATATTCAGCTTTTCTTTTCTATCATCATGGGCTTCTAACCGTATGTGCACTTCAAGGGGCCAAGGCTCGCTCAAACGTAACTCGATCTGGGCGTGCGTAATCATCGCAAAGGCAAACCAGAACTTGAAAGGACCACCGACGTTGGGCATTAAAAAGCAGGATTGATGAGAGGTTTAATGGAAGCATTTGAAGGAATAATGCAAGGCCAAGATTATGCAATATTAGGTACAAACAGAGCTGGGCCTCTTTGTACAGTTCCTCTTGTGTTCCGCCGTTTTTTTCGCTGCGTGTTTATCTTGTTAATAATGCACCGCTTGCTCAGTCTTCCGTTTTAGCATGCAATATTATGCGTTAGCGAGCCTTCCATCGCCCTTTCAAATGCTCAGATCGATATGATCACTGAAAGCGGCCGATGCTTTAAAAAATCAGTATTGCACATTGTATTCTTAAGTTTCCTCTGGTTGTTGCCGGCTGCGCACCAAACAGTTCCTCCTGCTCCAGTGCGTTAGCGATGGCAGGCACCAATTTGAACGCCCTGCTGCGAAGTGTGTCGACGACTGACGTTGTGCTGCAGGGGGCGGTTAATTTGGCAGCGTCTCTCTGAGTCGTAAAATGTCGGATTCTTGCATGCCACTGTTTCGCAGGAAGGGTGAGGAAGAATATCGAGCGTACATGCAAGAAGAGATTTCCTACTCGCCTAACTTATGCTTCTATGGTAGGAATGCACGCTCCAGAGACTAGTGTAGGCCTTTGTACATGCCTATGTAGCACACGTCTGCAAGTCGGCCGAGGCCGCAGCTAGTGCGCTCTTGTCTACCATTCCAAAGGCCCATAGTCTGGTTCGATTCCACTTGGACCCAGCTTTAACAAATTTTCTTTACGCTCAATTACTTCATTGTATTTACAGGGGCTTCCCTATGAAATTTGGAGCTAATCCTAGCATCCTTTGACCGGGGGCCCTATTCTCGACTTGGAGAATTCGTCATCTTCACCGAAAGGTTTTTCTGGTTGGCTTTCTGTTTTTTCACGTGCTTCCGGCTGACAAAATGGTTGTGTGTGCTTGAACGTTTCATGACGTCTTCCAATACCAGCCTTAAAGTGTACCTTTTTAACTGCGGATCTGTTGTAGGCTGGGCCTTTTCGTAATTCGGCTGTAGGTCGTGCAGTGAAGTGCAATAATTCCGGACGAAAAAAACTGAGTCATCCTGTCTTAGAGGAGTGGATGACCCGCGAAGCTGCTGGTAGTAACACAATTCAGTAGCTATGCACTCTACACCGGTTAGCAGCATTAGACAGCACGCAATACTGTTTGCAAGTTACCTATAACGTTAGGTCGCGAACACCCTTTAAAGTTACCCGGCACGTCAGATGACGTCTGCCAATGGCGGCATTATCCTTTCCCACTTCCCCTTCCCTACCAATCCCCTACCGACCCATCTATCCATAGCAGCGCGCAAGCGCAAGAAAATGGAATAAACGTGTCTTCAACCAATCAATCCGCGACCAGACTCATTGTAATCAGTGATGGCAGGTTCTCGCGGAGAAGAAACCCGCCGAATTTTCGAGCCACATAGCCCAAAAGCAGACAAATGTCGACCAACAAAGCGCCCAAATATTTAGCGAAATCAGAAAAATTCGCAGAATTTATTTTAAACGCTTATTCAGATGTCTGGTGCGAGTAGTTAGGTATATTTACAGAATGAGTGCAAGTTATATAACGAAACATCACTCGTTTGGAGCCCAAACAGCTGCACTTGAGTACATCGCCATGAGGTTGAACTGCTTTAAGAACATCTCGGATGGTTTGAAGTCCTTACAACACTCGTTTCTCGTTACTCCAATCGTTACATGCAGGATGTTGTTCAACACATCTATAGTGTGCACGTTGAGGCGGGTATTAGTGCAGAGACGATTAGTTTGCTCAGTCGTACACCGTAATAAGGATAGAGTTCTCCCTGATGTCCTTGCTGTAGGCCGCGTCGAGATATCTGGGCACGGTGATCGTGCGTTCAAGATTATTGTATAGTGTAATGTCTGGTATATTGATCACCGATTGCCGATGTGTGCAGGATGGTGAGAGTGTGCAGGCGAGAGAATCAGTAGATATATAAGTCGACGTTCAAAGGTTTCTGCAACTCACTAATGCGCTGTGCAGCTCGCCCGAAGCAGACCCGAGGCGGAACTGTGAAGGAACTCTAGCCCGCGGCCGCGAAAAAGTATTGTTCAAGCGAGCTTTTCCCGCTTACGAGACGGGCCTCATTGGACACGGGTAGAGCCACTAGACACGGGTAAAAAAACAGGTGCGGCAGCAGTCCACCGGCGGCCGGAAGAGCGCTTTTTTTTTTATTCTTTCTCGCTCGCAGCTGGATACCTTTTCCGCCGCATCTGCCAACTCCATCTTTAGCGACTACACTTTGTCCCCGCGTGCACACCGCATCAAAGATTCAGGCTGAGCGCGTTCCGTAGCAGCCAATTAGGGTTCGCTGCACTCGCATGCGGACGGCAGCGAAGCGTCGAAGTGGCATCGCGCCCGTCGGCTGCACGAACAATGGCCGAGGACCTGCAGCTCTCCCCGCAGCTGCCCCCGCATCTTGCGCTGGCACATCACGCTTGCCCAGCAGAGCCGTCCGCCACGCGCAAAACATCGCGCCGTCGCCGACAGGATGCGCGGTTGATGGCGTCATTTAAAATGTGCCAGGCCTTTTACCGCCACGGGACGTTAGCTTCTCACAATACGGTACAACAAATACGGACAGAAAGTTGCAGTTCTTTTTTGTTTTGTTTTGTGCAACTTCTGAGCAAATGCCTGCTACTACTTCTTTGTATACGTGCCCACTCGCCGCGCTCACGGACTCAGAGTAATTACGACGGAAAAGGAACACGAAAACACGCAAGAAAGGATGTGAACAAGTGCTCGTATTCGCGTCCTTGCCTTCGTCTGAATGCCTTCCTTGCGTGTTTTCTTCATCTTTGTTTTGTGCTATAAATATTACGGATCTACACCGACTAACCCAGCTTACCACACTTGAGCGACAGCCTTGGGGTAACCTGGCGCTGCGGTCATGGAAATCAGAGAGAGAGAGAGAGAGAGAGAGAGAGAGAGAGAGAGAGAGAGAGAGAGAGAGAGAGAGAGAGAGAGAGAGAGAGAGAGAGAGAGAGAGAGAGAGAGAGAGAGAGAGAGAGAGAGAGAGAGAGAGAGAGAGAGAGACGCTCTTTATTACAGAGAAAGCAGAGAGGTTTGCCAGCATGAATTCACCGACATGCTACTCTGCGGGGAAGGGGAGAGAAGGAAAAAAAGGAAGTAGATGTAAGAAGATGAGTGGGAGGCAAGAAGAAAAGAATAAAAATTAAAAATGAATAGAGTCCTGTTTAAGGGCGCTGAGTAAAAACTTCACTGTACACGCTAGGGAAATGGCTGCAATGTTGATTGATGATTGTAGGTTTAACACGCCGACGCAACGCAGGCGATGAGGCGCGCCGTAGTGGAGGGCTCCGGATTAATTTTAACCACCTGGGGATCTTTAACGTGCGCCGAAATCTCGCACTCACGGGCGTTTTTGCTTTTCGCCTCCATCGAAAAGCGGCCCCCGCGGCCGGGAATCGAACCCGCGTCCTCGTGCTCAGCAGCGCAACGCCTTAGCCACTGAGCCACCGCGGCGGGTGGCTGCAATGTTGTAGCGACGCCAATGTCCTCGAGGTACTCAATAATGCAGACAGGGCTTTGCACTGGGAGGATGGTGAGTGGAATGGTCCAAGCATCGAGCTTAGTGCTAATGGTCCAGGTTGGAGACATTCAAGTCTTTGCTGTAAACGGCCCTTGATTCAGCATAAGCAGAGCACTCTAGTAATATATGTTCGACGGTTTCGGGTCAGCCACAGTTGTCACAGTATGGGTTGGAAGTCTGGCCCATACGATAGAGGAACGAATTGCAGCGTTTACTAATTCGTTCCGGAATTAGAGCATGCAGTTCCTCAATGTCAGAAGAAACCGGCGCTACAATGGCGTGCCTTCGCGGGAATCATGCGTAGTATATTGCGCAATTGGAAGTCAGTGTGGCCAATTTATGCTGCTATGACTGAAGCGTTATTTTCGGTTTACGGCATGCACCCACGACGCATCGGCGAATGATACCACCATGCACCGTTTTTTGTAACTTCAGAACCTCGAACTCACTGTGATGGGCATGGCCCAGGCGTCTTGCTAACAATGCCACGGAACCGGAATTTTAAGTGCAGACCTTAACCAAGTAGAGCCACACAGCATCCCGTCGTAGCGGCTGTCGTCGCTGCGTCCCACAGAGGTTTTATTAGCCTCTGCCAAGCGAAGCGGTTTACATAGTCATAAGCGTTCGAAACTCGTTAACCGCTGGCGCTTGTCATACATATCCCGGTTGCTTAGCGCAAAAGAAAACTTCAGGTACATCTGAGGCAAAATATCCGTAATTAACCGGCAGCGCCCGCGTTCATTTAGTTAGGAACGCTCGTTGGTTTGGTTTTTCCGATAGTAAGCGAAAAAAAAGTGGCAGTGCAACGCCGGCACGTGCGGGATGAAAAGAGCACAAAAAGAACAGAACTACCGCTGGTGCAATTTCAGCAGGGGCGCGCGAGCACTGCGAAGGCGGAAATTTGATTTGCATATGGTAGCAGTGAGAGGATAACGGCGCTACAGCCCATTATGGCGAATCACGGCTCTGCACTTCCGACAGCTTTCACATTGAGTGGAACCGCTTTAATTTTTTACTTCGTACCTTTCTACTCGGGCGATAATCAGTGGTGATATATGCGCCTTTAGGGTAGCGCCGACTGCGTAGTTTGCCCATAAGGTGGTATACAGAAGGTTCTAGGGAAGACTTTAATATTAAAAAATAGGCTTTCGACGTAAAATTGTTTTCTTGCGCGAAGTATTGCAGGGGCCGTGGCTGGCGCTATGAAACAAGTTCCCATTCATATTTAGGGCAGCAATTAACTAGCGTTTGTTATTTATATTTTTTATTGCTGTTAGGCGTGTGATTGTAATATGAAACTGTAGAAATTATCAGACAACCAGATATCTAGCGTTAGATTTGCGAAAATATAATTGCCAACATGCATACTTATGGGCTGCGTATCCGGGCGTGCGCATCTGGAGCTCGGCGGCCGCAAAGAGCCGCAAAGCCATGCTGTTGACGTCACTCAGAGCTGTGCACGTCACACGTACGCCCCGCTTTATCACTGGTGGGCTAGAGCGGAGGCGGGCGAGAGCGCGCGCATCCGCCTTAGTCTGGTCGTGCCTTTAACTTGGTCCCTATTATCGACATGGTAAATTTACCGTGAACTGTGAATTTGCCGAAGCTTTGCCTGATTGGCTTTCACTTTTGATGACGTGCTTCCAGTTTAAAAAAACGGTTCTGGGTGCTTCGTCGTTTTGACGTTTCATGACGTTTACTGGCACCGGTTCTAACATTTGCCTTATTCTCTCTACAGAAAGCACATAATTCTTGGCCTGGACTGAAAAACTAGACGAAATGCAGCTGGCATGACAACGTGGGTCTGCCATTGCTCTTCAACTACAATACGGCTTGTACGTCACACCCTCTCTGTGATTGGCTGAGAAGACGTGCCGTAATATAAACAGTTGGCGGGAACGCTTACGTCACACATTGGCAGCCTCAGCCTGCGTAGAATTGATGTGATGTTACGTAACTGCTTGCAAATGATGTTACGTAACAGCTTGCCGCCGACACACTGACCGTTTTCTGGGATTCAAGGGCAGCTCTTCAAAGCCTGTGCAACGTTCTAGTTGTTTCAGCTTTCACGAACATGTCCATCGCGAAGTGAATTATTTACATCATCTCGCATTCGTCGGCGGTCATATTACGCAACCCTCCTGCGGCTTACAGGCCACAGTGGCATCATGGGAAATGCGAAAGCGGATGAGGCTGCCCGCAGGGGCTTACAAATGAGAAGCAGAAAAAAAGACTGACTTCCTGAAACAAGATGCCTCAACAATGACTAAGGCGGAAAGGAACCGCCTTAGTCATTGCCCCTGCAGAAATAACACAAAGGTTCTTACATGGCATGGACCCATTAGAATGAGTCTGCCAGAACGTCTACCCCCGCCGACTGAGACGTTGTTCCCTAGGCTTCGTCTCAAAGCAGCATTTACAAATTTCAACCTAGACCGGATAGGCAGACATCAAGCCCGTATTGTGATAAATGTGGCTCACATGAAATTGTAGAACACACATTACTGGAGTGTCCTGCTTATGCCGAATCGGAAAGTGGCGTTTGCAGCATCAAACTGATTGCCTTCACTTTGGACCATTAACACTGAGATTGCTACTCGTCCGCATTATTCGAGTTTCTCGGGGACCTTCTACGACATTGTAGCCTTCCTTTCATTGCAAGAAAGTTTTAAGTCAATGCCCTGACGCAGGACCTTCTTTTTTAACACGGAAGTGTTTCGTTCCCGGATACACGAAGATTTCACATACGTCATATCCGTCATATCCGCGGTACTGCTCTCACTTCAGAAGCCCGAAACTCTGCTTTAGCCGCACACCGTTTGCAAGCAGAATCCACGTGCCGTGACAAACACGCCGAAATGCGCAA
>NW_027526335.1:36000501-36304485 GCF_048455015.1 Haemaphysalis longicornis
ACGTCCAGCTGACATTACCGTGAGCAACTAGGCCGCCAAAGGCCCGTACGCAGCGACGCTGCAGCCAACCTCGCCGCCCGGTCGCCCCAGTCCGCTCGAGCTCTGTCGTTCTACGTTCTTTTGTCGCGCTATGTGCACGGATCAACTTTTAACACGTAAGTGTTTTATTCCGGGATACATAAAGATTTTGACGTCATATAGTCACGGAAATGACGCCAGCACAATGAAGCAAGCCGTCTGTAAAGGGTGCACCCCTGCACACAGTGTCTCCTTGTGGCGAAGCAACCTTTAGTACTTGAGAGTACGTTATACTTAGGGTTGTTCGTTTTCGGGTTTTATATTTTAACACGAAAGTGTTTTATGCCATGATACACCAAGATTTCCCTGACCTCATATCCGCCACGGAAATGACGCCAGTACACCTTTGCCGAAGCGACCCGCCAGCAGGACGTCGCTCGCCAAACACACCCACAAGGCTGCCGCCGACCCGCAAATCATGCTTAGCTGAAGATTTCACTGCACATTTCACTTTCGTGTTCTACCGATTCTTATGACAGAGGAATCAACCACAGTTTTTATTATTTTGTTACTATTTTTTTTTCTTTACTAACCTTGTTCTTAGGTAAACCTACGGCCTTTTTCCCTCTCCTCCTTTCCCCGCAGAATAGCATGTCAGCGAACTCATGTCGGCAAACCTCTCTGCGTTTTCATCTTTTATAAAGAGTCTGTCTGTCTGTCTGTCTGTCTGTCTGTCTGTCTGTCTGTCTGTCTGTCTGTCTGTCTGCCTGCCTGCCTGCCTGTCTGTCTGTCTGACTGACTGAATGACTGACTGACTGTCTGTCTGTCTCTCTCTCTCTCTCTCTCTCTCTCTCTCTCTCTCTCTCTCTCTCTCTCTCTCTCTCTCTCTCTCTCTCTCTCTCTCTCTCTGCTTTTGCAATACATGGCATTATAACGCGAAAACAAAATATGCCCGAAAAAGCACTCCCGAGTGGGAATTTCTAGGTGCTCTTTTTTTTAATCTTTATTTTAAAAAAATAAATAAATCCCCCTCTGGATGAAGATGTTCTTTTATTTGATGTGGCATTGTGCGCTCTCAAGCTACGGCCGTCACTTAGTTCAGGATTGTTGTAACAAAGGATAAATACAAAGCACCCGTGTTGAGGAAGGTTGCTCCATGGCAACCAACTCTGCGTGGTATATATATAAACTTGTAGTTCTCTGCCATAGCAGCCTGTCTTATAGGCCATGTGTCGTATTGTTGAATTACACATACATCATGCTTACTAACAAGCCCATTTTTTCTGTTGAACAAGAGTTACAGCTTTCGTGTCATCAGGCCTTTTGCGCCATAATGCCGAGGGGAAGGCAAGGAGATATTGACGTGCTACAATGCTACGGCAGGTGTCAGGAAATACAAGCCTGTTTCAGCCTTTATCAATCCGAAATTAGTTTTACCTAGGCACCTATGCGGAAACTGCGGAAACAAAATGAAGAAATACTGGTCTGTCGAATGTGCCAATTTGTTTATTTTTATTGAGTTAATCTCGTTAGGGCACTGTTCCCCCTCCCTCAACCATTAACCGTTTCCCTATCATTCAACCATTAAACTAAATTCGCGAAATTTACAGTTTGTGGATAGCTTCAAATGCCTAGGTGCAGGGGCGTAGCCAGGGGGGGGGGGGGGCACACCGGGTCCGTGCCCCCCCCCCCCCCCGAAGTGTTTTGTTCCAGGTTGGGGTACGGTTTAAGTAGCCTGAAAAACCGCCTGAAGTCACGTACAGGCGCAGAACCTGCAGTTTTAAGGACATTCTTGCTCATATAAAGCTGAAAACAAGGGCTACGTCAACGTCTGATCCCTGCGCCCGCTGCAGATGTTCTACATGTCAACATATACAGCCCAACTGCATTTCGCGCCGGATACACCGAGCTGCGCCGGGAACCTGCGCGAGCCGATCGAGGCAGTCCCGCTGTTTCGCTGGCGGAACAGCACGGCCGGGAAATGGCGGAACAGCAGGAAAAGCCTCATATAGACATACATGTGGCCTGGACTTTAACGTGTCATTCCTTGTCTTTACACTGGTACAAAGTATAATCGCATGACAGAGAATGTCACTGTATTTTGTTCAGTCAACTATCAATCCTTGATATGTTTATTTTTCTACCGACATCGCATTTCATTGAATATTGTAGTCCCATAATTTCTGCTGTATGAAAGCATTGCTCTGCCTATCTTGTATTTCCTCAACATCAAGAAAACTGTACAATTCTCTTTATTGCAGAGCTTTGTCTTTTTGGCAATATTCCTGTGTTTCATTGACCTCCCTCTTGGTTAGAATCGGCATTCTGTATTTGTTACCCGGAATTTTACTGAAGCCATGTCTGTTCGATTTAACGGATAGAAATAGCATGAAATTTAAGAAACGTGCAACAAGCTCAACGTTCAAAATCAGTGCAATAAGGTGTTCTGCTAAGCGTAAGTTCACTATTCACGTTACTAGCACAAAAAATGACAAAAAGGCGATTACTTAAGGACGAAGCCGCACGTTTTCTAGCTTCACCGCCATAATATACGAATGTGCCGCACGCACAGTCCACTGCGACTCGAAGGTTAACGCGGGAAAGCTACTCTTTCAAAGCAAGCAGACAGAACACCAGCTTTAGCAAATCTTTCATGCCAGTTTCTTTATCGTCGGCGTAGATAAAATGCAACGAAATCAGTGCTTGATAACAACGAATGTAAAGCTAGCAACCCAACGGGCGGCAAATCATTCGTGCGGGCCATTTTTGTAACATAGAACAGGCAGCAAGGGAGAGAAGAGGGCGAAATCTTGATTTGCATGGTTCAAACCATAGCACCGTGGCACGTGTGGCCGCTCGGTGCTGGGGCGATAACCTTCAAATCGTGCTCGACTGTACTTCATAGCCGATAAGAAAACTTATTAGTCCCTTTTCTAAAGGAAAATCTAAAGCAAGCGAATCTTGATAGTAAACACCAGGCGCGTAGCCAGGAATTTTTTTCGGGGGGGAAGGAGGGGGGGGGGGGGGCGTGGTCGACCAAAAGATGGGACGGGAAAATATGTAGGCAACGCTTCTTGCGCGTTGTTTTTCAAACGAAGCTTTAAAGAACTGACTTTAACATGCTATTTGTGTAAGCTGAACGCTGATATTAAAGCCCACTTTAAAGAGCTTAGACGATAATGATGATAATGATGATGACCTAAATTCCCGTTCGCCGCTCTATGGGTAGGCCACAGGTTATTCGTTCGTCCGTAGAACAGGCGGTTATGCGGGCATGCGCTTGTGAGCGTGATCATGAGTGTGGTCGTGAGAGGCGCGAGTCCCCGAACGAAGTTCGTCAGGCGGAAGTGGAGGCCAACACTTGGTGTTTACTATCAAAATGCGCGTGTTTCAGATTTTCCTTTAGGAAAGGGACTAATAAGTTTTTTTTTATCAGCTGTGAAGTACAGTCGAGCACGATTTGAAGGTTATCGCGCCAGCATCGAGCGGCCACGCATGCCACCGTCTCACGGTTTCGTTTCGGAACCATGAAAATTAAGATTTCGCACTCTTCTCTCCCTTGTTGGCTGTTCCTATACTACAACAATGGCCCGAACGACTGACTTGCCACCCTTTTGGTTTCAAGCTTTACCTTCGTTGTTATGAAGCACAGACTTGGTTGACTTTTATCTACGACAATAACGAAACTGTTATGGAAGATTTGCTAAAGCTGGTGTTCTCTCTGCTTCATTTGAAAGAGTAGCTTTACCGCGATAACCTTCGAAACGCAGTGGACTGTACATGCAGCACATTCGTATATTATGCCTATTATACCGGTGAAGCTAGCAAACGTGCGTCTTCGTCCTTCAGTAATCGCCTTTTTGTTATTTTTTGTGCTAGTAATGACACGCTAAATTCCAGACCACATGTATGCCTATATGAGACTTTTCCTGCTGTTCCGCCATTTCCTGGCCGTGCTGTTCCGCCAGCGGAGCAGCGAGACTGCCTCGATCGGCTCGTGGCAGGTTCCCGGTGCTGCTTGGTGTATCCGGCGCGAAATGCAGCCTGGCTGCATATGTTGACATGTACAGCATCTGGAGAGGGCACAGGGATCAGACGCTGACGTAGCCCTTGTTTTCAGCTTTATACGAGCAAGAATGTCCTTAAAACTGCAGGTTCCGCGCCTGCAGGCGACTTCAGGCGGTTTTTCAGGCTACTTAAACCGCACCCCAGCCTTGCAAAAAAACATTTCGGTGAACGGGGGGGGGGGGCACAGGCCCGGTGTGCCCCCCCCCCCCCCCCCCGGCTACGCCCCTGGTAAACACCCAGTGTTGGCCTCTACTTCCGCCTGACAAACTTCGGGGACCGCGCGCCACACACGAGCACACTTATGATCACGCTCACGAGCGCGTGCCCGCGTAACCGCCTGCTCTACGGACGAAGGAATCACCCGTGGCCTACCCTTAGACCAGCGAACGGGAATTTAGGTGATCATCATTATCATCATCGTCATATAAGCTCCTTAAGGTGGGCTTTACTGTTAGCGTTCAGCGTACAAAAATCGCATGCTAAAGTCAGTGTTTTCAAGTTTCGTTTGAAAAACAACGTGCAAGAAGCTTTGCCTACATATTTCCCTATCCCATCTTTTGGTCGACCGCCCCCCCCCCCCCCCCCCCCCCCGGAAAAAATTCCTGACTACGCGCCTGGGTGTTGTGATTTCCGCAACCATGTCGTGAAATAATCATGTAGACCATGTTATAAGTAAGTTGGCTCGAATCACTGGTGTTATTGGTCGTTTAAGGTACATTATCCCCAAATCTGTGAAATTTCTTCTCTACAATTCTCTTTTTTATTCCAATTGAAATTATTGCCAACTTGTTTGGGGTACCGCAAATTATTCCTGTTTACATAAAGTTTATTTACTACAAAAAAAATTTCTTCGTCACTTTATAACAAAGGTTACAGGGAGCCAACCGGGGACCTCTTTCTTAGAAGTGGTGTTATCAAAATCTTCAACTTGTACAATTATCGTTTCAGTAGCCGATTCAAAATAGAAACAAAAAGAAACATAAACAATATGCGTAATTTGGCCCGGTTACGACAGAAACAAATAAATTACCCTTTCAGGAATAAGGAACCTTGGGCGGTCCCTACAGCCCGTTGAAACACTGGGAAAGAGCTCATACAGTATACCAGCCGCCTTCTCTTTTAAATGTACTATTTGAGCGCACCGATTTTGATATCTATAAATGTTCGAAGCGTTAATTACGTATCATGTGTAGTAAAATGTGTTAACCTTTCCATGTCTCTCATTTGCCTTTTTGTTTAACTGTTCTTTTTATACCTGTTGAAAACAACGGGTATTACGTGCAACAAAAAAGAAGTGTCTTATTGTTAACTTTTATTCTTACTTTTTCGGTTGTCTTTATGACTGTGTGTTTTCTTTTGTCGCGATGCTGCTGTTGAGCAAAAAGGGGGCTGCGGCCTCGTCAAGCTGTCTATGACAGCTTTTTTCGGTGGTTCCTTTTTTCTGTATCTGTCTTTTATGTATCTGTATTTGTGTTTCATGTATCTGTAGCTGTGATTATAGAACAGAAATAAAGTTTCATCATTATTATTATTATTATTAGACCTTTGTACAGGCCCGGTTGTTACATACCCTTGTAACTCTGTGAGATAGTTTTATAGTTTAAAAAGATCCTTAACGAAGTGACAGCCGTAGCTTGAGAGCGGACAAGGCCACACCAAATGAAAGCACAGCTTCAGCCAGCAGCAAGTTTATTTATCTTTTTTAATACAGATAATTCGCATAGCTATTCACTCTCTGGATGTGCTTCTTCAGACACATTCTGTTGTTGTTTTATAATGTTTTCTATTGCGAAAGCACGTTGTGAGATACTGGATGGGCAGGCAACACAATAGGCCGACCGTGAACACTTTATGGAGCGCAACAATTAAGGCGCATTTCCTAGCGCTCGTAGTTTGTACGAACCCAACAGCGACGGATTCGGTCGCCACTGATGACTGCGAACGGTAATTTAACCAGCGCCACTGCATAGCCTCGTGCTGCTTTTTGGAAACTGTAACACGGTGGCGCGAGGGCGAATGCCCCACCATAACACCGCTGGTACGTGGTGCGGCGATACAATTCGGCCACCGCTTCCGTGCTTCGTTTACTTGTGCGCTTCGATGTAACCTGAACAGCTTCGATGTAAAAAAAAAAAAAAAGAGGTTCCACTGGCGCCAATTTCTCAAATGAGAATAACACGGGTTATTTTTGCACGTACTTTCGGTGAGCGGACATATCAACACATGGACAATTAGGCACCCAGACGTTTCACGTACTGTATTATTTCGTAAAAAAAAAGAGATCCTGGCGTGCCAATGATTTGCTAAAAAAGATTTGATTGATTGATTGATTGATTGATTGATTGATTGATTGATTGATTGATTGATTGATTGATTGATTGATTGATTGATTGATTGATTGATTGATTGATTGATTGATTGATTGATTGATTGATTGATTGATTGATTGATTGGCTTTAATGAGAAAAAGGCGGGAAAAGGGGAAGGAAAAAGGGGGAAGAGCATATGGGTACTGAAAAGTCGCATTCAGTGTACTGAAAAAAGAAAAAAAAACAATTGGAACCCTTAAAATCAGTTACAGGTTTGTCGATGTTGCTACTATTGTTTTTATTAGGCATAATCATAAATGAATTCAATTTCTTGAAAACAATATCTTTTGCAATTATGTGTTAAGGATGGTTCGTCGATCCGGTTGTGTTTTTGTTTTGTTTTGTTTTTTCAAGATCAGTAAGAGCAATTCCTCTGAAGAGTGTGCCTGTGTTCTTATCATGGTTAATTTACTCATAATTGCTATTTCGCATAATCTTTTGAAACAGTTTCTACAGTAACTATTTATTAAGGATCATTCCTCGATGCTCTTCATTTCATTTACTTTTCCCCCATATTTGCACTGAACGTTCCTTTAAGTATTTTGCTGAGTGGCAACGTTCTTTTATACAGAGGTTTAGAATGTGAGCTTGAGTGATACCAATGAGCCATGATCAGTGTCAACCATCGCCACTCACCACGCACGAATGGTGAGTGGTGAGTGCACTCACACTCGTGAGGGCTGAGTGGTGAGTGGCGTTCACACTCGTGAATGGTGAGCGGGACTCACCGCTAGTGGCTCTCACACACTCGCCAGCCCGAAATTAAGGCTCGCTCACCGCTCACTCGTGAGTGGTGTGTGGCTGGTGGGGGAGCGCACTCGGGAGGGAGCCTGCCGGCCTATGCTTACCGCAACCTACCACCAACGGACTACATTCAGACAAGCGTAAGCCGGTACCCCCCACACCGGCTATATCACACCTCCTGCAAGATACAAAGGCAGATAAGTTCCCCCCATGTTCAGTTCCTGCAATGCCATCGCCATTCCACAACGCGTGCTACGGGAATGCATTTTACGCACAAAATAGACGACGCTACAGCATGGAGTGGCTGGCCGCCCAAAAGACCAGGAAAGAGCAACGTGGCCATGGTGCACTCCACCCGGAAAGCCATCAGTGGGAGCCTGGACGAAGGCGGTCAGATCTATGAAGCTTTCCGACAACGTCATCTGACCCCCTTCGTTTTACTCAACTAAATTTATTTTCTCTCTCTCCATACTCAAGGACTGGCGTGCGGCTTTCTGTGGTCGTACGCACCCTACCAGGGCGAACTCCATTTCCGGGAATGCACTGGGCGCGTCGCTGGGCACGCAGGCGCCCTCATTTCGTCGTCGCCGAAAGCGAACCTTGCCTTCCGTCAGGGTCCCGTGGGATTGTCCCACCCCCTTCCCTTTAACGCAGGCGGGGCTCGTCGAGCGGCGTGGCCGTGGCCTCCGGGGACCAGCGGAGCGTCCTCCTGGAGCGGCTCGAACCCGAGACGGAGTACCTGGTGCGCGTGCTCGCCCGGCCGGACCCCACGCGAGCTAACGACACCGACGACGCGCCTGTCGGCCTGGTGCGCTTCGTGTCGCCGGGAGCCGGTGCGTGCCTCAGGGCGTCCTTGTAGCCGGTTAAGCTAAGCCATAGTGCGTGCAGTCGGCGGTAATACGTCCGCTCAAATGAATTATCACCGCTTCTTGACTGGAACAGGCTGCTTTGTGGACAGTCAAACTGACCAGTTCCCTGAACTTTGCTTGTGGGCGGGGTCGTTACCCAGCCCTTAAAGGTAAATCCTGCCGTATTCGAGGTGACGCGTTCTGCGCATGTACTCTTGAGTATGAACTCTGGGTGAACTTACGAGTTCGCATTTTCAGTGGCAGTTTTTTACGCATCATCCCACTTTTTGTCAAAATTTTAACCTGGAAGTGACGATGCAGGCCGAGGTAGGCGCCCAGCACTCCGTGCCGAAAAACATACGGCCGCGGAGGGACCGGCGTCTCCCACGGCTGCGCTGGCCATCATGACGGCAGAAAGCGCGCAGGGACATCCGAGCCGCGTCGCCTGGGTGAAGGGGCACAGCTGGGCCGCTATGGCAGGTCGGTACACACAGAGTCCATGCTCTTGCCGTAGAGTGATTAAACAGTCATAGGAGTTGACGATGACCAGTTCAACGGCGATGCCCGAGGGAATTCCCGAACGGCCTCGTCGGGGGCCGCCAGAATGCAGTCAGCTTCGACGACGTGGCCAAGTAGGCGATACAGCTCTTCAGTTGTTTTTTGTTTCCCACCTATGGGCCTCCCGGTTGTTTCAGAGAGCCTAGCGAATATTTAAACACGTCCTCGTCGATAGACGACGGAAGGGTGGTCCCGGCGTCAGTTCGCGTGGGAGTCTATCCCCAGGTGGGAAGCTGTGTATGGAGAGTAATGTGCGAGCACCGATGCTGAGAGAGCCAACTTCCCTGCACGGGTGAGGTGCACTTACTGGTACTACGTATCCTTCGCGCCATGTCTTTGCGCCACGTCAGCCTTCGATCACCAAATATTGAATGACCGCGGCGCGCCCCTTCCTTTGCACGCTGCCTGATACGCGTTGCGCTGCTGCTCGTCCATACGTAAAGGCCAACCTCCATGCAGCGAAAAACGGACGAACAAGTGGCGAACGACGCCGCCCGCGTCGAAAAAAGCGGCCGTCGCCGGCTATCTAGCAGCAGGCGATCATTCTTATTCACGTGAAGGAGAAAAAAAGGCAGTGCAATACCAGCGAAGAAGAAGCGCTAAACAGTCGTCTGCTGTTCGTCTGCTTGGGGCCCACAGCGAAGAACGGAAGCAGAGGCAGAAAGCATGAACCCTGGCTGCAGCCTCAAGGTTGCTGTGACGCTTCCGGCGGCGGCGAACGTCGGCCGCCCGATACCCAACTGGGGAAGACCGCTGCTCAACAGGCGGGTTTTCTTTCTTTTCTTTTTTTGGAAGCCGACGGCCGCGCGGTCGCCTCCAGGAGCAGACTGGAAAGCCGAGCTAGTTGAAAATGGTTCATGGCTGGAACTGCGCACAAAAAGACGGGACCAGGGAAGAGAATACACAGAACGCGGTTTCGAATTAAATTTACTATAAGAAAAAAACACACAGATATAGGTTCTGTCACATGACTTTTAGGGGCACACGGGCCCACGGAAACTCTGCATATACGTTACACCTGCGGTACTAGCAGGTTAATCTCTTTATCTAGTAAGACCATAAAAAGATTAAGAGATAAAGAGATTAACCTGCTAGCACCGCGCGTGTAACGTGTGTGCAGTCCCCGTGCGCCTGTGTGCCCCTAAAAGTCATGTGACAGAACCTATATATGTGTGTTTTTTCTGATAATAAATATAACGAAAAACTGCGTTGTGTGTTCTCTCTTCCCTGGTCCCATATTTTTATGCGCAGTTCCAGTCATGATGCCTCCAAGAGCTCCACTTCCAATATTTCGCTACATGGAGGTTGGGCTTAATAGGAGAGCTGACGACGACGGCGAATTTCGCTGTTGGTTCTTTCCCTCTATCCCTTCACGTGTGATGGCGGCCATCTCTCGTTACTGCCGCGTTTGAAGGAGTACGTACTCGCACGAACTTTTCGCGTTAAGTTTTTTTCGTTGCTATGGGTGCCTACCAGATCACTAATCATAGAATCGCCTATTATACGGTCGATAGCAGCGTATATAATTCTTTACAGCCTCGTTTATTCGTGTCAGTTTCGGTTTCGACTAAACAAACACCCAAGCGGCCGCCATGACAGGAGAGGTGACGTCACCATTCTTGTCGCACCACTGCTGGTGTGGGCGCGCGTGAGCGCTCTCGCTAGCGCGCCCAGACCGGCGGTGGTCTCCACCATCTCCTCGCGCCAGGCAGCATGACGTCAGTCCAAAAACCGTGACGTGATGCACACTGACGAACAGCGAGCGTCAATCGCAGCCAGCGCGTTGGCCTCGTCACGGGAGCCCTCACGTCGTCAGTTTGGGGCCAGGAGGAGCAGATTTCTTTCCTCCATGAGTAGATGGCATCATGCTGATGCATCCGTTCTGAGCTTTCTCGTGCGCGCAAACAATAAAAATGATTTAAAATATGTTGATCGGTTACTGTTCAAACTTGCTGGGAGATATCTCCACATACAAAGGAAGCCTTTCACATAGTTATCCCACCATTGAAATTTCGTGTCAGTACTCCATTAAGCTCACGCCGTGGAACGCCTCGTGAACGCCCCCAAGGGCGCCGTTCCTCTGTGACGGACGGCGGACGCGGGTTTGTTCGCTCAACGGTCCTTTCGGGGGTCACTGGGACCGCGCTAGGCGGGATCCATGCATGTAATCTGTGCGGGGGAGGACGACGTCCCTCTAGCACCTGCAGCTCAACGAGCAGCGGTCGCAGGCAGTGGTGGCAGGTAAAGCAAGCTTTTCGTTTCAAACGAGACACGCGTGCCAGAGTTCCTCGCGGAGATTGCGCGATTGCCGCCGCATGAGCGTCGCAACCCTCGGGAACTGGGCACTCGGGGGAATCCACTCCGGACCAACGTTTAAACGTTGCTCCGGACCTCCCATTACTGTGAGGTGCACCGAATGGGGACTGACAATTAGCGCGGCCGGTCCTGTCGCAGCCAATGGCAGCAGCAGCAGCAGCGGCGGCGGCGGGAGCCTGGCGGCGGCGCGGCCCGTGGTGCGCGACGAGGAGATCGTGATCGTGGTGCTGGTGCTGAGCGTGTGGCTGGCCGTCATCCTGCTGTTCTTCAACAAGTGGGGCAAGATCCGCATGTTGGAGCCCTACCAGCCCCAGTACCAGGAGCCAGAGTCGCCGCCCGTCCTGCAGGTACTCGCTCGCGATTGGAGGGAAATTTCTACTAGCCTGCGGTAAGGCTGTCTTGAAACGAAATGAGATAGCAAATATTCAATATGTTTCAGGTTTACTCCGTACCGCTATAAGTGTACTTTTTAGTTCCACGTTTTCTTTTTCTTGTTTTTTTTTTCTCACCAACCTGGCGCTGTTCCCGCGGCTCCAAGAAATTTTGTCCGCGCTCTGCACAGCTTTATGAGGAGCGGCCCTCATATGCGGCCCTTTCATCTGCTTCTTTTTTTTTTTTTTAGTGGGGAAATGTAGGCCATTGGTGCAAGCGCCAGTGCAAGTGTTGCGCGAAACCCTTGCCCGCTCCTGCTCACAGGTGAAGGGTTCCTCGGTGCTGGAGCGCGAGCTGCGGCGGTTCTCTTCGAACGTGAACGGCGGCGGCAGCGCGGCGGCGCGCCTCCAGCGGCTGCGCCACAACTCGGTGTTCGTGGGCAGCCAGATCCTGGTGCCCATGTCGAGGCGCGTCAAGAGCTGCGAGGACATCAAGTCCATGGTGCTGCACATCGACCGGCTGCCCCCGCCCGGAACGCAGTCGACCGCCCTGTAGCACCGACCGCTTACCCATGTACATACACGCCCTGCCGCCGAGATCCATTTTAGACCAGAGGGGGATTGCGCGGCAAAGGTTACGTTCGCTTCTGTGGCTTCCAGCGGCTTACCCCTCAGCCTTCTGGGATGGTGAATCACTGGCCCGAGGCTCGCACATACCGGAGAAAAACAGGCAACGCCAGAGGTCTTCTCTTAGGGCCGCCGCGAATAGCGGGCGAATCCCGGAGAACGTTTGCGCACTGTCCTGGTTTGTATACAATCGAGAAATGCACGAGCGATGTGGCCGCCGTGCGGGGTTTGTCGCGTGTGCACACCTGAGCTTAACTGAAACCATCTTTGACGCAAGCTATCATCATCATCAGCAGGCTGCAGGACAAAGGCCTCTCCCAGTCATAGAGTTTCTCAATACTATTACCTAGAGTGGAAACTGTCGCTGCAATCGCATGCCGCCATGGGAATTGTGGGTACCGTGAGAATCGGATTGGCAGCAACTGGCTAGTGCGAAGTGCTGTGGATGAGACTTGTCGGCTCTGAACTATTTGTTAGCTCTGTTTTCGGCATGCTTTTTTGTTTTCCGCGAGCCACTTTCTAGCATTCAATGGCTATCACAGATATGTCTAAATAACAGTGTGATTAGCATTTAACGCGTGTTCTCGCGTTAGCGGGGAGTTTCTTAAGATGAAGGGGTAACAACGTGCAGTGACGGCGACAAGTGACACGAGAAACGTAACTCAACAGGTATACAGCAAACAGCTAGATACTGTGGGCGACAGTGACAAGAAAAAAAAAACCGCTCCGAACCATGCTGTGAATGTGGTTGGACTGCGAAGCTTTTAACGATACCACAACGATTACCCATGCGGCGCCACTTGAATTTACATACGTGACTCTACAAAGAGTAGAAACAGAGACTGCCAGCCGCTACCTGGGATTCGTGGGGGCGGCGTCCCGAACATAGCAGCGTCGGAGAAATAAAACGGCGAGGAGCGTCTTTCGAAGGGTAAGGAGGAGGGCGGCACGCGCGGCTATGGCGTCATCTCTCTCACTGCCTCCCCATCACTCTTGTTTCATGTGTCGCCTCCAAAAAGCGCCCTCCCCCTCCCCAGACGCTGAATCCAAACCACCGTCTGTCTCCCCGCCTCCACGTATTGGGCGCAGCTTCATCGGCAAGATGACGGGCTAACGCTCTGCTTCTCTTCGGGCCCAGGTTCGATCCCTGGCGGTGCCAGTAATTTTTTTTTTGTAGCCTTAGAGTATCCAGTGGCCAGTACTAGCATGGGATGTTTGTGTACCCAGTAATAGCCTCGGAGTTTTCTGCTGACGCCGATACGAAAATGTCCTTGGCTGGTTAGAGGTATACTGCTCCGCAGTATAAAATTAATACACCGCCCCCAATGTCCTCCTGCGTCGGCGCTCGTCGCTGCCGCTCGCTTGTGGGCTGCTTCTGGCCGGAAAAAAATCGAGTGATGGCGACGGCCCCGGCGGCCTGCGTATAATTTTTTTCGCTCGTCACTGTCGCTCACACTACCCGTTTGCTGTATACCAACTGAGTTACGATTTTCGCGTCGCTTGTCGCCGTCGCTGCATGTGGTTGACCCTTGAAGCATGCACTGCCTTAAACAGGCGCAATGAGGCAACATACATGAGGACTCGGCAAGCCGTTTTTATTTTCCAGTTAAATAATTAATGCATTCTCATAATGCTTCGCGCGCGTCCTTGAAGGCTTACTTGAGGCAATAGGCTTCGCCTCTAGGTTTGTTTATATCTGCTTGGACAAAACAAATAAATACAACGCGACATCACCTACGCATCTCTAGCTGTTGCACCTGCTTCGCCTGCCAATAATTAAAGCAGATCATAATAATACCGTATTGAGAGGAAGGGAGAACTCCGTTTCAAAAAATCTAAATAATTTATTTTCAGCCAAATACGAACAAAAGAGCATCTAGTTTGGAGTAGGCAATAATTTATAAATATATCCGGGACGGCCCACTGTATCTGACGGCGTGAGCAAAATGCAGGACTTGTTTTCTTTTTAACCCCCAAATTTATTTCTCAACCTAAGCACTCTAATGCGGTATTGTTACAAAAAGCAAAATTTATTGGCGGCGGCACTTTTGGCAGCGATATTTTTAACAAAAACCTAATTTGCGTAAAGTCGTTTGCGGCCATGACACGCCGAACTTCCGGCCGAACTACACGGCATGGCGGCACACACGGAGACATGGAGCGCTCTCGCAGAATCACGTAGACACAAGCGCTAGATTCCACTCTAGGTAAGGTAGTGAGAAACTCCGTGCTCCCAGTGACCTCCAGCCGCTCCTGCCCTGCGCTTCTCGAGTCCATTCCCTGCCTCCGAATCTCCTTAATTCGTCTTTCCATCGAGTTATTGGCCTTCCCCTCCTCCTAGTCCCGTCTCTCAGTATCCGCTCTGTTGCCCTGGTGGTCCACTCGTTGTCATTTCGTCTCACTACATTGCCAGCCCAAGATCACTTTTTTTTTATTTGAACTATGATGTCATCTACTCGAGTTTGTTCCCTGATCCAGGAAGCTCGTTTCCTGTCCTTGAGCGTTTCTCGTGTCACTCTTCGTTACATGACCCGTTGAGACGACCTAAGTTTGCTTTCAAGTTGTTTAGTAAGGCGCTAAGTTTCCTCTCCATACGTCATCACCGGCAGGACGCGTTGGTTGTATACTCTTCTTTTGAGTGTCAGAAGTAGCTTACTCTTCGTTATTTGGGAGTGCTTGCCGAGTGCACTACAGCGCATACCTATTCTGCTCCGGATTTCTTCCTCGTGGTTGCGGTTAGCACTGATCACGCTGTCCAGGTAATTATATACTTCTACTCGTTCTAGCGTTTCGTTACACGTGGTGAAGTGGGCTGCTGTAGTCGGTGCTAACTCTAGCCACTCGGCCAATGTGGTTGATTCGTGTTTGCTTTAGGACGTCGACAAATACGAATGACAGCGTGCATCTGCAGATAAACGCAGCCAATGCTTCTGCTTTGGTGCGTTAACTCAGACAAGCCTCGCAACGGTGCACAAAGGGCGCCGTCGAAATGTGCACGTTTCCGTCGCCAGATTTCGTAGAAGCCCCGAAAGGCAGAGGAAAATTGGACATCCGCAGCGACGTGACTTGAAGCACACGCTAAACAGCTTCCTCGAGAAAGTTCGCAGTCGTATAAGTCTAGAAGAACGCAGCCTGGTGTATCCCGAATGGGCTAGACGACCATCCTGGAAGCGGCAAGCCGGGCATACGCGCACTCGCTCGCTGCTGCACGCTGGCCTGCAGCCCCTGCACAAGGGTCTTTGCCGCTGCCTCCGGGAGGCTGTTCGGTCGCGCGTTGCGTGTCATGTTCGCGCTTCTACGACACTGCAAGCCTTGTGAGGTCCAAGCAGGAGCGCGCAGTAAACATGTGTGCTCATACAAAATTATCCAGCAGGTAATCATAATCATGCCGGTGAGTATTCCGGAAAGGCATTTCATTCGGATATAGTTCCGGGGGAAGAAATTTGTTAAATTTCTTATTGCGGGCAAACAAAGGTTTTACATTGCGGCTATATTTGTGGAGAGAGGCTCTTCCATGATTGTTCCAATGCAGTGCCGTAACTGGATCACAAGGTTTTCCAAGGTACTATACAGTTTGTGTAGAAGTTTAGGCGTGCAATTTTTCGCCGGCTGGTCAATCGTTGAAGGAGTGCAGGTTTCCGCACGGCTGAACGGGAGTCTCGTCGTCTTAAACGTCTATAGACATAACGCGCTGCCAATCTCTGAAATCGCTCTGGTTTTTCAACCTTTTTTTTTTACTTTACCGCACAAAGCCCTGCAGTTCTTTGCTTCGTCCAACAGCAAAATCCCTTCGCAAAAATGTTGTTCACATGCAGTTCGCCATGAACCAGTTTTACGTTATTGTCCGCTTTGCTTCTAGAAGGTATAGATTACAAAAGCTTTTTTCTTTATTCGCTGTGTTGCGTAAGAGCAGTTATGTGACACAGAAGTGTCGCTACTTCTTAGTTTGAAGCTGTTTTCTAGCATGACTTTTTTTTTACTATTTATGCTATCTTAGAATGATTTCTCCAAGTTTGTGATCTCGACGTTTGTCGATTCTCCGAATATGTACCACAGAAAAAGGCTTGCAGCCAGGAATTTTCTCTTTTTTAGGGGGGGGGGGGGGGGGAGGAAGAGATGAAGGCCGCGATGATTGTGGTAAGGTTATGAACTCTCAACAATTATTCTCGGTAAGAATCGTCGTACCTAAATTATAAGGTGCTCCTTTAGTGTTTTGTACTACCTATTGGTCTTGTTGGTTTGATTAACGCCCAAAAATCTGTTTTCCAGTTTTAAAAAATCAAACAAAAATCAGGCTTATTGCGGTGTCCAAGTAGACAAAGCACAGTTCTGCAAACCGTACACCAACAGCGTTATTTTTTTCTCATTATTATTCCAGGTATCGTTCCAGACCCCTCTATGGGCGTGATTGGGTAGGGGACAGGCTAAGGGAAACATTGGGAGAAATAGGGAACTTTAGGAACAAAGTGGCATCAGTGGAGCCCCAGGTCTTTCTGGCCAGGAGAGACGATGGAAATGCATGGCCCGTCACCATTCGAAATGCTTCTCTAACCTCCTTCTTGTAGTTCTTTGTGATGCTGCGGGGGCCGGTCGGGCACGCACCGACACGTCCGGCTGACGTATCGAGCTCCGCGAGAACCTGAATGACTTGCAGCCTGTTGAGCCCGTTCGCATGTCCCTCAGCGCAGCGGGGCGGAGGGATCTGTTGTTTGACAGCCCAATCCACGTTTCGGAAGGGGGGTGTGGGGTGGGTGCCTACCCTCCCCCCAACCCCAACCCCCTCTGGCTACGGGCGCGCACGAAGGCAACATCCGTATGAAGAACCTGTCGAA
Organism: Haemaphysalis longicornis; assembly: GCF_048455015.1. Lineage (NCBI taxonomy): Eukaryota > Metazoa > Arthropoda > Arachnida > Ixodida > Ixodidae > Haemaphysalis > Haemaphysalis longicornis. The sequence continues at coordinate 36,017,253 of NW_027526335.1, forward strand.
TAACCAAATCCTCAAGAGCGTATCCCTAGTTTCTTCGAGGTCGTCTGTTATACCAAAGACTCCAATATGCCTCTATCATGACCCGGTATCTTGGAAACCTTTTGTCCTTAGGGGCCGCCGTTTCCTCTAAGCGTTGAACTGTTCGTTAAGAGCAAGATGTCCATTTGCTTCCGACAGTTGCAAAACCCCATCCATGTTTATACATGACGGCGTTCCTCGGTTCGGCAGCACAGCGGCCTGGGGCATCCTCGGCGTGCTCACGTCTACGCTCCTCGAACTTGACCTTTCTGGGTGCGCAGCTTCTCAGACCAGATATGGGACGGGGGCAGGGTAGGTTCGCTACCCAGGCAGACAGGATACGCGATAGCTGGTATCAAATACACTGACCACAGTCACACAACAGATAGGTAGTAGCGACAACCACAGATCATGCCCTCCCCCATTCCGCTTGCCAAACGGGCAGAGGCGAGCCTCTTCGTGCTTAACGCATACAACCCGCCGAGCAAGCAGGAGTCTAGGCGCGTGGGTCAGATTTGTGTTGACGAATTCAATTCACTTTCCTCCTTCCCCTCTGCACCTGCCACCGCCCGTCCCTCTATCCACCCTCCGAGGATTGAAAGTCAAATGGGCCCGCAGGTCGAGCTTTTGGTTTCGCAGCCTAACTAGTGCAGCCATGAGCAACAACGTGGGCCACCTTCCAGGAACGCCGAGGATTATAGGCTTCCCTGTTTTATTGGGCGGTGGCATGTACCACCGTGCCATTGAGCCTCGCACGCTAAAAAAGAAAATCACGCACGCGTTCGTCTGACGACGATGATGGTTAAACGTAAAGCTTTCTCATAAGAGATTCCTTGTTTGTCGTCTGAGTTTGGACTTTGAATCGCAGACGGTTTGGGCTTTGAATTGTTGAGCGTTGACTTTGACTCACACGCAGTTTGGACTTTTGATCACAGCAGCTTTGACTTGAACCCTCGCCATTTAATTTCGCACGAAGAAAGCTCGATCGTCGTTAGAGAGAGGGTTGTATGACTTTCCTGTCTAATTTTGCACATCCATGCACCCCCTCCAAATACAAATTACTTTAACTGTGCCGGAATGGCGTAATCATCAGTCATCGGATAGACGTCGGCTTAATAAGGCGAGAGGCCCAGGTTCAATTGCGACCTCAGGAAGCGTTTTACTTCTTTAACACGAAAGTGTTTTATTCCCGGATACACCAAGATTTCACTGACGTCATATCCGTCACGGAAGTGACGCCAGTACAACGAAGCAAGTAGCTGGTAAACAAAAAAAAAGTAGCCTGTAAAGGGTGCACCCCTGCACACAGAGTCATCTTGCGGGGAAGCAACACTTAGTACTAAAGAGTACGTTATATTTGGGGTTGTTCGTTTTCGGGTTTTATATTTTAACATGGAAATGTTTTATGCCACGATACACCAACATTTCACTGACGTCATATCCGTCACGGAAATTACGCCAGTACACCTTTGCCGAAGCGACCCGCCAGACGGACGTCGCTCGCCAAGCACACTCACAACACAGCCGCCGACCCGCAGATCATGCTCCGCTGCAGATTTTGCTGAACATTTCACTTTTGTGTTTTACCGATTCCTATGACAGAGGTATCAACCACAGTTTTCTTCACTTCACCTACGATCATCGCCATCACCAGACAAAGTTGGCTTTCCTGCAGTACGTTTTGGACGCGACATACGGCATCCTTGAGACATGGGAAGCTTCGCTTCAACATTGCCGCCCGAAAGAACAGAAGGCAGTCGTTCCCTCTTCCTCGATTAGTATTTGTAGTTCACTTGAGTCACTTCCACAACCATAGTTTACTTTTTGCATATGATCATTGAAAGCACCTGTGGAGGAAGTGAAATCGCCGCTTTATTTGAATCATAATGTGGCTCGTGGCTCATTACAACTTTGTTCGACATGTAACGGTACTTCCTTCCCTATAGAATGACGGCGATTGGAAGTGCGCTTCCCGCTTCTTCCAGCCCGCTTCTTCCAGCTCACCCGCTTCTTCCAGAGTAAGTACCCGCTTCTTCCAGCGCAATGAAACGCACTGAGGGCGCTGCGGCGTACTTGCAGCAGCAGCCATAACGCTGCTGTGGGCGCTCGTAGTGTTTGGCTCCGAATGATGTGGATGCCCCGCCTGATGGCGTATGTCGCGTCGTAAAAAGCGCCCTGCAGGAAAGCCAGCTTTCTATGACAATGATGATGATCGCGGGTGAAGTAAAAGGGAAAAAACGCTTCCCGTGGCCGGAATCCAAGGTGGTTCCCTCGAGTCATGAAGCCAACGTCTATCCGATGATTGCGCCATCGTCGAAGCAGCTTGGTTTTGGAGACGGGTGCATGAACGTCCGAAATTAGACCGGAACATCATCGTACAACGACGACGATTGATGAACGAAAAGCTTTCTTCGTGAGAAACCAAATGACAAAAGCTGCAAGTAAAAGCCGCTGCGATCAAAAGTCCCAACTGCGTGCGAGTTCATGTCAACGCTCAACGAGTTAAAGTCCAAACTCAGACGACAACCAAGGGATCACTGGCGAGAAAGCTTCGCGTTCAACCATCGTCATCGTTGTACGAAGGGGTGCATGATTTTTCCATCGCCTCATCTCCGCAAAGCGACGTCATATTGAATTTCTACTCCTACACGCCGAGGTAGCTCAGTGGCTATGGTAACGCGGGTTCGATTCCCGGCCGCGGCGGCCGCTGTTCTGACTACGGCGAAAGGCGGGGGCGCCCGCGTGCGAGATTCTGTGTCGCACGTTAAAGATCCCCAGCGGGTGGTCAAAATTAATCCGGAGCCCTCCACCACGGCGCGCCTCTTAGCCCATGTGTAGCTTGGGCGCGTTCATATGTCCCACAATCAATGGCAACCAATTTCTAGCCTGTTTAGTTTAGAGCGCAAGCCCGGAGTGCCCTTACAGCGACGCCAGCGAGTGTGCGCGGCCACGTGGCCATCGCCGCTGTTGTGACTCTCCCTGCTCTTTCGAGCCTCTACTTTTCTCTGCCCTATCCTATGTTCCCACTTCCGGACTGGGTGAGTGTATTCTGGTGAACTCCCACAATATCCCCAGTCCGTTTCTATCCGCCCTTCCTTTTAAAGACGGACCACTATCATCATCGTCAACATCGCCGTTGACACGGTGCATGTGCTGCCGGGCACACGTATGCAACTCAAAAACATGTTCCCTATTCGGAAGGGATCGGCCACGAGTCTTCGTTTCTCTTTAATTCATCAGAGAAGGCGCACAAACATAGCAGACAATTACGCGGTCAAGCAAGAGGCACGTATGCAATGCACCAACGTCCGGCGGAACAAACAAGCTTCCGAAAGAGGGACTCAATTGATGGGTTGTTCCAAGGAACTGTACGAACTTTGTACACTAGGGGGAGCGTGAAAGGAGGGAAAAAAATTAAAAAAGAAGGAGGAAAGGAGCACAAGAGTCCAAACAAGGAATCAATTCAAACTGAAACACTTGGAGATGTCGTAAGCGTAGGCCTTCTTTCCTTTTTCCGTTTCTTCGGGGTATTTTAAAAATGACTGATAGCCGTGGTGAGAGCGGACATGGAGCGGCCAGGGAATGACTCGCGCCAGAACAAAAAAGTACCAGTACTTGATGGTTTACAGAGTGGCCTCGTCCATTCGTACTCCTGCCATTCTGCGAACTTCGCCAGCGGCACTGGGTTGTATGGGGGGATCGCCTGCGCCACCCTTTCCTTTTCTTATTATTCCCAGCCGTCTGTAGGAAGTCTGCGGGAACATTAAAATGAGTGCTATTACGGCGAGGAGGCAATCCTTCAAATTTTCTGCGTTGTCTCCGTGGTGCCTTTGGAAGAGTTTCTCTCGCACGGAAGCCTACTTCCAACAAGATGCGTTGAACCGTTTCAGCTTCATTTCCACAAAACTCGCGTCTCATACTTTTGCCTGCACTTCCTCGTAAAGCTGTTCGTTCTGCAGAACCGACATGCTCTGGATTCAAACAGCAATACCATCGACATAGCGAGGAAATTTTTCATTCTGAAATCGCACTTTGCAGTCCGGTACATCTCTAAGGACCTTTTCGACACTATTTGCTTCCTCAACTTATCGTTTCTGTCTACTTTGTGTGTTTCTTCTTTTTCTTTGTTAGATACTTGGTAATAGTGCCCGCCTGGAAAGACGGTACGAACGTGTGGACGCCGTTTGTTGTCGGCTGCGACTGAGGTTCTCCTCGAAGGACACGGGCTCGCCTATGGAGCAATATGTATTTTAAGGCGGTCAGAAATGTAATTATCAAGCCTAAGTCGATCCAGGTGTGTACCGCTATGCTCGCTGTTGGCCACCATAGATGCATAAGGGGACCATGTGCGCGGCGGTCGCATGTAGTGATAGCGACCTTTCCGCGCTGCGCCAATTCTGACCACAACAGCCTCTTGGCAGCTTAGCTTAGTTGATGTGTGTTAATTAGCTACGGAAAATGGTGAGCTACATTTTTCTCTATATACATGTAACATCCTGTGTCGCAGGTTGGTTAATTAAGGAGCGACCCCCATTCTGCAACCTCGCGCAAAGAGATCGCACCAATTACCTCCCGCTTCGCGATGCTGCGAGAATTGCGAGACCATACTGCTCAGATGCCCGCAAAGGCCCACCAGCATCTATTTTCGGAGATTTTCTGGCTCGTGTTGAACTCGGCAGTCACTGCGGACGCAGCACGCCGGGCCATTGGCTGGGAAGACATTGAGCGCCTCCTAGCGCTCGTCTGCATACGTGACAGCCGCAATACTCTGCTTTTACAATCCAACAGGGCTGTTGCTAGCGTCACTAAATAAAGGCTTTTAGAGTATCGGCACTCTTTTCTCTCATTGTTATTTGCCCCCAGTATTTTCATTGGTCGGTCGGCACCATGTGATATTTGTTTACATATGGTCGCAGCCAATTTGTGTCTGGGCGCGCCTCCTCTCTCTGCTGCGCGGACGCTGGACAACCGGCGGCGGTTTCGTTGGGAGAGAGATGGCAACACTGCAAGCCTGCAAGAAACAAAATGGCCCCAGACACTTCCAGGTGCAGGAAGTGGCGGTACTCTTAAGCGTAGCTTATTTAGTGACGCTAGCTGTTCCCAGTCGTGCGAAACTTACTCGCCGCTGGTGTCGGGTGCTGTGGCGGCATCCTTCGAAGGAAAAGATGGCGCTTTTTTATAGCGAGACCCGCCTGTCTATCGGCCATTGCCAAGACATTTATTATGCCAGGAGGACCGAACCCAGATAGCTCCCCTTGTAGCCACAGCAACAGCGACAGGTAGCGATCCCATTCTAAGGCTCGCTAAAAAGCCTGTGGGTAGCCTCGAGTGCTGCTGCTGCTGCAGGGGCGCGTGTAAGAGCAGCAGCGTCGACGTATATACCTCAAGGTCTTCCACGCGTTGCAGCTCGCGCTGCAGGCAGCAGCACTTGGTGTATGCGGTGCTGCTCACAACCTTAGGTATACGGGACCACTCACGTACTCCCCTAGCAATCGTCGTCACGCATGCCATAGTCGAGCGGGAGTTTTTTAAGCGCGGCATGCAGCTGCAGGTCCCCGCACACGTCCCTCATCTCGCCACCTATGCACCCTGGGGCTGCCAAGAACGCTTTCCAGGAGAAAACACCCACTTTTGTCGCGTTTCTGTCTCGACAAGCAGCGCAGGGACCCGCACGGCTCTGCGCCAAAGTGCTCCGCCTGTGGGGAAGCCGGAAATAAAGTATAATTTTTTCACAAAAAAGAGTGCACAACGAGTGTTCCTCCCTCGATACGCACATGTGTACAAATAAAGAGGCTCGGGTCATGGGCGACCTCTCGCTCGCTCCGTGCATACCGCTGGAGCGACTATTGAGCCGGCCATCTTTGCCCCGTTTGTGACGCGCACGCTGGCCAGCTTTATTAGGAAGCCACAAGGCCCCGACAGCCCATGCGTGTTCTACACTCTTAATCTGGATTCACATAACATCCACTTAGTAAGTGGAACTTTTTTGCAAAAAAAGTTCCAATTTTATACAGTAAGAGCTTGTTAATTCGAACTCGGTTAATTCGAACTTACAGTTCATTCGAACTGATACCCTGGTCCCGGCACAGCCCTGTACATTTCAATGGAGAAAAAATTCCCGATAATTCGAACGCGTCGATATCCATAATTGTTCATTCGAACTGGGATCCCTTGGTCCCCTGGGATCTTCTGGGATCCCCTGGGATCTTCTGGGATCCCCTGGTCTCGCAGAATAAATCGGCACAAAGTGATTACAATGTGTTGCAGATACACACCAAACCAAATTTACTTGAGATGCGAAGCAACGAAACAGAAAAACAACAGCGTAGCACGCGCGCTACGCTGCTACAACAGCTTGCTTACGTTTTATTTTGAGTGCCTCGACCCTGCAATGTAAATAAACGCGCTTTCCAGCATAAAAAGTGTCATTGTTCCCGAAATCACCTGCTACAAACGTGTAGAAGTGCCTACTTCGCGATAAAAAGTTCAGAGGTGGCTTCTTTGTGTTCTGCCCGCACACTGTGGCGCGATGTCCATTCATTCTACCGCCCACCCGCCATCTAATTCGAACAATTTTATCGTCCCCTTCAAGTTCGAATTAACGAGCTTTTACTGTAGTTAGAACTGTGTTCCACATACCCTGAAAAAGTGAGTGGAACAGTGCACCACATATTTTTGCAGCTGAATTATGTGGATCAGCGTCCTAAATGACAGTATTCAGATCACTGTTTCAAGTAGAACGGCATTTCCATTACTGGAACGCTGATCCACATAAATTCTTTATGGATTTATCTGGTGCGCCGTTCCAGGTACCTTCAGGCGTGCTGTTTATATAAAACAGTGCTCCTATAGACGTTGGGAACCTATGGGACTCCACTTTTACAACATATTTCTGTGTTCCTGTCGGTTTGAACCGACTTCTTATGCCAAGCGGGCGATTAAATTGCAAAGCACCACTTCAAGACAGCCTGGACATATGACCTGCAGGTGTACCAACAATTTGAAAGCACAAATCCCAGCATCAGTGTGGTCCCTGACAGTTCCCAACAGTCGTCTATAGCAGCACAGCCTAATATAGACATTTGTCTGAGATACCTGGAGCAGCACTGAAATTTGGCTTCCCCCGCTGAATCCTGTTCTGGGTTTTGGCTGCACGTAAAAGAAACAAGATACGTCAATTAAAATACATATGAAAGCAACTATTAGAACTGGTACACTGCTTTTAAAAATACAAAACAAATTTTATTCGGTGATATTTTTACGTACATTTGAGATATAGAGCCATGTCTGTTTCCACGTGCACAGAAAATGGCCAGCGTACAGAAACAAATACCAAAACGACAACGCTAGGCACTAAGTGGCATTTTCACATATTCACCTTTGCTCAAAAACATGGGTAATAAAGATGGATGTAGGCGCAACTGCGTCTCAAGCAAATATACTCGTACATCTACCGTGGCACTAACTTAGAAAGCATTATACAACAGTGAGCATAAAATATGCTGCATTATCACATGAAATCAGTTATCCCAAAGTCGGATGCACCCGGCCATTGCGCTTGACTACCATGTTTATGCATCGCGGTTGCAAAAAATGCAGTTTGATATTAAATTGTATAAAAAAGCCAAAAACCCAAGCCATACACTGTTGTATTATCACAAAACCTACAAGAGTTTAGTGCAAGAGTGTACGAAAAAAACGCAGGAGCCAATATTAACGATATACCAATTCACAGGAAAACTTACCAAAAGCATGTGGCATAATACCACAATTAAAACATGCATTTTAAAAACAGTACAAATCCCTGACACGAGACGTAAGTGTAATATGAAGATAACTGTACCCAAGACAGACTTAATATTGTGCCCTGAAATACCCTTTCACTTTAGTCGTGTTACTTGCCCCGACAATTTGTGCCTATTTGAAATAACTCATCCAGAAAAAGCTCATAACAGCATGTGTTAATCTTATAAAATTTTAAAATTTAGCAAGTAGCCTAACTCTACAGACGTTATTTATTCCAGTAAAAACAAGTCAGACATCTTAAAATAACCAAACTAGGCAGTGTTGAAACATACAGCTGACCAATTTTGCCAAGCGAACTTGGAAGCATTTTTTACAGCCGAAACATTTTACCTGAGGTAAGATTCACAGTTGTGTGCAATACAAACCCTCCGACCTATAGCTGAAAGTGTACTTGTAACCAAAGCCCTGCTTCTACCAAACAAGAAATGCAACTTTGTCCAAACTAAACAACTTTTTCAAGCCAAATACGCACATTTCGCACTTTCCAAGGGCGTGGGTGTCGGCTCAGATACATCACAAAAATTGATAAATAAAGCCCCAAGCCGTCTGTATAAATACGCACTGTCACTTTTGCATCCATCAACAGCAACACTGCTATGAAAAAAATTAGCAGTGGCTTAGCTCGGCTACGCCAGGATATACGTAGCGTGAGCTAATTAAGTTTCAGCTGGTTATTCTTAGCTTTGCTGGTTGTCTAGGATTAGCTTGATTATCATGCTTACTGCTGCTTCAATGACACACACACGGTATACGCATTATGTGACATATGTATATTTGTCAAGCGGCTCCGGCGCAGCGTCACCAATCGCCCCAGAGCTAAGCTGGTTCTACAGGAGCACGCCGGTGTTGCTGTGACGCACAAGCCATCGGTTCCACACACGGCCACCCCTCGCATGATCATCAAGTAGACCGGGCCGCCACGTGCGAAACGGAAGTCGGCGAAGACGCTGGGCGCGTGGGCTGTGTGAGAGACGCCGGGCAGCGCGAGCAACGTTCTGTGCGCCGTGTGACGTCACTGCTACTCGCGCATGAGCAGCACGGCTCTCCAGGAACCACGCGAAACTGCTCAACCTCGGCCAGTGTAGCTCACGCTACAAAAGTTTACATGAGCTGCACTTGAATAATAAAAACGTTACAATGCAGTTTCAGTAACTACATTAACAGAGTAGCTGCAAAGGCAGCCTGCGATTCGTGCCAATGATGAAAAATCGTAAAGGAATACACGGCTTCAAGTTTTCCGTTGACATGCGGCTTGCATCTACCAATAATTTAAAACCCCAAGTACAACTGACCCATCGTCTTTCAACAGCGCTTCAAGCTTAAATGACACCAGGCCACTGTTAAATGGCTAATACTTCCCGAGAAATCTCTGCAGAAGTCCCAAGAACTATCCAGAGACAAATAAGTGCCAGAAGATTAAGATGAAATATACGGCGGGGAGGAGGATGACCACATCCTGAATTGACAACGCAGGCGGCGAATCCATGACATGTGACGTGTTTCTTGCAGACAACATTTACGCTTCAATTCTCTTCTCTCAAAATAACTTGGCCTCGAGAAGACCTATTGCCCACCTCATGTACCGGTACATGAGGTGGGCAATTGGTCTTTTCGAGGCCTTAAATGTCCTTAAATGCCTTTAAGGAAAGAACAAGATAGTTTTGTTACACAACGGTTTTAAATAAGTGAGTTGCTTAGAATACCCCTTTGATAGCACAGTAATTGATTGAATTACCAGCGATTTCTTGGTTTTTTTCTGGGAATGCTGGTAAAAGTTCCACTGTGTACAAAAAAAATATGAGCACAGGCTGTCGATGACATTACTCTGATTCTGGAAAGTGTCCATCTTTGCTGCCTGTGTTCCTGGATATATAGGATTTTTATCCTTGAGAGGTTTCGTTTATTACCCAAATAATATAACACACTTAGAGCATAAGTTACGCACTTTTACACTACAACAAATGTTCCCCGTACTCTATGTGCTTTTTTTAAAGTGATGTTTTGAGGCTGCAGCTTAATGTACGTGACTTACAAGTAACAAATGTTTAACCTGTGAACGCTCATAAAATGCATTCAGAATTGTTTACCTAATGCTGCTACCACAAAGAAATAAATGGCCAGTCACAGGAAATAATAAATGTCGCACAGTGGCATAAAATTTGTTTTCTGGAGGTGCCATCACCTCAACTATTTTCTTCTCGATGTGTATGCCCTGCATGGTGGCGTAGTGATACGAGACAAACGTTGAGCTAATTAGTTGAAGCTTTTATTTGAAAGGAAGGACATAGCCAGTAAGTGGGTGGTTGGGGTTGGGATGGGAAGGGGGATATATATATATATAGTATGATCAGTTTCAGTTATTAGTTCGCACTTCGGACCCTTCTCTGGACACTCCTTTCACGCCTGCGGAACTTCAGGCTGCAATACGGCAAAGCAAAACGAAATCGGCGCCAGGCCATGACGGCATAACGTGGCAGAATATCCGCAACTTGGATGAACCACAACTTGAACATCTGCTCAGTTTAATTAACGACTCCTGGCAATCGGAAGAAATCCCGGAAACCCTCAAGCATACTTTGATCAATCTCATCCCAAAGCCTGGCAAAGAACCTTGGTACGCATGACTGCCTCTGGCTACTTAGAAGAGTAATCAACCGACAAGCAAATCGCCGTGGTCTTCCAGACTATGTCCTCACTGTCGACCTCCGCAAGGCCTTTGACAAAATCGACCAGGCGGCCATACTGAACGCTCATGCCTAGGCGTTCCCCAGTGTGCGTGCACAAAACTGGATACGCAGCTTCCTCAAAAATCGACCGGTTCAGCTATGTGGCCCACTACCCGGATGGGCACCAAATACATACTACAACAAGAGGGGATTCCCACAGGGATCTGTACTGGGCCACGTACTTTTTAACATATAGTTATGGCTCAGCTCACAAAGGAATTGGAGAAAGAAACGTCGACTCGGTTCGCAATATACGCCGACGATATTACTATCTGGACCGAAGGCAGTGACTATCACACTAAGCAGGACATGATTACAGAACTACAAGCTGTGGTGAACACACTCGAGGATGTTTTACCCGATCTAGGCCTTGAACTAGCCCCGGAGAAAACCGAGCTTCTGGTTGTGACTAACTCCAAAGCAAACGCGCACACAGGGAATGCGATTCTGCATATCAATGGAAGGGTCATAGAGGCAGCGAGAGGATCAGTTCGGCTCCTTGGCCTCCCCCTCTGTAGCAGTGGCAGTGCCAAGGCCTGGTTGTCACAATTAAGACAAAATTGGAAACAGATGCTCGCACTTATTGTTCGTTTGTCCAATAAGTACGGTGGAGCAAATCAACGTGCATGCCTCTCCATGGCTCGAGCTGTCGCAATTGGCACAATGACATATATGGCTCTCCCATTTATGAACTTAATAAGACAAACCTTATAACTCTTCGTGCTCTACATAGAGCTACTCCGAGAGCAATTACCGGCCTTCCAAAACACACCCAAATCGACGCCCTCAAGCGTGCTGTCCCCATCCCTCCAATAGACACTATTATGCAAGGTACGCGATGTCAGGCTGAGGCTAAACGCAGCCTCACAAGGCAGGGCATTGAACTTATGGCATGGGACGCCCAGAAGCCTCCCCCGAAAGTGCCTCTACCGACTGCGTTGGCACCTCGGACGTTCACAGACAATGCCCTAGGACACAGTTCCAGAGCGATATCACAAACCAAGTGCCATGCAAGAAAACGGCGAATTCGGCACCTACAGAACACCAAACTCAAAGGGGAAGTGGACATTTTCACAGATGCAAGCATTGCACCGAGTACAGTTGGCACTGCATATGGATATGCCCGGAACAAACATCTTTAAATGGCAGCTCTGCACTCGACTATAATAATGCCACCAGTCTGGAAGGTGAATTGTACGCTATAAACAATGCCCTTAGTCATCTATGTTACGATCTCGACACCCGGCCCCCTGGACACGTGTGTATCCTCACAGATTCGTTTGGGGCTGTACAAGATCTCCGGAATCCTTTCTCCTCCAACCCAATAGTGAACTCTATTTTGCTGCAAATGGAACTCCTCAGAGGACAGGGTGTACAAGGCCGTATTGACTGGACGCCGGCCCATGAGGACACGAACACAGGAAATCGAGCTGCCCACTAGGCAGCGCAGGAGAGCATGACAACAGGAACACCGGACGGCCTCCCCGACAGGTTACCTCTTCAATGTTGGCACGCGACCAAGAGCGGCTGAAGTGTTCATAAATAAGTCTTGTGCTGACGCTGCGTATACTCCACATATATCATTCAGAAATGGACCCGCAGACCTGAAGGACGGGAACATTGCCCTTATTGCAATATGGTCGTTGAGCTAATTACTGCTGAATTAGGCTGTTCCACAATTTTCTTAGTCACAAGCATATCACATTTTATTGCAGATGTCACTTTCTGTGTTCTAAACAATTCACTTCAAAGAGGAATGAACCCTTATTTAGCCACTTATACAAACCCAACGCTAGCATTGCTCATGTTCCCACTGTATTTTGGTACTACCGGAGTATGAAACGCTGGAAATTTCAACCTTCAGTTGCCACCGTATCGTTGCGGCAGCAACCGCATTGGGCGTGTCCGCGGTGCCGTAATATCACAGTAGCAACTCTCAAGGTGTCAAAGCCAAATATTTTCAAAGCTTGAATGCAAAATAATGGTCTTTTTGACCCCGTATTGCAGCGACCGAATGTGAACGTAATTCCCAATAATGGAGGTCACGATAAATTCTTATCAGTTAAATTTTGCTACAATGAACAATACCGCGAATTGAGACCCACAAAAATAAAATGCCATCTTTAATGAACACTTCCACAAGTTGAGTACCGTAAAAATAAAGTGCCAACTTACCAAACCAAAATTAAGATACAGGCGTTTCTGCCAGGGCCGTCTCCAAGTGCATTTCCAGGAATGTTTTGCCAACATATTCCAAAAAGCTCCTACTGTCGTTTTGAACTACAGGTCAAGTTGTTGTCACCGAAAAGATGTTTCAACGCCATAATTTATAATGCAACTACCTAAGAAGGCACCATCAAAGTTCCAAAACTGACAGTGCGTACTTGTAAATGCAACGATTTCAGGCCGTACAACGGCTTTCATGTGTGCCAATTTTTGTGAACATATACCTGCAAATATAAGTTCAAATGCGATGAAAATGGCATTATGCATTCTTTTCTCCATTGATTTAAGGCCCTGTTCGCCCTATTTCCTAGAAAATAAACAATACAAAAATATCAAAGAATAAATTTATGCTTTCCTCTGCGAATGGAGCACTACAAAACTTCGGACAGTGCCTGATTAGTTGTACAAAACTGGACATTGTTTTACAGAACGATCCCTGGTAATGTTGTCATGCTAAACACTTTGAGATGTAAAAATATTTGAACATACTTTAAGCTCACCTGTAATTGCTCCATGCTGATTGGTGAACGTCTGCATAATATGCACCACTCAAGAGGCATCCTTTCGCGAAGGTCGCGTCGTCATGATAGCGAAGCCGGGAGGAAACCCTTCGGACCCAGGTTCGTACAGACCAATCAGGCTCCTCAGCACTGATTATAAGATTGGCACGTTCATTTTAGCCCGCCGTATGAAACACGCACTCCCGCACATTCTGAGAAGTGCGAAAACGTGCAGCGTGCCGGGGAGGTCACTTTTTTAATCCTCCGCACTGACCCGAGACCTATTTGGCTTCGCGTTGAGGGCAGGCATTTCCGGTTGTTTCCCAGCGGTCGATCAGGCGAAAGTCTTCGATATAGTGGAGCACCGGTACATGCTCAGTGTCTTAGATATCTACGGCTTCCCGTAAGATTTTTTAGCTTGCCTTAATTAGGCTGGCCTAACTGGCACTGATCGGCTACTTGTTAATGGCCGCCTCAGTGAGCTCTTCACAGTTACGCGCGGGATCAGGCAGGGTTGTCTCTGGTCCCCCTCGCTATTTGCCCTATGTCTCGACCCCCTTCTGCATCGTGTGGCAACGTGCCCTTCCATCCGCGGCTTCCCGCTGCCTGGTTGTTAATTTTTCTGCATATACGGACGATGTCTCCCTTTTTCTCCGGGATGAGGACAGCTACCGGGCGTTTATACGGCTTTTTTTCGTAGTACGGTGAACAGCCTGGATCCTGACTGAACAAGGGCAAAAGCATAGCGTGACGCTTTGGGTCGCTTGTTGCTGACCTTGGTGGAGACGTGGGTGAGGAAAGTACGGGTGCTAGGCGTAATTTTCCACCCATCTGGAGAAGTTGCCCGTGGAGTGAAGCGTGGAGGGGTCTATTGGACACGGCCGACAGACGCATCGCCATAGTTTCAACTTTCAGACTTTCTCTGTCCGAGAGGAGCTATATTATTTTTCAAACTTTCTCTGTACGGGAGGGGGGGGGGGATATCATTAGGTCGTGTCACGTGTGTTTGAGCTGCACTCTTTTACGTGGCAAGGGCGGCTCGGCCGCCTCGGGACACTACCCGTCGGCTGGCCACAAAATTCGGCTCCTTTTTCTGGTCTGGAAAGACCGAGTCAGTTGCGCGCGCTTTGCTGCGTCTGCCTTGCAGCATGGGGGGTAGCTTGCCTAGAGCACTGCACGGGCCTGATTTTAAGGCCCGAGCCCGGCCCGAGCCCGCTACGCGAAGCCCGAGCCCAACCCGGGCCCGTAACACCTAGCCCGAGCCCGGTCCGGGCCCGGGCATTCATAAGTGAGCCTGACCCGAGCCCGGCCCGGGCCCGCCATCTCAATCAAGCCCAGGCCCGGCCCGGCCCGGTAACTTATTTTTTGGCCTATGGATGGCCCGCGCGTGGTTGACCAAGCCCGGTCTTTGACGCTGAAGCAAGTTTGTTTATTATATTCCGGGCGATCAGACGGAGCATCTAGTCTGTACAAGCATATCATGAACTGAAACGCAACAAATAATGGTTTAAAAGTGCACGTAATTTAGCTTTCACCATCTGCAGTTCACGCCACATCAGTGTAATAATATCTCGTATTCTTGCACGAGAGACATCATCACCTTTGATTACCAGACTCTTGGCAACTTCACGTGGTTGTCTAAGTCACAAGTTGGTATTGCTGAAATTTTTTGATCCGCATTTGAATCAACGAGTATGTACGCGCGTTGAAATACTTCACCTCCAGTGGTTAATTAAGCGGTGGTGTTTCTCTGACATGCGTGTTTGATTCCCGGCCACGGCAGCCGCATTTTGATTGGTGCGACATCTAAAGCACACGTGTACATACATAGACATAGGTGCAAAGCTCCAGGATATCTGAATTAATTCATTCCCTTCTTGGGCATTCCTTGTAATCGTATCTTTGGTATGTTATACACCAAAATATAAAAGCTTGATGCAGTACAAAAAATGTCATTAAAATTGCAGTATAGGGACCATCAGACCTAGCAAAACACGTTTTCAAAACAATGCGTACAAATAACAGCAAGAAGCGCGCAACAATAAACCAAGAATATTCATTTTGATGGTCTTTCCTACACTTCACGTCGGACCCATTAACGGCCGTGCTTATGAATTCAAGCCCGAGCCCGGCCCGGGCCCATGGAGTCGAACCCGAGCCCGGCCCGGGCCCGCGGCATTCAGCCCGGGCCCGGCCCGGGCCCGCCGATAATCGACTTCGGGCGGCCCGGCCCGGCCCGCGGGCCGGGTCGGGCCCGGGCTTTCGGGCCGGCCCGGGCCCGTGCAGTGCTCTAGCTTGCCATACCTGAACACGATGTCAAGTGTTCTACAGTCAAACCCGTTTATAGCGAACTGCAATATGCACCGTGATTAGTTCGATATATCCAATAGTTCGATATAGCCGAACCCGCCTATAACGAGCTCATTGTTACGAGTTCGCAATCCGCGGGAGCCCCCCCGCTCCCCCCCCCCCTCCTCACCAACTCCGCCATCCGCGTATGCAGAAACAAACACAGTACAGTAGCCATTACCATACCAAAATAATCCATTTATTGCAAGTAATAATGCTACTTTCCGCCTTAACTCCCCACGTTGCAAAAAAAAAAAGCGTGATTTTTGTTTTCAGTTTCGTTTTGGCGGCTTCAACTAGCATAGCATTCTCTACACAAAACATTGTTTGCACCAGCTCGAGTCCGCGTCCTCAAAAATCTAAGAAGCATTGGCGGAGCACATCGACTGCCGAAAGCGCTTCATTATAAGCGTCGGACGGATTTCACTCGCGACATCATCCGGAACGCTGGCGAGCTCTTCCCACAGTTCACCGATCCTGCTGTCTTGGTCTGGACTCGCTGACAGGGCGGGTTCCGTCGTGAGTCCCGCGCGTCGGAAACAGTTACGGAAAGTATTGCGTGTCACGTCGCTCAGTGCGAGGCGCAATGTCTCAGTCGCGGCTCTTGCTTCGGGGTCGCGGCCAATCCATATCTCAATCGCCGCTCCGAGATCATGCATTTTGGCGGCCATTCTAGGCGCCAAGAGTACGATATATCGGATGTGAACTTCGTTATAAGGAATATGTTTCTCATGTATTTCCGTAACTGAAATATTTTTGTTCGATATATACCATAATTCGCTCTATCCGGGTTCGCTATAGCCGGGTTTGACTGTAGCGTTGCGCGGTATCTGGGAACTGGTAGATGACGACGAGTACCCAGGGCAGGCTCTGCTTCGCTACTTCGTGGGTACTGCTCGCTCATTGTTCTATGATGAGTCCATTACCGGGCCTACAGCCGTGCAGCCGCTGGCGTCGCTAAAACACTTAAGAGCTTTTCAGTCCAGCAACCCAGGTTTGGATTTTAGAACAACATCTGCAACTGAGACATGCGAGAAATTCTATTGAACAGTTGAATGACCGGCAAAAAGAGAAGTCTCGCGCGGCCCGCTGGCAGCAGTTAACGTCAGTTAACGTCGACGGTGCTTCCTGCAGACTGCACTTCAATTGCGGAAAAAAGGGACGAAGACTGAAGCGAGACGACACGACACAGAGCGCACTTTCAACAAATTTTTATTAAGAAGAAATCACAGATTTTTACCGCCCACTCCCTCTCTTTCCCACTTATACAAAAAACAAAGAAGAAACACCTACTCCCCTCTTTGCATCACCACACTCTTAGGGCACGTGCCACTGCGATTGCGGTTTCACGATAAGCCGTTGGCTTTTCCAAGGAAGTGTATCTCCTTTTCCGTCAGTGCGAGGGAGGGTGTGCTTACACAGCAGTCCCCAGCACGTGCTATTTCATTGGCCTCAATGGTCTCGCGGGTCGACTGGTTCCTGTTCGTCTCTACAATATAACACTTATCAAACAAAGGGGTAGGTGGTGGTGGTGGTGAAAACGTTTTATTGAGCTGGAACGGAGTTAGTTGAGCCGTTCCTCTCTTGTGGGGGGAGTCCTCAGTCCAGGAGGCCCTGGGCACGTGCGGCCAGTTGCGCCCGGGATATCAGCTGTTGCTGGTCACCCAGGTCGCCGCTAGCCAGCTGGCCCTCCCACTGCTCAGGGGTTGGGTTGGGAAGGGGGAGTAGAGTTGGGGTTAGGTGGCACTCCCACACCATGTGGTATAGGGTGCATGGGGATGGGCAGTGTTTGCACTTTGGAGAGTACTGTGCAGGATACATAGCATGAAGGCGTGTGCCATGAGGAGGTTTAAACATTTATTGAACATTTGTTAGCCGAAGAGCAGCCTCTATGAGTGAGGTCCTCAGTCCAGGACTCCAATGGCGGACGCTATCCGGCGGGCCCGCTCGATCAGCCGTTGTTGGTCTTGCGGGGCAGTGCTGGACAGAACAGCCTCCCAAGAGGAGAGGGTGGGGATGCGTATAGGGGTGAGCCCGTCTGGTGGACGCGGACACTCCCATACAGAGTGGTAGAGGGTGGGAGTGGGGCTCTGGCAAGCCGGGCAGTTGCCAGCGTATTGGGTGGGGTAAAAGAGGTGTTTGTGGTGTAAGTTTGGGAACGTGTGTGTCTGGAGCTGCCGCCATGACGTGGCGTCGGCGCGGGATAGGGAGTGGTGGGGTGGAGGTAGTGTTTTTATTTGGGTGCGGTAGTAGGCGAGTGTGAGTGTATAGTTGAGAGGTTCGTGGGATGGGATGAGGGAAGCTGATGTCTTGGAGCCACCCTGGATCTGTCTGTCCGCTTCCTCTGACGCCCGGTGGGTCATTTCTCGGGCGAGCGCGTGTGCGTGCTCATTTCCAGGAAGGGAAGCATGGCCAGGGGTCCAGACGATATATGAAGGGAAGTTTGGATGGATCGGAGTGTCGAAGAATGTTGTTTGCTTGGATGGAGAGGATTCCAGAAGAATATGCCCGGCAGGCGGCTGGTATCGTCGTCGTCAGCTTCCGCGGGTCGGGCGGTGGTGATGTGGGACACAGCCAATGCTATGGCTGATCCTCGGCCACCCTGATGGAATATCGGTGCGTACAGACCAAGTTGTTTGCGCATTGCCAGCAACTGTAGAGGCCACTGCCACTTTAGCGTTGGGGTTGGCTGGATAACACCGATTTGCTGGATGGCTGCGTCGGTGTAAATCACATGTGGGTCCTGGCCGTACCGGCGGGCTAGCACTTCGGCTCGGGCGCGGCGTCGGCCCTGTTTGGTTTCCGCGTGCATGTTCTTGGGGAGCGGGGCAACTTGTAAACGTGCACTAAGGACAGGGGCGAGAGCCACAGGGTTTGGTGGGAGAGGTGACGACGGCTCCGGGTATCCCAGGCTGGTCCTTGCACAAGGTTCACACGTCCGAAACTCGAAGACTTTATTTGCAATTTGCGGGACATAGCTCTGGAAGATGATGACGTCCTGGTTTCTTTCGATGTGTGTTCCTTGTTCACCAGCATTCCGGTAGAGCTGGCAGTGTAAACCTGCAGAAAGCGTTCGGAATTGGACGAAAAGCTTCCAGACCGCACTCCGTTTGATGCCGCCGAGCCAAGCTCCTCCACTTTTGCCTAAGCAATAAGTATTTTACGTATAAAGGCGTCATCTACAAGCAGACGTTTGGGACGGCGATGGGGACATCGTTCTTGGCCACAAACGCAAATATGACAATGGAAGCGATTGAGGTAAGAGACTTGGAATCATTCCAACCACAGCCGAAGCTTTTTGTACGGTACGTCGATGATTGTTTCTGCGTCATGGACAAGCAGCATGTTCGGAGCTCCCTACACACATGAATGACACAGAAGCTTCGATCAACTTTACTGTGGAAGAGGAATCCGATGGATCTATTCCTTTTCTGGACACGCGCGCAAAACTTTCCCGAGTGGACTGTCGTTCAGCGTATACAGGAAACCTACGCACTCCGGAAGGTACCTGGGCTTTCAGTCGGTGCACCCCATGTCCCATAAACGATCAGTGGTGAAGTCAAAGCAAAACGGACGTGCTCTGACCCGGAGCCTGAGGGAAGAAATGAAGACGATCGAGAGAGATCTGCAACGGGATGGCTACTCAAAGTATTTTATTCGAAAAGAAGCAAAGAAGGCACGAGCAGGAATCCGCATCGAGATGAGCAGGCAGAAGCGTCCACAAGGACTGCGTCAAAACATACGTCCTACACATCAGTGAGCTCTCGCACGCATTTTCAAGAAACGCGGTTTGCACATCGTGCACGTGCCCACTAGCAAGTTCTGACCTTGTCAACGTGAAAGACCCCCTCTCACGTCCCAAGCTTCCAGGTGTTTGTAAGATTCTGTGCGCCGAATGCAATTCAGTGTACATTGACGAAACGGGCTATCTGCGCCGGGTCGTGAGCAAGGTAGGGTCATGCAAAAATAAGCGCACTGGCGGAACGCTGCGAGAGGACGGGACACGTGGTCGACTGGGACAAGGCGGACGTGCTGACAACCGATCGCAATCTGTTTTCTCGATTGCTATTCGAGTCTCTCATCATTCAGACGACGCCCGACACTATCAACAGAACGGACGGCAATCTGCATCATATTAATGCGAACTCATTGCGCCGCCTAATGCCCAATATATAGCTTCGCTTTCCACAGCACATGCTCATTGTGAACAAGGTACCCGTAGGGTTTCCAAAACGTCAAACGTCTTTTTACTGCGAAGCAGTATATGTCTTTTTACTGCGAAGCATTATAAGCGTGACAACATATATTCTTTAGCTTGAAAGCCATTCCGAGCGCCATTGTCGCGTCAGCAGCCCTCGTTGATTATAGCTGGGCATAGTTCTTCTGGTGGAAGAATTATAGCTCTTAGTGTGGTCGCATATACAGTAGCTCTCTCTCTCTCCCGTCGCCAGTGTATTTCACGCCAAATTATGCCCACATCCCCGGTTGTCGGCTTGGGGTGCACGGGTTGGAGTGCAAGGAGGAGGCCTGCACGCTCAGAAAGGTTTAATGCCGCTACCGGTGGCATACCCGTTGTGGGGGCGAGATTTAAACGTCTTATGGCTCAATGCACCCTGTCAGCTGTCCTCCACAATCGAGCGGTTTGGGTCTGAGTTGGTGTGTTGCAGAAAAAATAAGATGCCTGCGACTCGGCAGCCACAGGGAGACCCACGTGCGTGTGTGCTAGAATAAAAGTCGAGGCCTTCGAGGAGTTAAAGGGACACTGAAGTGAATTTGTCAAGCTCCCGTTTTTGCTTGCACTGTGTAGACTGGCTCAAATTAACACTCTATTCATCGTTTATCCGGTTGACAAATCGGTAATTATTTTACAAAGCGCGAAAGAAGAAAAACTACTATGCGCGGTTTGCGGCGGCCGCACTAGAGTGAACTAGAAGTTTTAGAGTGGCCCGACCGGCCGCCCGGAGAGGTGCTCGTTTCGCGCAGAAAATAGCGGCGGCGCTGTAGTCAACGACCATTGAAAGCGAAAGAGGCGGCTGGCCGCGCGCACGGCCGCGCGCCCAGCCGGGCCAGGAAACGCTTTACGCGTGGAGCGCTGGAAATTTTTTCTGCGGGTCGTCCAATTGCTGAAATGTACTGTAGGTACAGTGGACTGTGGGTAACGAAATGAAAAATAAACGCTGCAGCTCATTTTGCGTTAGTTTTGCCTTTCCCGCTCGACAACAAGGAAAATTACGGATTTTCCTTCAGTGCAGCATTCGTAACGGATTCTAAATAAAGTAATTGCAGCGACATTTTCGCTTTTCCAATGTCCTATAAAAACGTATTTTGCGTTGAATTGACGAATATGAACCAGTTTATCATTGCTTTATGATTGTGTCCCTATTGGGCTGCTTGATGGACATGACACGAAAAAATACGAGGACTGGGATGATAGCTTCTCAGAAAAATTTCTTAGTCATTGTCATGCAATTTACGCTCGGACTGCAGTTATGTGGGTTACTATCGTAAGTTGTTGCGTTTGTTTTTTATTGCGTGAGTTGTTATTATAGCAGTATTTAAGCAGTGGCCCGCTTGGGATAATTACGGGTCACCGTGGTGGCCGAACAGAAAATGACACGCGCAAGCGAGAGATCTTTTTAGAGTGGTTAGCTCAGTTAGCTCAGTTGTCCCAATGACCGTCTTTCATAGAACTATTCCCGCAACGTTCTATTAATGGCACCACCTTTCACCTGATTCGATCAAGAAAGGAGTTGAATCAGATTAACACAAATTTAATTCGCAAGTATGCTGAGAGTACAATTACACGCACATAAAACAAATGCAAAACATAGATCTGAAGATATATTGACCGCGACAAAAATGAAATATAACACGTCTACTATAGAGGTAAAGGTTCAAGAAGGCTAACATGGAGGTTCAAATAAACGGAACTGGAATTCAAATACACATTTTGTTTTCATTTTCAATAGCCCAGCAAATGAAATGTAACGCGGGAAATCATGCACAAAGTGTACACATGCAAAGGTTTAGGAATAACGGTAACATGGAGATTTAAATTGACATTTTTGGTCAACGCATTTTCATAACTCGCCCTCGATCATTAGCGACGGCTAAGTTTAAGGTGTTGCTCCCACCTCCGCATGTAATCACGGAACTTGTTTAAACATTTTATGTAGAAATGAATCCGTGTCGAAATGTATACAGAACCAAACCAAATTTGCGGTCAAGGTCCCACGTGCTGGTCGCAACCAACGCCGTTAAGGTGTTTGTTGTGAATAAGGGCTGCAGCACATCCATAACGCTGTCATGATGGAGCTCCTTGTCGCTGAAGTAACCGGTAAAAACGTCCTAGAGATAGCTAATAAACTTCAAAAAATGCGCGGAAGGATTCAGAAGTCCCCCCAAATTACAAGAGGTAGTAAACACAGCGGCATCGTCCCTGGCATGCAGGAAGCAGTAGTTGGTCCCGCAGACATGGCACTTCGTTTTCAGTACACACTTTCTTACCAAGTGCCTGCGACAAAGTAGGTTAATAAAATAAGCCCACTAACGACAGTACACGCATCAACGGTAGGGGTATCCCAGAAGAAGGCTTTTGGTATTTCGTTCCAAATAGGAACGTAAAAAACAGTAAACTTTTTGCAGCATAGAATGTGCGCCCCGCCGCTTTTGCTTCATGCGCAGTCAAGAAGGGGAAGGGAAGAACATTCCTGGTGCCTCTCCGTCAAATTAATCCCTCGTTAACTCGAACTCTGCTATATCTCAAAATATCTTCTCGAAACTTTTTCTCACCGTGTTTACCTCCCATAGGCGGTACGCATTTGCCCGCTTTATCTCAAAACGTTTTTTCGGAGGACCACGGATGTCTCGAAATACTGGCAGAGAGGACACAAGGCAAAGTCCGCTGCAGGCAGCTGATAAGGTCCCCGTTCGAATGATTACTCCCACTACTCGCCGAACGCGGTCGTGAAGTGCAAGTTTACGCGGACTACGCGTCCCCGTTACCGGAATTAATGCTGTTTGGCGCATAAGATAGCGGTGGACGACGCAGCTGATCATGCGGACGAGGAGGAGCCTCCAGAAGTGCCTACAACGGCAGAAACAACATACATGCTGCGTCTGCTTTGTAACAAGGTAGAATGTAGCGGTGGCGACCACCAATTCATGCTATGCGTTGAGAATTCTCGGGTACGCTTTTCTGGGATGCAGATGCGAACGCGAATCAGCCGAGCGCAACACAGCTGTTTCTTTCTTCTGCAATAATAAAAGTTTCTTTTTCTTGCGAATTATTTTCCCTTTATTACGAAATCTCCCCTTTGCAATAGTGTTTTTGTTAGCAGCACTATATATATAGCTGTTATTCCAGGGACCTGGCTACAAATTTTCTGCATTTGATTTAACTCGAAACTCCGCGCTTATCTGAAAATTTTCAGCTAATTTTACGACTTTGAGTTAACGAGAGATTACTGTATATCAACATCGTTGGGGGGGGGGGGGGGGAGGGAGGAGGGGAGGTCGATAATTTTATGGCGGGTCGTACTAGTTTAAAGTTTGCTCAAGCGGAGTCATAACGTTTCTGCGTCTACTTTCTAAGCCAGCGGACCAAAGGCGCAGGATCGATTCCCGGCCACGGCGGCTGCTTTTGTGATGGAGGATAAAAGCGAAAAACGCCCGTGTCTTCGAGATTTCGGCGCACGTTAAAGATCCCCAGGTGGTCAAAATTAATCCGGAGCCCTCCAGTAGCGCTTGCCTCATCGCCTGTGTACCGCCGGCGCGTTAAACCTCATAATCCAAAATAAATCAGCTTCGCAAGCGCAAAACACCGCAGCGAGCAACGCAAATATTGCCGTGCGCAGGCTGGGAGCTGGTGCCGGGGAGCGCCGGCTGTTCAGTTGTTGACGACAGCAGCGCCGCCGCTATACCGGTTTTATTTTCTGCGCGAAAGTCGACCCGGCGGAGCAATGGGAGAGGCCGCCGCTCGGGCCACTCTAAAACTTCTAGTACACTCTAGCCGCACCAACTAAAGGCTGTGACGTCAGGAGGGGGGGGGGGGGGCACCGTGATTGGACGATGCCCAAGGTTAGCAATCAAACAAGTTTCGGTTTCGGTTTCGGTTCTGTAAAACAACATGCTTGACATCTGATGGCGTTGTTGGATGGGCATTCTCGATATCTCAGTTATCGCCGTACCGCGCTTCTGCCATGTTGTCGGCTGTCAAATGTCTAAAGCCCGTTTTCTTTTGAGTCCGACAAGTCGGATCCAACATGTCGGGTCCGACTTGTCGGTCCGACACGCGAGTCTGTGTCGGGCGGTCATTTTCTTTTGCATTCGGGAGCCGGACGCCGCCAGCAGTGTCGGGCCAAACACGTCACTTGAATAGAATATTGTGATTGGTTCGTCCGACCTTATAGTACTTTTTGTTTACGCTCAAACAGCTATTGTGGTAGAAAATTTGAGTTTATTTCCCTCAGCATGGCGCATATGTTGATCTCGCTAGACTTAATCAGCCAGCAGCCGTAACGTTTATGTAGACGCAAGCGCAATGGAGAGCTTCCTATAAACCGTGCATGCCCGGCGATGCTGCAGCTTGGCTCGGGTTATGAAGCGGCGACGGCGCAAAATATATTCTTCCCGTTTTTCCGAATATCATGCGGCAAGACTGTTCTTTGAAGCATAACCGCTCTCCCAGCGATGTAACATTCGTCCACGTACGTAGCAGCGCTCTATGATTACGCAGAAACAAGCTCTCGATAGTTCAGCGCATGCATCGCATTCTGATACGGTGCGCACGGGCTGTCTATTTGCGTCGTTGCGGCAAATGTTAGCGCTTCTTTCGTCAACTGCAATGAGTGCTGGTATTTTAAATTCTGTGACGCAGGGTACAAAATTTTGGTATGGGAATATCGGCAGCACAGTTGTTACCTTAACATCATGTCCGCATCTCTTAAACACATATTTACGTACTCAGTTTGCGATTACTCGCCTGTGGAACTACGGCAGCCAGCGATCGCATTTAGTCACTCGCAAAAACCGGAATAGTTCCACCGACCGGCGCCGCGGTGTTTTCTTTTCTTAGTTTTTTTTTTAATGGCGATGCCGGCTTTGATCTTTGTGTTCTACAACGAGATTACCTTTTCTGGACGACTGTACGAAGGCTCCCATCCAGGTCAACAGTTTTACTTAGTAAATAACTTCCACAGAAAACACAGCTAGGCACATTTAAGGCTTTGCTGCATGTTTCAAGTACATTTGTTTACAGTTAATTATGCTGATTCCGACACTACAGATTTTGTTTGCAAATTAGCACAGGGTTAGAACCTGGTCCGGGGTTTGTAAAAACAGGCGTCCATACACGTCTGCATATGCTGGCCATATACCAGAACGCATGAGCGATTCATACAGCAGAATGGAAGTTTTTTTTTTTTTATCCCTCACTGGAGCAGGCCAGTCCCACCACCTGCACTTACTGGGGGGTAACAGCCGTCTGGCCAAATTAATTTAAAAAAATTAATTCACATACTGCCTCCCACCCTCCCCGCTCCTTTCTTGCAGCCTGGGTTACTGCTTGTTCATCGGATTGGAGTGACTAGCTGACATTTTCCTCCTACTTCTAATGGTCCCCATGGTAGTGCCCTTGGTCTTTCCTTTAAATTTTCTGTAATGAATTATTTCCATTGTAAATGAGCCTAGACAGATTTCGCTATATATTGGCAATTTCACTATTTCTTATAATATCCCCTCCTGGAGTCATGTGTGGGCTACGGGGTTAAAACCGGATGACTGCAGTCTCCCTTCATATCGTCAACAAAAAGAATCCACTCACACTTTTTTACCCTTTTTCAGGAAAACTTGCCCGAAGCTCAGAAATGTACTCGTCTAGCTATTGTATAAACTAGCAACTTGAGCTGAAGTCATATAAAAAACAATCTTTCCTCATCTTGTCATGAAGTCGGTTTAATAACGCATAAACTCACCAATACTCCAGCAAAAGTTAGATTATTTTTGTACCCTACTTTAATTTGATAGAAACTTCAGTATGCCTGCACAGTCTCAGACCCCTATAGAGGAAATAATATCGAATTGGTTGAAAAGGCTCTAAGAAAGGCTGTTGACTTTATTTATTCTAAATATAATCGCACAAATTCTCTTTGTGAGATCATGTAAGCTTATGGGATTCGAACATTAGTCAAGGAGAAAGTTTTTGCATCTTACGTTTCTTCACTGTTCAGAATTATAACTATGGTCGCACGGATTCTCTTAATGAGCTCATGCAAACTGGTGCGATTGAAGCATTAGGGAAAAAAGAAGTCTCAATGCCTTAAATTTTTTGTTGTTGTTTTGCTACAAACTTGGCCTAGATACAAGACCACGACATACTTCAAAATAATATTCATCATTACCATTTTCATTCTTTCACCCGTTATACACACCGGTCGAAATTTTTTTTTTCCCACATGTATTATCGACTGGAAAAATACACCTGAACATATGTCTTGATTAATTTGAATAAATAGAAGCAAATGTTTAGTTTATTTTAACCTTTTGTTCTTTCTCATTGCTGCCACGTGTAGTATCCTGAACTGCTGGTATCTCTGATCTTGTTCACACCTTTATGCCCCTCCTTCTTGGGCCTCTGGTTCGCAGTATGCACTTCAATAAAAATTTAAAAAATTAGTGACAAGGGCAGCTCGAGGTGCTGAAGAAAAATTGGCCCCACACTAATTGCAGAAGACTCACGGCAGAACACGACGTGTATACCCCACACAAAATAAAACTCGCCGATCAAATTTTATTTCAAAACAAGACAGCTATGCACAAAAACAGATAGGCCCCAGAGATTTATAGATACATGAATTAATAAGCCTTAGTTATAAACAAAGCTGGCTACGTTTTGTTAAGAGCAGTGATGCCTCAATGAGTTACCAAGATCTAGTTCATTTCCGTAATTTCCACTTATAACGCGGTCTTCTGTTTTGAAATGAAGCCTTTTTCGGCCAAAGTTAGGCAAGTAAAGGCACAGCAAAAAGAGTTCCTTTGTTTAATGCTACCAAATGTACTAAGTATTACAGACTTGAAACACACAAGGTTAAGTGAACAACACTACATACAACAATAAGTTAAGTTTATGCAGACTTGGAAAAAAAAAAGATCAGCACTAGATGACGCTAAACTGCAGCACGATTTATTGACATTTCATCGATAGGCACACAACTCGTAATGATCAAGTAGTCCCATGCATGTTGAACCCTTTCATTTTGCACCATTCATATTTTTCTTCTCCTGGGTTCCTTAAATATAAATTGATACTTGAGCATCATCACATACACTATGTTCTTGCAATCAGTAAAAAATCTATGCACTCAACACCAATACAATGGCTTAGAGAGAGAGAGAATAACTTTAATGGAGACCAGCGATGTTAGCCGAGCCGTCGGGCTGGCTTGCTACACTAAATGAGACAAGAAAAACAAAAAGAAAAAAAAAAAAACGTGAAGACGAAAAGATGTCATTTGATGCGGCCAAAATTTTCAATCACAAAACTCCAAAAGAGCTTTGATTGCACGTGCAGCCTGACTGGGACCCAACCATAAAGGCAAAAAGCAAAAATGCTCATGTCGAGATTTTGGCATATTTTAAAAATCTTCAGGAGGTCAAAATTAATCCAGAGTACTTTAATACGGCGCGCCTCATAGTCCAATTGTAGCTTTGGTGCATTAAACCCCATAATCAATCAAATCAATGTAACCAGTTGAGAGGTAGAAAACACAGTTCATTTGCAGCGCCTTGCTTTATCTTTTTGCAAAAACACGTGCCCGCTGCCAATAAAGCTGCAAGTTACTATAATGCCAATACCATCAAAGTACTCCTCATAAAATCAAACGCTCTTACAATCACAGCTAAAACAGTCAGCGTCCAACCGTTATAGTGCCCTTTTCCACTTCTCCCTACGCTTGGCGCCAGACAGAAGACAAAAGTGCTACACCCGTTCATTTGTGCTTCTGCACCTGGAATGGCAGGTCGACACACAGCCCAATCTAGGCATTCTCGAGCTCAGGACACCTGTCGGTTACTTTATGCACAAAGCGCAAGCACATGAGTTAGTGCAACAGGGATGGTGTAGTGGAAGAACCACGCAAGGCAGACCAAGGCCATTGCTGCATGAAATGGGGCTGAAAGCTGTAATTGTGCGGGAGCCTTCCAGATGATGATAGTGATGTTAGATAAATGATTTGGGAAATGAATACTGAAGACATTAGCTCCACAAATGGCGTTGCTTGCTGCGTCAGATAGGGTGAACACAGTAAATGAAAAAAAAATGTGGAAAGAGTACGTAGAAACAATGAATAAGAGGGAGAATGAAATAAATCAGGAACATTTGAAAAAATGGCAGTAGTTGGATAACAGATCTCAGGATCTTAAGTTATAGAACGTCGACCAATCTAGAGCCTTTGTCCTAGCGCAGTGTCAGCATGACTGCTACAGTTCACAAAAGTGATTCAGTTCTGAAAAGTTTTTTCGTAGCAATCGCACAAGAGTTCTTTTCGCTGTTTCGTGTTGGGTTGCATGCTGCGTGCAGTAGCACAAGAGATGACACATGTTCTCTTTGATAGAGTAAGGGCGTTCTGCATTATGCAGCCCGTCCAGCCTCTGCAT
Source organism: Haemaphysalis longicornis (assembly GCF_048455015.1). Classification (NCBI taxonomy): domain Eukaryota; kingdom Metazoa; phylum Arthropoda; class Arachnida; order Ixodida; family Ixodidae; genus Haemaphysalis; species Haemaphysalis longicornis. Next base: position 36,045,532 of record NW_027526335.1, read on the forward strand.
AAGCGTTTTGGAAGAGGGTGTTCACTTTGTGGAGTGATTTTTTTAGTTTATTTTCTGATCTTCTGCTGTTGAATGAAGCTAGACCCTCAGGCAAGTGGACAAAAGGCTGAAAGTTGGTACACATAAAAACTGAGTGGAAGAAAAATGAGAAGTGAGCAAATGGTGTGTTACAGCCAAGAAAACCTCGATGTCATTAGCAATGGTCTTGACCGCCACCGCCTGTGGTAGTATGACCGCGTGTTAAGCTTTTTTGCGCAACTTCAGCGCCATGCAAAAAGTCAACGAAAGAGGGCATGCCATGCAGTGAAGCTAGAAAATTTGAATGCCATGCGGCAAAGCCAACTTTTACTGCTCAATTATTCCCAAATTTTCAATACTCGAAAACATTCAGCACTTTGAATGATAAAAGTGCACTGCAAATCGAATAGCAAACAGCATTCGCAAAGTGTTTGAAATTTCAGAAATTTCCACGCCTCTATTGTATTTTTCTGTGTTTGGCGGGACCATCAAATAAATGGATGGACATTAGAAGAAGGAGCTTCCTTGGAAGCCAATGTCACTATACCACTTGATAAGGCACTTTCTAAACTTCCCAGAATTGTGTCAGGACTGCCGACGCTGTGATCAGAAACTACGACCAGCTAGGGATAGCAAAACTTACGGAAAGTACGAGTGAAGCTGATGCCGTTTACTACATGCTGCACTAGGCTGTTGCACGTTACTCTCCCAAGCTTCAGATGGTTTTTGACGTTTCATCGCACAGTAACTCACCGAAATATTTCAACAACTTTGAAAGTGGACTGAACCTGACCTCCGATTTAGTCAGTCTATCGGTGTATGCAATGGGCTTTCGAATGCGGGGTGGTGCTATTTGCTTAGCTGCACCGATGCCATCTGCACGGTTGCATTTTGCCGCATGGGCCGCGGCGTTCCTGATGTGAAATGTGGTTCACAGTGTGGTGTTGGCAAGAACGTTCATGTGGACAGCGTTTTTTTTTTTCGAGCGATTTGTGGATTTGCGAATGCCTTGTTACAAGTAGTAGTCAGCATTGTTTTTGCGTCGAAATTCCAGACTGTGCTGTGCACGCTTGCTACAACCGAAGATCCGAAGCAGGCCGCATGGCAAAAGCAAGCATGTCGCTCTTTTTTTTTTTTTTTTTTTTGCTGCTTCAGAGCCAAGGATAGAGCAACGCTTGACGACAGTCCGCCTTCATGCTACGAATTTACAATGAAGTTATCGATAATGGGACTAATCAGTACTAAATCTGTTGCACCTGTTTCGTTCCAAGTGCAAACGACGGGCCTTGAAGCTTTCACCTCACACTTTGTCACATGCTTGAAACATTGCGCAGTGCTCTCTGCACCGCTGTCCTCACCTGTCTAACCGTTGGACAGGCGCTGATAACGTAGTCCACTTTGCACTATCTCCGTGTGATCCCCATGCATTGATTTTCTTATTTTTGGGTTGCTTCAAAGGACCGTGTCTCGAGTTAGGAAAATTTTCACCCAAAGCTGCAACAATATTTGATATGGTGGCGGCGTGCGGGACGAGGCACTGGCTTTACCGAGCCACCCAGGCATGCTGCGCGCTTCTTGGGGAGTGCGAGATACGGTGAGGTGCTCTGGCAACAGTGTTCTGGTGTGTTGAACGTATGACTGACGTCTACCTAAGCTCCCAATGATGGTGAGCAATTACGCAGAGGTTCTGGGTGGAAGCAATCGCGACATATGTATATAAAATTAGGTGCAGCCACGTCGACAAAGATTCGACCGATAGTTTTCAAGTGCTTTTTTTTACTTGAGCATGTGCAAGGTATGAGGTGAAAGCTTTGATGGCCGTCGTCTCCACCTCAAATAAATTGGGCACGCCTTATTCGGTACTGATTAAACCCATCATCGATAGCTTCTTTGCGAATTCGTTGCCTGAAGTCAGATCGTCTTCAAGCACTGCTCTAGCTACTGCTTCAAAACAGAAAAAAAAAGCGAAACGCTTGCTTTTGTTGTGCGGCCTGCTTTCGGATCTGCGGTTGCAGAAGTGTGCACAGCACAGTCCGAAATTTCGAAAAAAAACAATGCTGACTACTCCTTGTGACAAGGCATTCGCAAACCCACGCGAACGTTCTTACCAACACCACGCCGCAAACCACGTTTTGCATCGGGAAACATGCTGCCTGCACGGCAGAATGCAACTGTGGATATGGTGTCGGGGCTGTCGTGTAGGTAGCAATGCTGCACGGCCAAAAGCCCAGTGCATACACCCTATTGCTGAACTTCCGAAGACACCAAGTGGCGCAAGGGTTGGATATCAAACAAACATTATTAAAGGTTGGCATAAAACCGGTGGACAAAGGTGCATTGCGTTTCCTGTGGTTTCAAGCAATACCAAAACCGGGTGTACCACTTTCACCAGTTTTGACTTGCTGTATGACCCGCATCCCTTTCAGAGTGATGGCTAACCCATTTCTACTTCCCGAAATGCTTCAACACCACTTAAACAAAGAGCAGTACCCTCAAACTGTGAGACATACACGGATGACGTGCTCACAGGAGCTGGAAGCGAGAAAGCTGCCGTGAAGCTGTACAAAAATGCCACTGAAATGTTTGAAGCAGTAAAATGCTATTCCAGTGATTTCAACGTGACTCCCGGGCTACCATGCATCTCGGTTATTTGTCGGGTGTGCTGAAGGTTTTGCGACGTACGTGGGACCCGTGTGCCGACCACTTAACATTCTCTCTATGTATGGATTGTATTCATGGCATAGAACCATTCACAAATTGGCCCATGCTACAAACAACGGCGTGGATATGTGACCCACTAGGGCGCAACGTGAAAACTTGGAAGTGTTGGTAAGCATGTTGAACCCTAGCGTAAACGACATGACAAAGCAGCGCTTCGTGTGTCCTGTTGCTATCGTACTGCGTCTTGTCATTTGCGCTGAGGTTCAACATGAACCACTGGGAAGGGAGGGGGAGGGGGGGCTTTCTTTTTTCATTGTCCATGCCAAGGTCCTGTTCCACGAAGTGTGGCGTAAAAACATCGACTTCAACACGCTACCTACCAACAGCACGGCGGCCTGGAAGGTAGCTAGACGGACTCCCTATCTCCCTGAGGTTCAAGTACCCCGGTACTACAGGTCGCAAACAAATGGAGGGAGGACGGACTGCTTTCACATTTCTGCTGATACCCGTCCAATGCCATATGAGGCAGTTGCCTACCTCACCCTGGAGGGGAAAACGGTACAAGATCGACAACTCTGGTAAGCAAACAAAGGGTTGCACCAGGCAAGGAAATTACACTGGCGAGACTGGAACTGATGGCATGCCTGCTCGCTGGTCGATTGTGTGGCTATATTTTGGAAGCCCTCAAGCAACAGCCATCAAACATCTACCTACGGACAGATTCAACAACAGCACTCTATTGGATTCATGAAGATGTTGGCCGCTGGAAGCAGTTCACACGCAACTGAGTCACTAAAATTCAACGCCTCGCGAACAAGTGCGTATGTAGACATTATCCGGGAAGAGAAAATCTAGCTCGCGACATCCCAGCCATGCAGCTGGCCAAAAACGCACAGTAGCGGAGCAAAGCACTGTGGATTTGTCCCGCATGCATTATGGGAATGAGTGGTTCCGAAAGCGATATACGATGAAATCGAACTAGGGGAAAGGAAGAAAACAAGATCATTGCCAGCGGCAACATCGCCACCTACTGAGTCGGGCGTGATCGATCTGGAACACTACGGCAAAATCTTAAAGCTAATCAGAGTCACAGCTCGGGTTTTTCAGTTCATCGCCAGAACCAAACAACAAAGCAGCAAATTGGGACCCCTCATATCCGACGAGCTTAATCAAGCTGAACGATACTGGATATGTTGGGAGCAAAAAGGGATTCTCAAAAGAAGTCACGTGTGCCGCCCACGGAACCCGAATTACCCCCAACTCCGCTTTCAGAATGTTCACTGATGATTGACAGTGCTGGCATTTTAATAAAGAGTTCAGGGAAGACCACAACACAGCCAACTTTGGTGTGGCTTAAAGCAAACAACTATAACAAAAGCGTAAATCGGCATTTGAAAAGGTTTATGATAGAAACCATTTTGTGAACCCGGTGTGTAAACACTACTCACAGGAATATGTCATGACTGCATGATTACATTACAATAACCATGTGCTTCATTAGTAAAGGCACTTTTTCGGATAGTGGTGCATGGAAGTTTTACCTAGCGCATATATGCGGCATACGTAAACAAGCAACAGCTGCAAGTGAAAATGACCACGAAAACTAGTCCCAAACGGAAGCAGCATCTCGCATGAAGCACACATCACGTAACCTGGCAGTGCTGAACGCGAAAAAAAAAGCACAGCCTGGACACACACTGCAGTTGCTGCACAAAGCACACTTGCCACCACATCACGCGGCCACTAGAATAGGCGAACTAGCGGAGCACTCACGACGCTGGTTTGGGAACGCTGCAGTCCACCAGCGGCACTAAAGCACTGGGAACACCCTCACATTTCAAAACGCACAAACACCGCCACACATCGCTACCAACTGCGCAGATATACAACGGGAAAGTTATGTAAAAGGTGCACCCCTCGGTTGCGATGTGTTTCTTGCAGTATCGGAGCTAGCGGCGCCGCAGCTTCACAGACACACATTCAACTCCGGGAGAACTGCGACGCACCACACACGGCTGATCGCGAGAGCCGAACTTCGACACATCAAACAGATAACAGCACGGCGTACACACTTGATATGAAAAACTTGCACTGTACACAAGCGCTGACCACCACTGCGCGTTGCTTTCACTCACAGTGACCATATTTTGAACGTTATCGATGATCCAAGCGCGGAGACAGACCTTGACAGCTTGGAGCGCGCGAGAGCGGGGCCACGATGAATTTGGACTTATCAATCGTCTCGCGCTAGCGATGAGCGCGACGAGCGTATCTCTACACACTTGATAGAGAACGAAAACACGGCGCACCACTCTGCAGACGCTGGTACTGGTGCCTTTCCTGCCTCGGCTCCACACAAAGCGCGACCATTTGAAGTAGACGAACGATAAACGCGTATCGCAGTACCGACTCAGGACCGGGGTGGTCTGTCGTAACTTCTGCAAGTCGTTGTCGTTTTTGATATCACAATCAAGTTGTGCGACGTACACCGTCCCCGCAGCTCGCCGCCGCCATGTTGCCGAAGGCCGATGGGCGGAGCCAACTCCAGCCGGACGGCCCAGCCGGACGGCTCCAGCCGGACAATTCGCTCGCCGAGCGAATTCGACCTCGGCGTCCAACTTGGCCCGACAGGGCCCCCCCGACAGAGCACGACAGGCCCAGCCGGACCATGTTGTGCTCTGTCGGACTCAAAAGAAAACGGGCTTAAGATAAACCTCCCAGGGCGGCTTGGAATCGTAGAAATCACTAGACGAGGCCTACGCAGTGGATGAACACCCTCCGCGTCACCGCAGACTCTCAAATGCCATGCGCTTTTCCCGCATATTCGGAGCTTTCCTCACATATGTCTGTTCGTAAAAAGCTAGTTCGCACCAGGCCAAGGGTGTGCTGATTCAGGCCTGGGCCCACTGCCCGCAAGCAGTCGGTGCTTGTGGCAACAGCACGCCAACGAGAACTCGCTAGCGCGTCATTAACAGTATGCGCGCGTTCTGCGATCTCGCTCGTAGAGCAGTGAACGTTACGGCCCAAAAATGGCGAACTCAGTTCAGAAAACTTCGGCCGCATACGAAAAAATCAACTTACCCCGGGGATTCGAACTTACGACTTTCAAAATAAATTCCAGCGCCTCAGACCACTAGGCCACGAGCCGGCCGGCGCTGGCCGGTTTGGATATATAAGGTTTATAATGTATGACCAGTTTACACTTTTATTTATTTTAAGCATTTTAAGTATTTTATGTGACTATTTGTTGTATATCACTCCTGCAGTAAGTGTCCCCCAGACTTCCACAATATCTCACGTCTAGCAATTGCATTTCTTTGACGGAAAAGCGTTCGCAGACAGTGTGCGGTCGTGCTGCTGACCGCTGTGGTTGTTTACCCAGCGCAAAAAGTGCTTCCTGCTCCCTAGATTTGCGCTGTACGGTAAAAGTTTCAGTTGATTTTATTTTCTTAGTACCTATATTGACTTCGCTGACTCTTCTCCCGCCTTCAATTGGCCTTAGATTTTCCTACTAGCGTAAAGTCAGCGAAGCGTCGCATGTGCACTTGTGCAGCGCTTGTGTGGAGCGACCCGGACTCTGAGTTTGACACAGTGTACAAACTAACAAAGTAAGGAAAGGCACATTCTTTCATTCACAAAGTTGTTGTGGCTTAGTTTCAATTGAGCGAGCGAATAGCGACGACCCGTCGGCGGCCGGCGGACGAAACGCTGGGCCGACTGACTCGATCGGTAGGTCGGCTGGTCGGCGAACCGTGCAGTAGCGCAGCCATTTTGAGCTCATCTCCTGCTGACGTCACACGAAAACGCCACAGAAAATGGGCGAGCGTAAAGAGAGGAGGACAGCATTTTCGAATTGATTTTTCTACTAAATAAATTCGCGTAAACGCGGCCAGAGTGGTCGAAACAATGCCTACGGACTCCGAACTACAATTTGCGCTAGTAATCCCGCAATGTTTACAAAACACTTCAGTGTCCCTTTAACTGGCTATGGGATGGACGCATGTCGTTCGCTTAGAGGAAGATGAGCGGAAACTGAAGAAGCGTCAGCCTGAACAGAAGCGTGAATGGGCGCGCGAAAACAACGAAAAGCCGCTGCTGCCGTCGTTGCCGCCTCAAGTTCCAGTTGGTCGAGTAGCTGCGATTCCCTCCCAGATGAACAGCAAGTGGCTGATGCGAACGCCGACGTGGGCCAATATCACTTGTTCAGCTTAAAGTGCATTTAGAGCGACATGCTCGACAGTGTCTTCCACTTCTAAGCACCCGCTCATGACCGGTTGCCGGTTTATGCGTGCAAACGTTGGGAGTGGAGAGAGGGGGTGGGGGCACGCACAGCTATAGGTTTCATGCCCTACTGACAACACGTCTGTTGTGTTGGCATGAGATTTAAACGTGGCCGTCAAACAGCCCAATGCGACCAGTCCGGTGTCAGTGGTAGAGTGGACTGAGTTGGCATGTTACACAAACAGTAAGATGCCTACGACGCGGGAGGGGAAGAGACAGCTCAATGTTTGTCTTCTAGGATAAAGCTCGGGTCTTTCCAAATTTCATTCAGGTAATTGGCTTGTAAGTACGCTCAGTTGTAAATTACAAATGTGTTTTGTTTTGTGCACTCCGTGGAGGGCGTGCCGTTTCGCAGGCCATTCTTTTTCAGAGTGGAAGGGCTCTAATTTATTTTTTTTTGCACACAAATCTGGACGGAAAGGAAGTACAACTACATGCCGTAACACACTGTCATGGCTTTTTTAATGCCAAATGACTTTTTAATGGCTTTTAATGGCTTTTTTAATGCCAAAGTTTTTTAAATGCCAAATCACCCAAATTTCCCGTAATACGCAGCTGAAATAAATACGAGTGGGGCCTATACATGCCTAAACTAGTTGCCTAAATGACATTAAATGATGACGCCATCCTTGTTAAAGGGACCCAGAAAAGCCTTCTGTAAAAGTTACAAAAGGCCTGTATTGTCGCGTAGCACCAATATAGCGATGCAATGCCGTTAGAATTTTTGATCACATTCAGTATTAACTGCACCAGAAGCAATTAAATGCACCTCTCCCCACTTGCCGATCGACTCCTCCTCCCTCTCTGCTTCCTTCAAAGCAGCTGGAAACACTGGAAATAGCCATGTGACATCGCGACGCTCGACTTCCGTTCTGCGCTAGCTACATTCCTGCGCCTAGGCACGCGTCAATCGCTGCGGACCCGCCTTTGTCGCCTTTGCCTCGGGATCGCGCAGGAAGGAGGAAGAGCAGCCGGAAGCCAATGGCAGTGACGCCGCCGGCGGCCGACCTCGCCGGCGATTGGGCGAATCAGGGGGCGCCCTCGCCGTTGCGTCAGCCGCGGTCGGCTCGCTGCGGCGTCGCGCCCATCGGCTGAAAAAGGCGATCTTCAAAAATTGTTTACAAATTATCCGTACAACGTATGGGGCTCACACTTGGCTCAAAAATCCCCCGTTATGTGTTCACCACCTGAATGCATTTGATTGCCACCTTCACAAAGCTTTTCGGGGTCCCTTTAAAGACACTTTTCAGTGCCTATTAAAGGCACCTAAAAACAACTGTTTGTGCCTTAAGTTCCGGTCTCTACTGATGACACGCATCCAGTACCGTGGTTGGTGCCGTACTCAAGCAGTGGCAAAAAAAAAAAAAAACAGACGGCCACCCCTGGCCTTTTTTCGAGGCATCTTACTGCTACACAAGCACGCCACAGTGCGTCTGGTTGACAGCTGCTCGCCACCTATCTTGTTGTGCATCACTTTCGCCACTTGTGGGTTCGAGCTAGTTGGTAATCCATTATAAGATTTTCTGGCGGCAATTTTTAGATGGGACGAAAGGGACAGAGGCAAGCGCTTCACCATCTCGCCAAAGGCAGGAGGACATTGATAACCCTCATGGAGTCACTCTATGCGTCTTGCGAAGTACAACTTGCACTTGTGTCCGAGCTCACTACTGACATTTGGCACATCAGCGGCGCCGCTAACATCCCTGCGGGCACTTTTAGTCGCATCGACACAGGTTGTGTCACCACCGTCCCATGAGCCACTTGACATTTCGGCGCCTGTCAATTGTAGAGCGCATTCAAGGCAACACGGACGGCACGAGACATCTTGCTGCCACAGGTGCCTCATTTATTCTGAGCGCATGGCTGGGCCTCCGCCGAAAACCAGCCAGACAACTTTCTTCTTCCTCAGTCATTCTACACGCGGGCACACCGTGTGTGTGCCACCGAGCTTTACCTTGTGCAATTGCACAGCACTTGCCCATGTGACCTCTGAAGTGGGCAGAAAATAAAAAAGGAAGCAATCTCTCCTTTTTAGGAAAGCCAGTAAATTGCGGATGGGCGCAAATGTTAGTTCGTGTGTGACATGGCTGTAAAGGCGGCCATAATTAGAAGTGGGCCATACATAGATTGCTGTAAACGATTAGACGACCTTTTTACAAGAATTTAGGAGCCCCGTGCAAACGAGCACATACATCTCGTATTGGAGCCAACCAAAAATAAGACAGAAAAAAAAAGGGACAGAAAAAGGTGGGTGGCCTCTTCTAGGGCCTGTGCAATCAGGTGTTCTTGACCTTTGGGCCGTTCAGCGCACCCCCGCTGCTCTGGGGATGGCAAGGGAGCTGTGTTTGATGGTAGTGGCATTCCCTAACGAGGTGGTATGCGGTGTAGGGAGTCTAGCAAATGGCACAGGCATTGGGCGGGAAGAATGGAAGGGTGGAACTACGTTCTGGTTCAGAGCCTGCACCAAATGTGGGCATCGCGAGTGGATAAAGATGGGTGAGGCCGGAGCAAGTGAAGATGGTTGCATCAGTAGTGGTAGAGACTTTCAGTGTAGCAAGGAGGAACGAAATTGATGAGAGGCAGTACTGAAGAGTCATCCAGTCTCTATGGGAATGCCCAGAGATTAAAGTCACCAGCAGCTCTGCAAGCCACCACATCCTTTGGAGAAAAAAAATGTCTCATCTCTATAAGATTTAGGCATAGGAGAGGGCTGGAATTGTTGTAAAAAACCAGGGGTGGGGAAGGACTGAAAGCACGAGTTCGACACAGCAATAGAAGTAAATGCACAAGTTTGGCTGCCTTATGCTTTTGTTCAAGAGTAAAAGACATATAGGTGGGAAAATAAAATGCAAGTTAATGGCAAAAGTGCACAAATAGAACTGCTATTATTACAGAAAAGCAAATAAACGTTCGAACTGATTATTCATTTATGAGTGTAGTTTGCTTTGTGCCAAGTTGCTTTCAAAAGTAGTAGCATTCGAGGGTCACATGGAGATAGTATTTCTTTTGGGAAGACAGAAAGCACCGCAACGGCAGTGCGAGAGAGGCATTCGTAAAGTTTATATTCATGACAGTACCGTAAATTACAAGAAGGTGTACACAAACGTCATCAAAATGAGTACCCATTCCTGTAGCGAAATATAAAAATTGTGTTGTGGAACACCGCTAGGACATTCACCAAAAGAGGGATGGGGAAGTTTGAAACATGAGATCCACTCGAAGGGGACACAACACCACAGAGTGCCCCAGCTTGTGCCACTGTTGGGAAATGGTGTCGCCAACTCGAGTAGCGCCGAAGCAGCTTCAGACAAGGAGGAAGTGACTGCACTAGTGGAGTTTTACAGTGTGCAGCAGCAGCAGAGGCAAGGCCTAACGAAGGGGACACGCGTGCTCCCCCCAGACGAGTGTCACTGCCCAGCCCCTGCACCTCTGGCAGGCACACCGTGTGTTCTGTCCTGGTTTCACAGCACTGCAATGCTGGGCTCTGCTGCCCTGGTTCCCCCGAGGCAAAACCTGCGCTGTGCCGCGTGGATTGGCTGGGCGCAACTGCCGGGATCGTAGCGGCCCCGCAGCGATGACCCAGCAAGGCGGCACCAAATGGACACTGCACTTTTTAGCCCGTATCGCATGGCGTCCATGCATGCTGCCCCACCATTACATTTGCACTAGGGCTGCTATTTCTCCACTTAAACTCCTCGCCACTTGCTTGCTCGTGACCGGAAAGGATTGTGTGGAGCTTGACGCGCACCACCTGCTGAGACCTCTATGGTGCTCCAAGCCCACTTCTGTCACCACAGCGTATAAAAATAGCCCACTAAAGGTGCAAAAGGAGCAAGCTGTGCTTTTTGGTGATGTGGAAGCGGTGAGGCCACAACCCTGACTGAAGGTGCACAGCTGCTGTGGAAGGGACGTGTACCACTTGGCACAAACCGAGCGTGGGGGAGGGAGCATGGCTGGATGGCGATGGAGGCACTGCCAGTGGTTGCACCGGCAGTGCACGCCCCGATGCCAGCAAGCAGACGGAGAGGCGGCACAAAGCAGCAGCTGTATTTGGTCGGCTAGCTCTGGCTGAGGAGGACCGCCTTGCCCGACTGCATCTGGGCCTCGAGTGCTCGCTGGCGCTTCTTGGCTTCCAGGTTGCGCAGCAGCTTCTCACGCAGCACCTGCTCCTGGCGCAGGAGGTGCTCACGGAGCAGCTCCCCCTCCTCTTCCGTCTCCGCCCTGCTCTTCTCCTCCTCGTCCTCCTGCAAAAGGGGCAGCACTCAGCGTGCACATACTGCACTTGGCTGCACTGGCCCAGCCAAACCGCCGGCAACGGTCTGGGGGAACAGATTGCTGTTGCGTTAAACCCCCTTTCTGTAAAGCGTTCGGGCATGGGAAGTATTCAAATACAAAATTAAAGCTGTTCCACTCTATGTGAGAGCTTTCGGAAGTGTACAGCAGTGATACACCATGATGGGCTGTAGCACCGTTATCCACTCACTGCTACCACCCATTGCAATTCGAATTTCTCGCCTTCGCAGTGCTCGCGCGCCCCCTGCCTGAAACTGTGCCAGCGGGAGTTCTGTTCTTTTTGTGCTTGCTTTTCCTCCCACACGTGCCGGCATTGCACTGCCACTTTTTTTCCCTTACTACCGTAAAAACCAACCCAACGAGCGATCCTAACTAAATGAATGCGGGCGCTACAGGTTAGTTACTTACATTTTGCCTAAAATGTACCTACAGTTTTTTTTTCGCACTAAACAACGGGGAGATGTATGACAAGCGCCAGCGGTTCACGAGTTTCGAACGCTTATGACTACTATATAAACCACTTGGCTTTCTAAGCCCCAGGGTTACGCCACGACGACAGCCGCTACGACACAACGCCGTGCGGCTCTACTTGGGTCCAGCGAGCGAGCTATGACGACAAGGTGAGCCCCTAAAGTGCTCTGCACTTAATAAATATTACTCCAGAACGGTTCGGCCACGTTCCACATTTTCCCAGCCAAGTGAGTAAATAAAAATGGGAAGCGTTTTTCAGTGTTAATTTCTGATGTGCTCATTTTGTTTGCCCAATTGCTGCATTTTAAGCAAGGCAAGCAAGCATTCTGCCCACAACGCCATGGCAAGGAGGGCTAATGCTCGGAACACCCCAAAACAGTTTTAGGCCGCCTGTCTCTTTCTTCCTGGAGCCAATTTAAACCACTTCAATTTAAACAACTTCAAACTGAACCCATGTGGGCACATGCAAGACAGCCAATGGAAAGAAAGACGCAGGCAGGGAAGAAGCATTCCGCGCTCACCCGGACCACATTGAAGAGCTCCTGGAGCAGGTGGGTCGCCTGCAGCTTGCGGGTGGCCTCCGCAGCACACTCCTGCTGCTGCCGCATCTGCTGCTCCGCCAGACGTTCCTGCTCCACAAGCCGCTGCTGCTGCTCTGCCAGGTACCGCCGCTGCTGCTCCTCTTCCAAAGCGCGCTGCTGCTGATCGCTGAGGAGGCGCTCGGCCGACCGTCTCGACGGCCCTTCTGCCTCGGCAGCCGCGGGGCTCTCCTCTCGTTTCTTCCGCTTGCGCTTCTTGCAATCCTTGCTGCGCTTGTGGCCCCTGCTGGGGCGCTGCCTGTGCTCGGCTTCCCGCCTTTTCTTCCTCGGGGCTTCTTCTCCCTTTTTCCGCCTCGCCTCTTCTCTCCTCCGCTCCTCCTCCTCGTCCCTCTTGCGCCTAGCCTCTTGTCTCCTCTGCTCCTCCTCCTCTTCCCTCTTGCGCCTCGCCTCTTCCCTCCTCCGCACCTCCTCCTCTTCCCTTTTGCGCCTCGCCTCTTCCTTTTTCCGCTCCTCCTCCTCTTCTTTCTTGCGCTTCGCCTCTTCCCTCTTCAGCTCCTCCTCCTCTTCCCTCTTGCGCCTCGCCTCTTCCTCCTCCCACTTCTTTCTCAGTTCTTCTTCATTCTTCCGCCTTGCCTCTTCCTCTTCCCACCTTTTCCTCAATTCTTCCTGGTACCTAACCACAGAGCGAGAGCGATCAAGTGAGTTCTCTGTTTTGCTAACAAGCCCATTCGCAAGAGCTCGTAAATAAACCTTAGTGTTATTCCTCACTAAACTTGGTGCGTGACCTGGGGCCAAATTCTACGGGGGCCAGAAGGCAACCAGAAGGGCGCCAGATATATCCGGCAGGGTTGATTTCTTGCGGGGCCTACGTGAAGTCACCAAATTATAGCCAAAACTTATTCATGTGACATAGGCTGGGTGGCGTTTTTGCTCTGCACCAATCTCATGAGACCCCGCGGGAAATCAACCCCGCGGGTCCGGTGCCCTTCCGGATACCTTCCGGCACCCAGTAGAATTCGGCCCCTGGTCAACTGAACCCAGATGCTTAGCGTTTCAAGCGCACGTCATCTCTAACTAGACTTAATATCTGTCAATTGAGCAATCAACCATTCAGTCAATCATTTGGTTTTACATGCAAAACCACATCTGGGCTATCAGGTGTGCCAAAAGGAAGGGCCTTACACCACGGCCTACGCATCTTTAAAGGAGCCATGAAGACAAGATACAAGTTGGGTTTATTAGAAAGACGGCTTAGTCCCGATAACAATGATATCAATATCATCACAATCTTCGAACAAATAACGGAGATATGAAAGAAAACGTGTGAAGCAGTCGCGACCCCCTAGCCAATTTCCCGCAACTTTTCTATGACGTCACGGAACCTTGTTTGTGCGATTGGCGGCCACCTAACTGACCTGTCGCGACGACACATGAGTGGACGTCTGTAATGGGGCCTCAAGTTCCATTTGACCGCATCACTTGAATGCTAACGTACAGTTAACGCACTGAAAATTATGTTTTATTGTTGCCCCGTATGACGTCATTCTTGCTCATAACACGTCACTGCGGCGCAAAATGTGAAAGTTCTTAAATACTTCTTGCTTTTTTTTTTTCGTTAAAAAAAATCATCTTTTGTGGCTGTAATGGAGCTGAGTGAGATACTGAATCCTAGTTCTTTCAAATTAAACAAAGCTGTATTTTCTCTTCATGGCTCCTTTAATGGGGACACTGAAGACAAAACTGAAGTTGGCATAAATAGATAGATTGGTGCTCCCAGAAAACAAATACACTAGCCTTTGGGGCAGTACCTTCAAGATAATCTCGTAAATAATAAAAAAATTAAGCTATCAGTTGCCCAGAAGAGATGACATAAACAGCAACTGGCCGGATGTGCCAAAAGTCGCACGACGAACAATAGAATAAGAAGTGTGCACACAAGCTCTAAAAAAAAAAAAAAACACGTAAAATCTTTCTTTGCACATTAACTTTCATGAGCCATGAACAATTATAAATGTTCAAGCATAATTCAAGCCGTGCTGGCATTCACAATCTGCTAAGCCATGGCGCCGCTGGCAGTTGCGATTGTTATTGCAGGTTTGCCGTAGTCACATGCCTGTTACCTCAAACTCCACATATACCAAGGCTGCGCTAGGTAAGCCCATCTGTCGTCCCGTAAATTTGAATGTTTTTTCACCTTTTCAGTAGAAAGTCCACATGCACGCCTGCATAGTAATAGCATGCAGATGCGCGTGTGCTGCCTTTCAGGAGCCCGTACCACAGAGTACCTGAGCACCGTTTTTGCACTAAGCATCGGGCGCAGCTACAAGTGTAACTAACAGTTGGCACCATGTAGTGAAGCCGCATGCATAGACGGAAGGTTAAACCACAGTGTACAGGCCCCAACCGCTGTCCAGTAGACGTACTGTAGGTAAAGTAAAAGGCAACGAAGCACATTCCCACTGTTTAACCACCATTGCATTTGTTTGTGCTGCACCAGTGCAGCACAAACATTAGCGCACACAGAGTGGCAGCTACAGATATGTAGGGTGGGAAAGTTCTTTTGTCGTTTGTGCCGAGAGCGGGACCAGTGGCTCCAGCGGCCGCGATGGTTCACTTGGTAGGTTTTAGTTTTCCCAGGGGTGCTACTGACTAATTTCAATTTGGAGCAATTTTTGGAGCACAAATATTTAGGTTTTGGATCACTTTTGGAGCAGCCAAATACAAGTTTTGGAGCACTTTGGAGCAATAAATTATGAATTGTATAGAGACATATAGGAGGGTTTTTTGGGAGGGAAATCGCAAGTAACAATGCGTTGCATCGAGAATGAAATGCTGCCAAAGAAAAACTAGTAAATGTCTAAAATTAGGACACTGAACACAGTCACAATTAAGATGATCACTACTTGTTTATTTGAAATGAAACTGATGACCCCACTGCACCGCATTCTAGAGCTTCTGCAATTCTTCATTGACAGCTGCCAGCTTGGCCATGTTCTCGGCAAGGCTAGAATCAGCCTCAGAAAGTAGCACCTGGACACATACAACATCATCCATGTTCCTCCTAGTCACACCAGACTTGACTAGGCTACAGTCATTGACTAGGCTACTCGATGGGCGGGACTAAACGAAATGCGCACGAAGCCGATATACATATGAGTGCACGTTTTTGGTGAGTGTCATTCGCACGTGCCTTAATTGTGACAGGTGCACTCGGAATGACTTCGCGCTTGACAGCGGTATAAGCTTTCGCACTAAGGTTGCGCACATATCATTCACAAAGGCTTACTTTCTTCATTGCATCTGTGCACGCTGACCGCTGTCCGGGTCCAACCGCACGGTAAGGAGGCCGCAATTATGCTACACAAACAGTTCCTCCAACAATACACGTCAACCGCACGTGAACTGAGTAGCTGCGAGTCACAGGGAGCGCCCAGGGCAACCGTTCCGCCAATGCGCCACATCGTGCGCTATGGACGTAAAATAACGGCGTTTCATGCAGTTCAGTTGGCTGAGACGTGAAATGACGTCATTATTTAAAGATATTACGACTGTTTCGACAATAGTCTGAACCCGGCCTAACGCGATACTCAGCCGCACGTGTACCGAGTGGTACCTGTGACAAATGCAACAAATGGCGCCGAAGAGCAACGCCTACAAGCATACAAGGCCCACCATTCTCGCGCTGTTTCGGTACACCCGCCAGGCGGCGGTAACAACAGACAAAAAAATGCAGGCAGTCATTTTGGAGCACACTGGCGCAATATTTTGTGTTTATATCAGTTTGGAGCAGAGAATTTGCCTTGGCGCAAATTGGCGCATTTGGCGCAAGAATGGAAGCCCTGTTTTCCTGCTAGACCACACCGCTGTCTCACTCGCTTCCAGTCACCATTTGCATCACACGAAACGTCATGAAATAGAGAAAAGGAAGAAACGCATTTTTCAACAGGTAATTCCTCAGAAATTAAAGCATCTTTCGCCGCTGAATAAATGCTGAGAGGGCTATGGGGCAGTTGAACTTTCGTTTGAACCAAACTTGCTAGTTGCCTTCCATGTCCCCTTAACCTGCGCCAAAATCTCATGCACACGAGTGCTAAACCACGCTTCAACGCTGGTGCCTCTAGATTAAAACACTGCATTCGAACACACCCTATAGGATGCAGAGCTCAAATCTAGTGCTGCACAGGAGCATATTGCAAAGCACATCAGCAAAGCTAACCCTGTAAGGAATTGAAAAGAAAAAAAAAAGTTTCATTAAAAAAGTGAGCTTCAGTCCCACAACTACTACTCAGAAAGGCTTGGAGTTTCGCATTAGGCTCCTGCAACATTGAAGGAGGCGTCTTGTTGCATAGTTCAAGCAAAAATCTGTCAATACAGATCCACCCAAAATTCTATCTCACAGACAAATGGAACGTGTGAAACAACTCTACTAAAAAAAAGCAAAAAAATATGTTCTTTTTTTGCAATTTGTGCTCCTTGCTAGTGTAGTGGGCATTTTGACTTCCTTTCTGCTTAGACATAATTAGTTGCAACCAAGGAAAACAAATTTCTTGGGGGCACCTTCGCAATGCGCCCATTTTTTTTGCCCACACCCTGACGGATGCTGCAGCGCATGGTTAGAAATTTTTCTTTGTGCAACCCGCTATGACCCCTTTATACACAGTAAAAGCTCGTTGATTTGAACCCCAAGAGGATGATACACAGCGATAGGAAAGAGGCAGGGCATGTCCACCATTTAGTGCCGTGACCTTTGTACTTGTCACGCCACCTATCGCTTCAAACTAGCTAACCGACACGATCTGCAAAGCCTTCGAGATTGGCTGTCTCGTGGTGCACAGACTGAACAGTGCAAGGCAAAGCAATGTCCAAAAATGTGAAAGAACAGAAATTTGTTTGGTTTCATCACGGCTAAGTGTAGACGAGGCTCAACGGGCATGAAGTTATGCCAATCCAGTTGCGTCATCATATTACACCCTGAGCGGTGTCGTGGGGAGCCTGCTCACCTCTTCCTCTGGACGGCCTCCTGCTGCTCCTCCAGCTCCTGGCGTCTCCTGCGCTCCTCCCGGCGACGCTGCCTCTCCTGCCGCCTGCGCTCCCGCTGCTCCTCCTCCTCGCGCACACGCCGCCTGCACAGAGAGCACGTGGTGAAGCCCCCTTCCTCCCTGGCCTCACAGCTGGTACGAGTTGGCGCTGCTAGCTCGCACTGCACAGGGCCGACCCAGCCCCAGGGGGCCCGTTCCACCACCCACGCCCACAGAACATCGGCATCCAGCTACCCATATTTCAAGCACCTATTTTGAAGCTGCACTGGCAATTTTGAAACCTTTGGTGCCATCTGCCGTGTAAGCACGCCATGGTTTTTTGTACAGTCCGTATTTTTTCAACGAGGCAAACATTTTCAAAAAATGGCCACATGCGAGAGGTCAATGAATGCGCACTACAAAATGCCGCAAATTACGTAAGCTGCATCTCATGTTGGTTTTCCACTGCGGTATTACTAGCACTGATTCTGTGGCCAATGTGGCATTATCAGAATTTAGTCCCGAGAGGGCTATCAAAGGAACCAGCCTTGCAGCTTGTTTTGTGAACTCTAGACAGTTCGGCTGCATTGTGCATGTCATGAATGTGCGGGCAAATGTCGTTTGGTCAGGACTGGATCTAGGTAGTTGCCTCCCCGTCAAGGGATTACCGGAGGAGATTCCAAAGTGCCGACTGCTTTGCCAAAAGGCATGCACAATTCAAACGCCGCAAGTCATTTTTTGTAGCTGGAAAACTGCACGAGCCAAGACTTCAAATTTTACGCAGAATTTCACTGATACACACATGTAGGAGTGAGCATTTTGAAGATTTCAAAATGTTCTTTTTTTCTTTGGAGATATAAGGATATCTGCAGGGTGTCTTCCAAATTGACATTTTCAAATTCCCTGAGTTTTCCAGGTTTTCCCTGAGTCCTTTTGTAAATTCCCTCAGTGACACAGAAATTTGTTTTAGGTCAAGATGGACTGACACCGTGTTTCCAAATGCTGTCACTCTCTAAAAAGCATGTTATAAAATAAAGAAATAATATAAAATAGTTTGAATGGTAATGAGCAACTTTTATTTCCCTAAAAACAAAACACCATGAAGTGGCTAATAAAATTCACAGGGAATAAAATACTGAAACAAGGTTAAAACTGTACTCAATGTTCTCCGATAATGCAAAATGTCTCAGTGCTGCACTTCAATGCTTTAAGGAGCTTATTTTCGCTTGGATGAAGGACGCCTGCATCTCAGCATCAGCCAACACTTTGTTTTCTGAGCTCAGCTCCTTCAAAGCGGCACGTTTCTTTTCCTATTGGTTCCTTAATGCTCAGCTATCTCTTTTCTCGTCCTCTCCAGCACTTACTCCCATAGTGCGATAACGCAACATAAGTATCTTCTCGGTCAGCTGACAACTGGCAACTAGGGGTGTGCAAATAGCAAAGGGTACCTTTCGAATCGAATATCGAATTGAAGTAACCCTTTCAGGGTCAAATTCTTTATCCAAATGCGACCCCGCAGGGTCGATTTGTTTACTGCTGATATAAATTCTTCGGACAAATCTATTTCGAGAAAAAAAGGTCATTTTTTTAGGGTGATCATAAAGTGACAGAAAAATCGTTTGTGTTGTGGTTTGTTCATGAGTAACATAAGAAACATTCTCAGGAAGTTTCGCATGCGCAAGAGGTGGGACAAGCGCAAGAACCGCATCAGTTTTGCAGACGCAAGAAGCGGGAAGCACCCGGAGGAAAAAACCAAAACCAACCGCCGCGCGCCCACGTGTGACCCGATGCGCAAGCGATAGCGGGCGCACTGCTGTAGTAAAGCACAAAAAAAAAGAAAAGAAGAGCCATCGGCGCAAGAAAAAAAATTTCACGTATTTCCACAGTGCGGCAGCAGCACATGCCAAGCAAGAGAAATGACTGAAAAACGTGCACTTTTTAAACATACGAGCGATGACGTACATGTACGTCATTGACCATTCTGAAGGTGCTTGCCAGGGATGTACATGTATGTCATTGACCCTGAAAGGGTTAAGAAAATAAAAGCCGAATATCGAATATTTTTTTTGCAGGCCCCAATTTTCCACAGATTTTTGCGCAAAATGAGAAGCTACTTCGTGTGTTCAGGAGTCATTACTTTCTTGTTATGAGTCGAAGAATAAACTTTTGAACTCTCATTCGCAGCCTCCAGTCGCCGTACCGCTATGAGGCGGCACCTTCATGAATCCAGAGTGGGCACAATACACATTTGAAGAACAACTGACACTAGGGTTGCTGTACTGCAATCATAGGCAATGACTACACAGTGCCTCTGAACTCGTAAGTGGCATGAATAATACACAAGCATTAATAATTTGACGCTAAAACTAGGCAAAGCCACAACCACAGACTAAAGCCACCATCAATCACAAATTACCTGAGTTTTCTGGGTTTTCCCAGGCTACTCATTCCCAGTTTCCCCGATTTCACAGTTGGCAGACACTCTGATCCGCAATTTTTATGAAGCTTGCTGAAAACTTTGATTTTGAGAAATGAAGTTTTGCATTTTCACCCCTTACTTCGTCACCAAAGCTACATCATTCGAAATCCTATTTATTTAGCTTTATTCTGTGTGCCTTGCTCATTTTACAGCCCTACAGTTCTCGCATAACAAAAAAATTCTAGGTGCTTGGGAAGGATGTAGGTAATTTTTTGCGGGTGGTAAACCACTCAAGCTCAAGTTAACTTTTACTAAGGACATTGGTAATACATGTAACACTGTACAAGTTTCCAATATTTTTGTTTTGAGATATAAAGATTACCTTCTCTCTCTTTCCAAAGTTCGCCAAAAGTTATGAGTCGAAGAATAAACAATTACATTTTGCACATAAACGCCACACTTCCTCTCAACTATACTATTAAAAAGCACATTTATTTAGCTTCATTTTTATCTGCCTTCTGTATTTTTGGGTGAAACCATTCTCACATTTAAAAAGCTTTACTGGGACCAACCAAAACAAACTTTTTTCCAGTGTTAAGAAAGCCTGCAGAAATTTGTGTAGCTGAAAACTGCTCGAACTAGGGTTTCAATTTTTACTAAGGTTATTGCTACTACACGCACAACAATTGTGCACACTCCAAAATGTTTCTAAATTTTCTTATTTTTAGATATATGGGCATTTCTAAAAAAAAACAAAAATTCTGAAGTTTGTCAGAAAACTTGCTTTTTACAAATTAAATTTTGCATTTCGATCGCCTACTTCACCTGTGAAACTATAGCATATCTGAAAACCACATTGACTAGGTCCATTTTTGGTGTGCTTTGTATGCGTTTGAGTCGAACAGTATTTGCATAAAAACAAAACTTTACCAGAACCCACCAGGGGAAGAGCTGGACTACACTAAGCTAAACTGCACGTTCCTGTAATTTTGGGCATTCATCACTGCTGCCAGCCCATGCACTGGATACCTCCTGCCACACTGCTCATTGCTGGAGAAGGTTCCCAGTGCCACATCGCTCATGCGTGTGACAACACTGCAGCTGGCACTCCCTCCCTTGCCAGCAAGCTCCGCGATGGCACGAGATAACACGGAAGGGCCTCCGGGCGCTGCCCGCATGGGCTGGGCCACTCACCGCTCAGCCTCTCGAGCCCGCTCTTCCTGCAGGCGTTCCCGCAGCACGCGCTCCTCCCGCTCTTTCTCCAGGGCTTCCAGCTTGAGCCGCTCTTGCTCCCGCCTCTGGATGCTCTCATCGCTCAGGTGGCCCGACCGGTCAAAGTCCACCTGCACCCAGCCAAGGCACCACTCACCATGCGCGCCGCGGGAAAACACCCCACAGGCAACCCCCAACAGCAGGGGGATCGAGCACAGAGACTTCACACCACAGGGAAGAGTCGTGGAACATTCACGTGTGGGAAGAAGCATACTGGCCCGCACTGAATGAGCAGAGTCCCAGAGAAAGACGTCCTCTCGACGACATCACCTTGACACCACACCAGCACAACCGCAAAGAATCACGATTCTGCACACACTGATGTCACGCATATTACGTGTACTGGGCCCAACCCGACGTCGTTCGAATTTGCAGACAAACATAGCTAAACGTGCGCGCCAGCACCGGATTTAGAATTCCCCATAGTCTCTGCAGGCCCAGTGCTCAAACAGAGCCCCCGCAGTGAGTCCTAGTGGCACCTCTGGTGCGCGGCCTGGCACTGGGCCAGAGGAGTCACCCCCACGGGGCCAAAGCGAGCCTGTGCTTCCGTTCAGGCTACGCTGCCGCATGCCCCACGATGCTTCAGGGGTGAGGGGCCTTCTCGTGGTGTGCCCATGCTGCTCAGTTACCCAGGAAAAGCCCTGGCATGCCTCCTCCTCCCAGGGAGCCCCAGGAACACGGCAGACGAGCAAGGTGGACACTCGCCTCACATCGACTCCACGTGGACGTTCGCGCAGGGCGCCTTTCCCACCAGGTCTCTGTGCCGGGACATTTACGAGTGTCTTCTGCTCATTTCAGTGCTCAGTTCGAGCTTGTTAACATAACAAGACTTCCAGAGTTTTCAAGGACTTTCGAGGCTCTTCGTTTGGATTTTCAAAGATCACACTGTCTGCTGGAAATCTAAGTAAGGCCCATGTTAAGGGGAAGATGGACGTCTGCAATGATAAGAAATCACCAAAAACCATCGGAAAATGGGAGAGCTACTGTAGCCGATGTTTCAACAAGGGGACTTGCCTTCAGGTATGTCCCCCTTTTCAAACAATGGTTCCAGTTTCAATGATTTCTCACAATCGTTTCTTAGGGTTGCATGGATAAACACTTGCACTGTATTACCAAATACCAACTTCCATTTGCTACGGAAGATCAACCAAGCAACAAACGCTCACTCAGTCCTTACACAGCCTCATGTTACTTTTACGTATGTTAAAAAGACAAATTCGAAAGATTCAAAAACTTTCACGGGTCTGTGTTCAGGACGTTCGAAGCCTTCAAAGCAAGCTTTTCAAAGTTAAAGGGAGACACGGGTCAAAGATAGGTAATAGATAGATAGAAAGATAAATAGAGACGCAGGTTTTTAAGATAGATAAACCCTGTCATTCCTCAGTGGTCGCAGCACTCTCTGGGAAGGGGCTCCTCATTTACTGCGCTGTGCCACCCCTTGCGAGAAAATGCACGTTGCAAGTTACATGTTTACGAGCCACAACTCTGGCGAGCTGGAAATGCTGCTCCCAGATGTGCCCTCTTCCTTGCACTGCCTGCCCCCAAGCAGCCAGACAGTGCACCTGCAGTGCTCAAGTACGAGTTTTCTTCCCCCCAGCCAATGAGCGGCTACCGCAGCCCAGTTGACGGCACTTCCACAGCTCCACACATCAAAGCCTGCCGGTGGATATTCCTGATGCCACAGCCTCCCCTCGGCACACCAACAGTGAACACGGGCTAGCACGCAAGGTGTGGCGGCAAGACGTCCTTTGCTAAGCCTGCTGCTCACCTTGATGTTGGCGGTGAAGGCGCGCCCCTCGGGCGTCTTGAGCATGAGCTTCATGCCCCGCAGGGAGTCCATGGCCTTGACGAAGCCCATGTACTCCATGTACTGGACGTACACATCGAAGGTGAGGTCCTGGCTGAAGGAGAAGGTGGAGATGCGGCCCACCACGGCTGACTCAGCGTCCTTCTGGCAGGGGTCCAGCAGCGGGATGTCCAGCCGCCGCACAGGGCCGGGCCCCCCAAAGGCCTGGCGCACCAGCAGCTCGCTGGGCCGGTCCGCATCGTGCCGCTTGTCCGCAAACCACTTGCACGGCAGGCCCTGCACACACACACCCCCTGCTGCTAAGGGCACACCTCAGAGCACACCTCCCCAGCACTAGATGGGGGCTTATTAGCTGGACTCCCCTTGATCGAAATTAAATTGCGCTAAAAGGACAGGACGAACAGAAGACACACCACACTGCGCAGACCAACTAGCCAGTTAGACTGCTTTGATGGACTCCCCTTGCGACTAGCACAGCAGCCAAGACACCGCTCTTCTCCCATCATGGCGTTCAGTGTTCACAGCAACAATGCCGGCTCATAGTGAGCACAGAGAGCAAAGACGGCCGACATAGAAGAAAAAGGGGGCAGACAGGACACACACTGCCCAACTGAAATTTTAACAAACGGGAAAACATGCACGCAATGACAAATCACCCAGGACACTTTCCCTTGCACACAGGGTAAAGCAAACACATGAAAAACAAAACAGAAGCTGCACTTGGCGGGAATAATCACGCGGCACTAACCACAAATCCGCCTTTTTATCTGCCAACCTAGTAGCGGGCTGGCCGATAAAACGGCTGTTCCTCGCCATGTGAAATGCTCCTACTATCTCCTGGATGAGCAGAGCTCTGTGCCTAGAGCTGTTCTCGTCAACTTCCTACTTCACTCTCTGGTTGCATTTTTCTTACTTCCACGGGATGGTGGGCGTGGCCAGTAACACCTGACACCCTGTGGCATGCACATACTCCTTACCTAAAGAAGGAATCGGAACCTACACGACACCAAGTGACCTCGCTCTTCCAGACGCCCCAGCACAGTTTTGTTGTGTGGTCTTTCTGCAAGACAGTGCCTGTCTGGCATAAACTTCCGGCTATACCAATAAAAAAAGAAAAAACAAACCTCGAACTCAGTTTTGCAGTGAAGCTGTATGCAAAGGAAAATTTCACACCCACCTCAATGCAGCCGTATGGCTACAAAGGAAAGCTGTACAGCTTTCTCAGAAACTTTGCAGTTGAAGAAAAATTCGTCCTGGCCCAGGATTCAAACCCGGGACCACCACCTATCTAGGGCAGTTGCTCTACCAGCTTCAACTTTCTTTAACTGCAAGGTTTCTGAGAAAGCTGTACAGCTTTCCTTTGTAGCCATGAGGCTGCATTGAGGTGGATGTCAAATTTTCCTTTGCAGAAACTTGCTCCACCGCTAAATCTGGTCAATTAGTGAAGCTTTATATGATGAGGGCAGCAGGATTTTCAATGTCCTGCTTGCATGAACAAAAAAATAACGGCCCCTGGCCTGTACCCCTTTGTGTCACACACACCACTCTGGAGATGCCTCTTTTAGCCTGAATTCTCCCTACATGAACTGGGTGAGCCACTACTTGTCCACTATGAAGACACTGAAGCGTCAACATGAGATGACGACATCAGAGAACAATGGACAGTCCCGCTGACATCACCAACAGCAAGAAGAACTTGAGATTCTACCACCTACAAGAAGAGTTCAGACATTTGTAAAAGCACCAACTGAACACAACATCAGCTCCATTGCACTGCATCAGCTGCATTCAATGCCCTCTAGGCAGGCACTCGGATGGCTTGTGATATCTCTGTGCCTCCCAGAAAGTGCTGCACGTGAAAAGTGACAGGAGACCCGAGCAGCAAAGCGGCCACAGAGGAATCAAGTGTCAAGCTCTGGTCCCAAACACAAGCAGAAAACAGTGCTGGCGACTGGAGGGACATATGCAATGTAAAGACGAAAGGAATCTGAACCTTCACATAACATATATGCCACAACACACCAAGCTTCAAGCGAACGCACTCCAACTTGGTCAAACAGGGTCCTCACACCTGTGTTAATCACTGGAGACTTTCATGCGCGACATTTTGCAAAGAAGGCAATAAGAGGCTGACCCAGTTCATGATGGAATAGTTTGGGTTGATGTACTCGGTGACATCAATCAACCAACCACAGTGCATATGTATGCACTGATTTCACTCTTGCAAATCTAAAGAAAGTGACTTAAATACGAAGACACCACGACGCAGTCATTTCGAAACAAATAAAATCTTGGTCCAGCGAGTATCTGGGGCAGTCATTGGTCCAGTGTTTACATCTATTTTCACGGTGCGAAATGGCACTGGAATTTTTTCCCTCCTTCCGTCAAAAGCATTTCTCCTGGCACTGTTGCAGTGTGACAGCCGCCGCAGGCTCGTCGCGCACAGGACGGGGGCATGTACCAATGCGTACCTGCACGTAGACGGTGTCCGGCCGCTCGCCGGGCTTCATCTCGTCCGTCCCCTTGGCATCGCGGAAAAACGAGTCCCAGTCGTGCCGCGTTGGAAACGGAACCTTGGCTTCGGCCGCGCGCACGCGTAGGTTGTCGGGGAAGCCGCTCAGCTTGATGGTCCCGTTTTCGAGACGCCCGATGACCGCCTTGAGCGAGCTGCGGTTTTCCACTTCGCCTTCGAAACGGATGAATTCCAGCGTAGTTTTGCTGATCTTGAGCGTTGTAAACTCATCCGGCTTGATGGCCTGTCGCAGTTTTTCCATCACCTCCCAGCTAGAGATGCTCCTGCCCGGAGTCTTCATTTGCGGCAGCTGAATGCTCACGTTCAACCGGGCGATCGTTTTCAAGTACAGTCCCAGCTCGGCGCACATCTCTACGGCGTCCGAAGTGTCACGGCACGTCTGTATTGAAGACATACTTGCGGGTGACCCGTGGACGTTCTCGTGCCTCCAAGCACAGCCCCGGTGCGTTGGAACGCCAGCTTCGCGCTGCTGAACGCGGTGAGGAACGCTGCTCTCACCCGCTCAAAACACTGCGTTTCACGGACAGAACGTATGTGCCTGGAAACGATGCGTACGCAACAAAACTGTCACGTTGCCCTGTTCGTTAACGGTGTCTTGAAATTAAAGCGACTTAGGACATTTTTTTGTGTATTACCACCGCAGAACGCGCAAGCCCATGGATCGGAAAGCCATGATTGAAAGCATTGAAAGCAGCATGTTTCACATACACGATAGTGGTGTAAAACTCTTTGGTTAGCACCAAAGTGGAGTAAGTGAATTATTTTCAGCATTTCCCGTTCTGGCAGCACGTATTTTGGTAGACATGGGTGACAATAACTGATGAAGTAAAATTTCTTCAGTAAACTGAGTAAACTTCCGTTTCAGGGGTGAAAACAGCGGGAAAGTTTGAACCATCAACCTGGTAGGACAACAGAATTAAACTTGGCCTCTATTTTCTACTTCTAGCGCACCTTCAACCATAGCCTCCTGTATTCAACAAGCCAAAAAATGGAACCAAGAAATAGGCATGAACGCTTAGGGGTGCTGCAACCGCAAAACAAGAACAGAACTGAGGAATTCTGACTTGAACTGCTTGAACCGCTAGGTAACGTTGGCTTGAACAGCACTACCGGGCTGGCATAGATTCTTTCGTGCTCAGTCGAGGAATATGTGTCGAGTGTTAGTAGTCAGTAGCTGTCTTCGATTTGGCTGCGCTTGCTGAACTCATTCAGGTAGTGCAGCACTCGCCTCTTCAATTTACCAACAGTGCAGAGAGTGAGAAGGGCATTGTTCACGGCTTTTCCTGCACTTCCCCCCGCAGAGGAGGTACAGAGGAGGTGCAGATGGAAGGAGTGCAGGCGCAACCGTTTGATTGAGTGGGGGAGGTCATTTGGCCGTAGTTGGGGAATGAGGGAACAGCTGTGAGCCTTTGGGGCGGAAAGGAACGTAGGTACGCGGACTCGCTCGTATTCAGGGACACATCAGGCCGCTCGAAAGGCATCGCGGGAGAGCCTTAAGTCTGCAATACCCCAGATTGCTCTTAATCTTGCACCCGTTTCAAGCGTCATGCTCATTCTCGCCCAAAATGATCATCCGCACGGTTGCCTGCAGTTTGGTGACCCCCACCGCCCCATTACCCACCCCGCCCGCGTGCCAAATTCGTTATTGCTGATGCTGCCTCTGCGCTCGCCACACTACAGAAATGGTTCCACTCTGACGCTTCAGCCCCACCGTACGGTCCTTATTACCACAAATGTTTCCTCAGACCTCGGACACCCAACTTGGCTCTGTGCAGCTTTCTCATACCATCTCATGGTTCTTAGCTCCGTGCTCTGCCTCCCAATATCCTGCATGCCATAGGCGTTTTTTCAATCAAGAGTGGCCTGGCAAGGATAGTGCGAGATGGGGTCTACACTCCCCCTCTTTTCAATCAAGAGTGGCCTGGCAAGGATAGTGTGAAATGGAGTCTACACTCCCCCTCCCAAGATACCAAGCAGCAAAATAACGACTCACCGATCGATCACTGCATCCTCTTCCCTCATTTCCAAGCTAGTGTTCAAGAAGCGTTATTCAAGTTACGGGAGTTTTCCTACTCGCTGACTGATGGCATGGATGCTCCATGCAGGATGCAATTGAGTTGGTTTCAGTAGCCTTTCGTAAATGCAGCCTGTTCTTTCAGTCGGTTGGGAATCTGGCCTGCCACTTAGGCAGTCTGTGGAAAGCTTGTATACAACTGAAAGTCCCGAGGTGTTCTGAAAATATAAAGGCCAGCCGCACTGAAATTTTACCCTTGCCAAATTTTAATGCGCAGTGCATACCACTAAACCAACTAGGGCACAACTGAAACAGCTGACACATGCCAAAGGTCATTCTGTACTAAGCACTGCCATTTTGTACTGTTTCAGCTATTGCAGAGAACTGCAATATTGGTCCAAACCTTTGTTTTGGGCAAGATGGTTGCTGGCCCTATGAACAACACTGTAGATTGGTCTAGCCAAGGCGAACAGAAAAGCTTTGCACCCCAATGTTGATGGGAGTGGACCAGCCACTGCCAAGTGATCAGGCTATGGCCACACTGCAATTTCCCTTGTGCAGCCTGATGTGTGGCCAGTGGGGCAGCACAGAGAACCCTGCTGCACCAGTAGGTCCCCTTGGTGACTACTCTGTGCCTTGCTGGCAACTACGCTGCTCAGCAGTGGAAAGAGTGGGACAAGGAACGGGGGGCGTTTGTTGTACATACCACGTCTTTATTCACACAGACATACCCACACCATGCACACACGTAGCTCCTCTATACAGACTGGCCATGTCCATCTAAAATGGACGGTGGAAGGGAGTTATGTACAAGTCTGTGCGTGGAAAGAGGAAGACAAGAACGTTCTCCTTATGTAAAACCCGACACACCCAGGTGTACAATACGCACGGCCCAGCCAGCAGTGCTGGACCAGCACAGCACAACAGCGGAGGCCGAGGGAGCTGTCCGCAGTATGCCGGGAGAGTTCCATTGTGTGCACAACAACCGAGCTGCAAGGGGGGAAAGGAAACACAAAAAGCGGCAGCACACCTGGGACGAGACGCTCAGACCAACAAGAGGCAGTGAAGAAGCCCCCCCTAGTGCAGCAACGCAAGCCCGGCAGCAGAGCTTTGGTCTGAGCAGACGTCCCAGTGCTAAATGGCCAGAGCGGCAGGTGGCCCACAGGATCGCTGCTGCACCAGGGCCTCGACCCTTGGTGGGCTCGAGGCAAGAGAGACGCACATTGCGCTGCTTCCAGCACTAAGACAGAGGAGCTGTGCGCGTCTCAACTTAAAAAAAGAACACCACCACGCTACTGGACCAGCGCACAATTTTCCGGCCATTTTTCTTTGCTCGGCAGCTAATGCGGCCACTGCTGCATGCCCCTGGTACAATTTTCTTCTCCGTACGTCGATTCAGGGGGGGGGCAGCAGCAGGGGGATGCAGGGTGGTTCCCCTGGCGCCTGTCATTCCGCGTGGGCCTTGGTGTCGCCGCCCGAGGAGGCTTCGCTGTCGACTTTCTTGCTGGCCGGCTCAGCGCCAGACTCCTCCTCGTCCGAGTAGTCGGTCGGCTCTTCACCCGGCTTCAACAGGCGCCCCACGTAGTGGTACTTCTCTGCGGGGGAAACCAGATGGCACACACAGTGAGCAGCACCCTGACACCACCCGCTAAACCACTTTATTTGAACAATGAATGCTGGACATTAACAAACTTCCCTTCTCTCAACACTTGTTGCAGCAGGCCGAGCCTGCCAGATCGAAGCTGAATTAAAGGGGTCCTGAAATACCTTCCGCCGATGCATGGATCTACATGTAACCAAATAAGACAATGTATTAGCAATCTCCTCCCGCAAGAATTTTGTTAAAGCGATGAGTATTAGCTGAGAAATCGTAAATCAAAAACCGCGCATTATCGTCGCGCCGCGTTTCCTCCTCTTTTCAACTGTTGACGACGCGCGAGCACTGCCTCCCATGATGCTGCGCTAGTCAGCGGTGACGTACTTCCGCATTACGCTCCTCCGACTGCCGTCTGCTACGGGCAAGTTTTGTTGACACCATGAATTCCGCACTCCGCTCAAGGATGGATAAGCGAACGAAAAATCTGGCCGCATGTGTGCGGTGGCCTGGCCTTGCCCTTTCGCGGTGTGCGTTGCTGCAGTGCAGCACGTGACTTTTAATCGGCGGCGAACTCGCAGCCGCTGGGGAGGATCTTGCGCTCGGTCCCTTTCATGCACCGCGCACTGTTTATCCAAAAAGTGCCGTATCAGATGTGGCCCCGCTGGTGCCGGGTCTTATTTTGCGGTGGTGGTAATTCCTGCCGGCGCCATGTGAAAAAGACATTTTAAGCCGATACAGAACCCGTGCACAAAACGCTTCAATCATGTGACCAGTTCAGCTTGGGGCGACGCGTGGTGGAGAGCGGCAACGTTGGCTAAACATGCTCCGGCGCGGCTCTGAGCTTTCTAGCGCTGGAGCGAGCGCCTTTCTTTGACGATCTCAAACATCGGTTGCCTTGGCAACAAGGCACAAACCGCCCCAGAGGTCAGTTACGGTTGCGTGATCCCGGTTCAGCTTGGGGCCCCACCTCGCGGCATATGGGCACTGCAGGCATACTACTCACTCTCATTTGGAAGTGCGAGATGCGTTTGGCATTGGTGTGTGTGTTGTGGACGCCTTTGTTTCGCGATGAAATGCGACGTTGTGCTTCTGCGGGTGGATAGTGCTTCCCATGGCCTGGATTATCTTTCTCGAGCGACGTACGACTCAACCTCGCATGGGGTATGTGCAGTGTGCGTGGCTAAAAGCCATCTCGGCTTGCGCGCCAGAGTTAAGTGACTTGCTGTTCGTTCCCTCAAACCGCGCGCGAGGTGAGTGCCGAATTTACGAGGGGCAGGAGGAGGCAGCCCATCGTCTGTCAATCGCGGTTCAGACTTGCAACGCATGTTGTGACGTTGTGTTCGTTCGAAACGCATCTCTGGATTGTTTTGAAGTGAAAAAAAATGTATCCGTCAAACCTGGGCATTCGGCTCAGGGCGTTCTCTGCGAATGCACGAAAGAAGTGCCACGGGGCTTCAACGCTTTCTTTATGGGACGTACTCCGGTAAGAGAATATCCATGTCGTGTTATGGCCGTGTTGCATTCAATACGAACGGTTAAGCGTTTGTTTACACTTGTTTCGTTTGTCGTAAAATGTCCAAGCACTCCGGCACTACACTGGCAGATCAGCCGGCGAGTCGACGCTGAGCAGACGACTCATCTCTTTGCCGGAAGTGCGTGAAAAAGCCGCCCAATAGCAGGATGTCTAGCTCATGACGAACATCGGGGAATCGATGATGTAGACATGTGAAGATGGCGGCGTCCAAAAAGACGAAGGAAAGGGTGAGAAAAAAGCGACAAACTTTGCAACAAAAGTGTGAGCTTTCCGCTGCGCGTAAAAGAGTAATACTTGGCCCAGATGACCTTGACGACCCAATCTAACGATTGCGCTACTTCATTTAGTGTGCTCAAAATGCCTTTCAGGGCCCCTTTAATTCGCCCCAATTTCTCTTGGACATTTTTCTAACCCCGCATGCGACACTGGCCCACCTTCCTGCCACAACACCAGCCCACGTGAACATGCAGCGGTCATTCAGCAGCCGCCTTTCGAGTGCCACACAAAGGAGGGAGGCCCCTGCACAGTAGCCACTTCGCTCGACTCCTGTTGCTGTCATTCCCAAGGCCTTTACAGCCTCCGATGGACACACACACCGCAGCAAATCTCAAGGAAAATTCTAGGGCCCAACTCTTGGCTTCACCATGTCTTTTGTGTAGGGGAAATGTACGCTATCCGTGACAGCTCCGGATCACCAAGCTATTTGGTATCACACACAAAGGTATAGAAACACTTGATAGATAGAATTAGCACCTTCAGTAACAAGAAAAAAGGTAAATAGTTTGCACTGCCGTGGAAAGGAAAGGTACGGCCATGGAGGCTCCTGTGCACATGGGCTGCAGCATAAAACATGCTGCGCAGCTTGTTCCGTGTTGTCAGGGGGTCATTTACCAGACCTCCCTCCCTTGTGGGGCCTCCTTGCACACAGGGCCACAAGGGAAGACGCGGGGCACAGAGGGCAAGTCGACCCCTTTCCCCTGCACAGACTTTGCACTGCCAGGAACATGGCTGCAAGCCAGTAAGTACTCAACGACACACAGGCCCTGTCACGCCATCCATCTCAATGATAACAAAAAATCGTAGAGGCATTTCGCATCAACCAAATGAGGGGTGCGCGTATCAGTAAGCCCTCCTCAGCCCAGAGTACAGCAAGAACTGGCTTGATCGAAAAGTCACTATGGCAATAAAAAAAAGGAGAAAGGAATGTGTTGCCCATTAGATCATGCCTTTCATGTGTTAAATTTTTTTCTTGCCTGTTTCCTTCTTGCTCTTCATGTGCAGAGTGCTGTTCACCGAATGTATAAACAGTCCCACGTGATGAATAAATGTTGAGTTGAGAGTTAGTGCTCGTCCTGCTCATCTTCCTTTGCGCTGAATTTACACTATGATTGCACACGGGCGGGTCTCGTGGTGAGGGAAATTACAAAGGGCTGCTTGGCAATTGGAGGCAACGACGCACTACTGGTACAGCCCCTGGCTAGTCTGCCATGCTAGTCTCCAGTGAGATCCTGTTGGCAATGGACGCCTCAGGCAGATGGCACGATGATCATGACGATTACAGGCCCTCCCTTTGTATCAGGACATTGACTGTCAGCAACCGACTTGCCCGTTTTATTCCACTTATTTGCCCCTACTCTTAACTAGCCTAATAGATTTGCCTCCGCCCTATCTCTCCCCCCCCTCCAGTTTTGAACTCCCATATCACTCCATCCCCCCCCCTTTTTTTTTCGGCACTCGCACACTTGTCCCTTCCCCTGTTCTGTTCTAACCGGTCGACTGCAGCACCCTCTCAGTAATCTGGCCCTTTTTGCTACTGAGAAATTTTTTCTAAACCTATAAATAGTTGTTTTGATACATTCTCCTCGCAATGCTATTTTTTTTTGCGACATTTTTTCGGTCTGAATAAATTTATTTTTGAATTTTAAACTGTGGGCAGTTTTGTCGACGCCTCTGATTGTCTGCTCAACGCAGAGTGCAGATGAACACGGCTAAAAGCGGTGTGCTGGCAGATGACGCTTATTTTACACCATTTCTTGCCAGAAAAAATAATTTGGGCGAGGAAAAGTAAGCAAAAACTTATTTACTTCCTCAATAAAAATTTGTTAGAACAGCAACTTCACTTTTCAAAAATGCTTCAACAGAAAACGCAGCGAGCGCGCTGCATGGCACACTGAGAGGGTGCCACGGTCGACTGGCGTGCTGTTTTTCACGCGCTTTCACAACTGCAGTGACACACAGCTGTAATGCGAAAATGGCCCAGATGGCAGACTAGCCAAAGACACCGTTGGTTTATTTTCACAATCCCCTGAAAGTGATCCCGCATGATCCGCCTGTTTTTTCTGCACGGCTTGAACTACGCAGACTGTGCCTGCGGCCCCATAATACCCGCACCAACTGTGAAGTACTTAGGCAGATATTGGCACTGTGACCTGGCCTAGAACAGCCATGCCCCATTTGTTTGTGTACAGCTTCGAAACATGTGGTGCTTGTCATACTCTCTCAAATCCCTCTGTGCAGTATATGCATGCGAACAAACTCTTCTCGCATTGGCTTACAGTGTTGTGCAATTACGGCATACGTTGTTATTTTTGAGCATCGTTTTGGGAAAACAAGGAATTGACTCCCTTCTCAAATCTACACTAAAATAAATACGGCATGCAACGTGACATGAGTATGAGCATTTTTCACTTTTCCTGTATGCCCAATTTTTTCCCACTTTTTCAAGGCAGACCGCTGTGCTTAAATGTTTGGGCAAAGGGGTTCTTTAAAACCTGCGTTTCTGTGTGCAAACTTCACCCATGGTTCCTCTTTAATTTACCTCAGGTGCGTACTAAATATGGCGAACGTTTTGGTATTTACCACGTCTCCTCCTTCCTAAATACTTTACGGGATGAAGTAGTCTTTTCACCTGCTTCCGTATCATTATTGTCCTCATCCTCAGTCTTTACGAATTTAGATTGTTAAGCTCATTTCATGCTGCTGTGAAGAACTGTAACTCATTTTTTGGTGACAAGCGGAACTCGGCAAAAAATGTGGCGCACCGAACGAGTTTTCCATTGTTACGGTACATGCCAACACCCCACAGCAATCACAGTCACCAACGTACAACCTCCTGGTGTTGCTAAATAGATACAACACTATTCCCGTTGATACATACATACAGCCTTCCTTAGAAAAAGTTGAAAACACTCTTTATTTCGTAATGAAAATATGACTTTCTATGCAACTCCTTATTCTTTTTTTACAATTTAGCAATTTGTGACCCTTTTAGCAATTTGTGTAACAAGTGACCCTTTTATCACTTCTTCATATATATTTTATGCATACAGCCTTCCTTGAAAACGAATTTGAAAATCCCCTTTACTTGTTGAAAGAAATAGATTGCATATAGTTTTTCGCTTCCAATATTGTAGCAATTGTCTAATTGTTACCTTTCATCAGCATTTCCACTTTCTCCAAAGTTGGTAAAGCTGCAATTGGAGTTCTGCTTTTTTACCCCTTCGGTTGCTTCACAAGATGTGTAAATCTAATATCGCACGCGGTCATGATCTTGCTGACGTCAGAAACCGGGCCAGCCGCCTCGTTAAGCCGCTTTTAACAGTGGCTTTTTGCGGTAGTGCCCTTCTTTTATACAAAAAAATGAAAATAAATGATTTGAATTACTTCTAAGCAAACAATGCACCATTAATTGCCAAACAACAGCCAAGAGAGCTACTAAACATATCTCTCAGAACAAAGTGTTACTCTGCATTTAACGCCGTTTTAACAGCAGGTCACTGGATAGCAGCCCCCTCGGGCGAGTTGTTGAAAATGAGAGCGCTCTGTCTTAAACAGGATGAACGCCCCAAGGCCTGCACAATGCCAGTGGAGGTTTGTCGGCTGCCCGGGCAGGACACCTGGCAGTCTGCACAGCTGGCCTGGCAGCTGCGGCGGCCAGCATTGTAACAATGCTTCGGAAAGGGAGGGGGCCTGCATCGCAGCTGAGAGCTTTGCGCGCCAATCCACACAGCCCGATACATAAGCAGGCCGCCAATCCGGTTACAGCTCAAGCGCACAGAGAGCATGCATCCCCTCTACGCATCTCAAAACATCGTTGCCTCATTTTCTCCATGCACACAAACGATCTTCCTTCTGCCAAATTTCGGATATCAACCTTCCTGGAGTTTACCCCGATATGATAATTGGCTAAATGTGGAGCTTGGCACCCACAAATCCCCACCCAAACAGTAGGCGAACATTCTCTAGCTCCGACGCTACCAGTGTTGGCACACTAGCAGTACTGCACGTGGCTCCTCAGCATAGATCAAAGCCCCCAATGAATGCGGAACAGAGTGTGTTTCCAAAAGAAAGACATCAACACTGGCAGTTGTAAGGGCTGCTCTTCATTTCACGATTGAATATCATGCCTGGGGACTGCCTTGCCAAGCCCAACCAAAGCTATCCAAATCCACCGCAGTCAGTGTGTGCACCGAAACAACGAAATCCACAAAGTGTGCGCGAGCCATCACGTTGTGCTTCAATGGCTGTCTGGTCACTGAGGAATAGAAGAAGGCAACACTACGTCAGGTGCAGCTACCAGCGCCAGCCACACTCTACGCAGCACAAAATTACTTCCTTTCCCGTGAGAGGGCAGTAGTGCTCTGACATTTCTAACTAGATGGACGAGCACATGTCCAAGTGGCAGGACCCTCACAGGCAGTTCTGTTTCCCTTGTGGCCTAAACAGGGGGCCCGGAGGAGTGCTGCGGCGTGTGAGTGGTGCAGCTGCCCTCGATTTGCCGTCGTGTGAGCAGCAACAGCTAGCTCGGTCTCGTGTGCGACATGGAGCAAGGCTTACGTCGTGTCACTTTCCTGGCCATCAATGATGACTTATCTAGAGGGACTACAATTTTTCTGCATTTCCCATGGGACTCCAGGTCAGAAAGAAAAGGTCTGCAACTGCACACGACTACGTCTACACCCATTTGCATTGTCGTACATATTTTCCCGTTTTGTTGGTTTGTCACTTTCTAACTCAGCACCGTTTACTTTTTTTCTCAATTTATCTTTAGAACTTCGTTTCTAGCCCGTTACCACGTGTCGTCATTACATTTTGTTTTTGTTTGTGCCGAAGTGCTTCATGTTCATTCACCTCCAGTGTCTTTGCCAAACAGTCAATACAGCAGTGTATTGTCCTATTAGCGGTGCCCAAGCAAAGTGAAAAATTTCTCTGCCATGCAGACCATGAGTGCCAACCAAAGTCGCACTTTGAGAGCGCTGCCAGTTGAGAAACAAGCCTATTCCAATGAGAGGTGTTCTGTGAACACCTTGGTGCAAGAGGAGTTTGCTTGTTGGGCGCACCGGGGCACAGGCATGACAGTCGCCATGCACTGGATGCTTGGCTGACTCCCGTGAACTGCCACTGTATCCATAACCCCAAGCGGAGCCCACCCGGCCCACTTGCCTGTGAACTGCATCTCCCACTCGCGCACGCTCTCCATCTCCATGGGGTTCAGGTCGGACAGGTCGTCGTAGCCGTCCTTGGGCCGCTCCACCGAGAAGGTCGCCAGGCCACGGGACGCGTCATGCCCCGCAAACGCATGGTACGGTCCACCTGCATGGGCACCCAACCATCTCAAACATCACTCTCAAGGCTCTTGCAACCGTTCCGAGAATGTTTTTAGGAGCACTTCGTGCCAGCTACTGGTGTGGCCCCAAGACCACAACTGGAGAATGCATGGCCCCAAGACCACAACTGGAGAATGCATGCACTCTGTCCACTGAGTTCAAGCTCACTTTAACACAAATGCGCGAGTGGCCCATCTCGTGGTGAACAGGCACGGTGCTGAGTGCGGGCACGGCATGCATCTGTGCTTTGCCGCGGCCTTAAACAATCATTTATCAAGCACTGCATAGTAAACTTATTTCACTGACAAGCACACGCTTGTCGTGTACGAATCCTTCTGCTCTCATACGATCAGATTAGTCAAGGTTGATTCGGCAGTGGGCTGCTACTCGCTCGCAGATTGCTCGTTGAAACATATTTATTGGACGTCGTCTGCACAACTCTGACCCTGAACTTTTAGATACTATACTTTGTTTCGTGAAGTCATGAAAATAGTTTGTAGTACATCCACGAAACTTGCTCCCATGGCGGCAAATGAACAACTTTAATCAAACCACGAAGAAAACACACAAATTTGATTTATTTGAAAGACTGGCGAGCTCATACCTCATGACAATTTTGTTCAATGGAGAACACTGCTGATATCACGCAATAGTGCTTAAGGAAATGAAGACCAAATTGCCCGCTTACTGCACGATAATATGATGCAGGAAGGGTCCTGTGTGCTGCACCCGAGAGGCAGCCAAAAACCTGTAGTCAGGACACTGGTTCAATGCTATCGTGAAGAATGGAAAAAGTGGATGACATAAGGGCACCCCAACTGTTAGTATCTTTGAAAATAGCAGACACCACTTGTTCACAACTCTTTTGACTTCAAAAGCCTTCGCGCTGTTTTCGGAGCCATCCAAGAGATTGTGCAGCATCTCTGTAGCTTGCAAAGCAGCTTGCAGCATTTGCCCCAGATTCATGCTTGCAGTGTAGCTATTTGGTAACTGTTTTACTGTCACAAAATAATGCTATCATTCATTTCAAACCCTGTGAGCTTTAGCTACAGGCTCACAAAGCTATTTTAATATTCAGATTTGGTCCGGATCAGCCCATCAAATAAACTACACACGGCATCAGAAGTCAATAGAGGGATTGTAGCCAGTGAGGCACCACTCCCCTTCTCGTGCTTTTCTTGTGCTGTAGGCAGGCAAGCCTCTGGGACGCTTTGTGCACAAGACTGGCAGCAGCGTGGCATTTCAAAATTGCCAAGCAAATTGATACAGCTGAATCAGAACAGGCTCTTGCAGTGTTGTGCATATTGGGTGCATCAATTCTTGCAATGGATCCATTCAGCGGGCATGGTCTTTGAGAAGGACTTTTGCTTCACGACAACTGCCCTTAATGCCAAGAGAACGACTGGCCAAGAAGTCAATGCGAGCTTTGTTAACTTGCCCGGAGTATGCTGTTTGTGGCTGAAGAAGACAGCAACGTTTACTCTTGTAGAGGAACTTCTAAGCAAACGTGCTTAGCCAACGACACTCCCTCCATGTGGAGATGAGCGGAAGAAAATGTGCCACATGTGCAAAGTTCGACATTGTGGCTGGTGACGCTCGTCCCATTCCACATCCCACTGGCTGGGCCCCGCTTGAAGATCCTTCTCTCTTGCGCGAGGATCGGAAAGGACGAGACAGGCGGAGGGGGATGCGCCTGGGACAACCTTGACAAGGCAGAAACGGTAAGCACGTAATCAGCCAAGCGAGGCATCACAACTGCTTCATGCTGCCACATAGATTTCCGCCACTGTGACTGCAGATGACGCAGAATATTTGTGCATGTCAGGACCACTGGAAACGGCCAATGGATTCACTCGCCACAGCAAGAGAATGTCAGCCGGCATGGGCCCACGTGCCGGCCACCCAAGGTGCTGCGGCCTCTGCCACCCCGTCGGGAGGGGCTTGGCTTTGGCTCGGCTCTGCTGCTATGCTTCTAGCTGGTAAAATAAATGGTGCAGCAGCACATCCTGACAATGCTCTACTGTGTATGGCATTGCTTAGAGAGCGAACATGCGATGGCCACAGTTGTTCCAGTAAAACAGCTGTGCTCAGAGAGAGCACCGACATGCCTTGAAACACAGCTGCTTGTGTCGCCGGTACGCGGAGCATTCACACACCACTAAGAGAGTGTCCGATGGCACCAGCTGTTTCGCTTGCAGTTGAAATTGACACAGCTTGCTGAATAGGTCAGCATCGTCCGCTTTGCCCACTGTGGAGACTGACAGACATGTACAGTAAATTCACTATAAAGGTGTTCACAGAAGGCCAGCTGTTTCTAATGGTCCGAGCGCATGCTTCACTCACCACCCAGTAGCACTGAGTGGTTATTTCATCAGGCACCCCAGCAGTCTCCCATACACCACGCATTCATCTTGGAACAAGAACAGTGTGCTTGGGAAAAATTAGAGAGGACACACCATCGGTGCTAATAAGATGACCCTTCTTCCCAGCAGAAAAAATGCTGCACCTGCTCTTGGTCCCACTGATGTGAAACAGAATGCGGGCACTTCAAGCCACAAGAGAAGAACACACTGCCTTGCCCTGGCCACATAGATTGTACAAAACTTTCATTTGTGCAAAAACACCAGGTTGCATATAGCCTGCACCAAAAGCAACAAACCTGCGTGAACGTGTTTCATTTGTGGGCATCAGTGCTTTCCGTTAACGCCTACTTTGAACTTTAAGTGCACATTTGCACAACTTTGCTGCCGTTAATTGTATTTACGGTGCAAATTATAGGGCAGAACGCCCCCACAGCTGCCTTGTTCTAGCACTTTCATTGTGGTTGTCGAATGTAAAAAAGAAGGCTCAACAAGAATTTAAAGGACGTAGGCTATCTTTTGATGAGTTTAACTCCATTGCGGCACTAAAGTCCAGTCCAGCCTAGGGCTCGCATATTCTAGCTACATGCCTAGGTTTCACTATTTTTTACAGAAATCCTGTCTTTTGTTTGCCTGCCCAGACCATAACATGCTGGCATTTTTCAGCACTGTACTTGGGGTTAGGCTTTTTTTTTTTTTTTTCAATCTGAACGCTGCTGTTTGGTTAAAACCAATATCAGCCCCTGGCTAAAAGTAGTAGTAAACGTTGACCTAAAAAACGCCAGAACTGCTGCTGCCCTCAAGTTGTCTTATCGCGTCCATGTTAAGCACTTTCAGTAGCCCCCCTCCCCAAGACAAGGAGGCTCGTGCTGCGATGTGTGTGCCACCAGCAGCGACTGCAACGTAGTTTTAGTTTGTTCCGGGCACTGTCACATTCTAGCATAACGAGTAGTTCCCATTACTTTTAGAGGTGTAGGCAACACCATACAATTGTGTGACAAGAGGCTTCTTCAACCGTACTAGCATGGTTCGTACAATGACCGGAGGAGATAACGCGTCGCAGAACCTCAAGGCCGACACCGGGCATCGAAACATCGCGTTGCGGCACGTTTTCCGAAGCTGCGCAGAGACGCCTTGCCGGCCCCATGGACCGAGTCTGGCAGCGTCCACTCGCGCCAGGCGACGCGCAAACTGGCACGCCCAGCAGCACGCTGATAGCCGTGGCGAGACTGCCGGCAACGCAGCCCAGAGCGAACGCGACCGCCAGACACACATGACCACCGTGAAATGACATATCGTTTACCCCCTCCCGCTCGTATTTTATTTAAAAGAAGAAAAGACGTCTATTGTCGCGAGCTTCTTCCGAGCGCTTCCTCGTAAAGACAATAGCAGACTTTCAGGGACAGGGGCGGCGTTCTTACGCAAAATCGGCCGCACAAGCATCGCTGCCGCGTTCTCGCGCACGCTTTCGCGCACTTTACGATTAGCTGAAGCAGCAGCAAGCAGCAGCAGCCGCGTCGCGTCGTCCGGCACATGCAGCAGCAGCAGCAGCCTTGAACTGGTGCGCAGCTATCAGAACGCGGCGTCGCTCACCTGGCCCGTAAAAATTGCGTCCTCTGGTGACGTCGAAGACTTTCCCGTTGACGGCAACGAGGACTCGGCCATCTTCTCCCGTGCCGTCGTACTTGCGGATCTCCTCGGGAGTCATGTCTCGCTTCTTCATAGGAGGAAGCTCGGGCTCGCGTTTGACTTGGGCGCTCCTGCTGTGCTGGCGGCTGAAGAATATCTTGTATATCAGGTATACGCACACAGAAGAAAGGACTACATTCAGGGGACTGAGAAAGACCTCGGACAGGAGGCCGCCCCACGACATCTCGTCTGTTGAAGAAGCGTCGGGCGCCTCCGCTGCCTTGTGTTCCGCCATGATTGCTGCTGCTGCTTCGGCTGCTGCTGCCGCTGCCGCCGCCGCCGACGCTGCGCCTGCCCTCCTTCGCCTCCTCCTCCTCCTGCGCCTCTGTTGAGTTTCTTTCCGCGCACTCAGTTTCGGTTTCGTTGTTTAACTTGATTTTTGCTAGTGGTAACACAAAACTAAATGACACGTTTTTATTTTGGAGAATTTATTAAAGCAAATAAATTTGGTTATTTAGGCCGTAAAACCTTTTATTTTTTGTATCTTTAAAGGGCCCCTGAGATGGGGGTTTTTGGGGGGTCGATGGTATCGGAGCGCAACGGCTATTTCTTGAACTAATCGTGACGTGTTTGTGCGCTCTTGATTTAATCAATTTTTTACGAGCGTAAAAACATCAGAAAGCTACAAAAAACATCTTTTGTGTGTGTGTGCTTTTACACAGTCACACATATTTATTTTATACCGCAGCGTAAAACACTTACACACCGGGCCAAACCGGGCTTGACGCTCCTCCGTTCTCGGCGGAAGGATACAGTGAGCGCAGGAGCAACGACGCTTGCAGCCAGCGTGATCGCTCAGCGCTCCGTGTCTGGTGTTGTATCATCAGTTTTCTTTGCATTTGCATTCTTGGACGCTGTACCCGAAAGGATTCTTTGCACCATCTGTGTTTCGAGCGGAGCCTCGACGTTGTTTCAGAGGTGGTAACGAACGGCGCGCCAAGGGAGCGCCGCGCCGACGACGAAGGCGGAGCGCCGCACGCAGCGCTTGGACGACGCCGGGCACTGCTCGTGATCACGAGGCGCACGCTCAAGTGCGCTGACGCGGGCTGAATAAATCAGTTCAAGCCCAAACGCTGTCGCAGCTGATTCTCTGCGGTGGTCGCGACAAGGGCAAGAGCATGCTCATCCCGTAACAACTGCCAAAGAGTTTCATTTCATTGCTTCCCATCAAGTCATGATCGCAGGAAAGTGTGGTTTGCTGCACCGACCTTCTGAATGAACCTGTTGCCTAGTGTCCTTAGCGCGCTTTACCGTTTACCGTGTTAAATGAAGCAAGAGTAGCCGTTTGCCGCTGAAAACGAAAGGATTGCACTCTGCGGTTTCTGCATTCCGGCTTCCCGGCTCTGCCGAGTAGCGACATCTGGCGAATTTGTCTCAAAGCAAATGACACAAACGTTTGTTGCCCAGAACTGTTCGCTTACGCTTGAAATGGCTCGAATCTTGGACGTCTTAGATTGAACTCTCACAATACAATAATTTTTTTTTTAAAGAGCCGTATACTTCTACTGTAGAGCTTAAAAAATTGAAAACATGACGTTGACGCCGCCATCTAGTGGGAACAATTAGGACCAAGTATTGCATTAACCAGAATTCACGCTACCGCTAAATATTTCGATATATGAGTAAGATATATTGTAATGATTGCGCAGTTACCTATATTACCTTGCCCAAAACGATTTTGAAAGCATAAAAGAGCTATGCTAGTTCATAAAGTCATCTGAACCATCGGAAGCGTAAGAAGCTGGAGTAGGGGCGGAAATTTTGCTCGCTCATTCTAAAAAAAAAGTCATTTATCGTGCTCCTGATCATCATTTAGCAAGAATGTAGTAAACAACATTAACTAAGATTGCTTGCATGAAGCGCCGAGCACAGCGCATTTGCTGTGCCGTAAAGTTCCGGAAGAACGCCCACCCAAATTGAAGTACAGTAATATCAAGTGAAAAATACGAGATGGGCGAAATTTCTAGTCAAGCGCGGAAAGGACGAATAAGTGACCGCATCTACACATGAAGAGATGATCCGGGTTTGTTTTGTTCACTCATCGGCGCTAAAGCCATGGATTTTACGGGGTGGGCGCGCGTCTTTCAGTAAATTGAATATTTCACCCGTAAAAGGGGGTGGGCGATGTTTCGGGGGAGGGCGTTCACTCGGAACTTTCCGGTAATCTAATCAAAACGCGAGCGTACATTTCACCGGCGCAGGGATTCTAGCCACCTTAGCAGGGGGCTCCCTACTACAGTCGGTAGAAATTCTAGCCTCTGTATCGCTATGTAGCGACGCTAAAAATAAGTTACCGTTCACGGAAACTCTCGCGCATGCAAGGTCGATTTCCGCAATCACCAGTATCTCCTGCTCAAAGTCTAAAAAAAAAAACCAGTATCTCCTGCTCAAAAAAAAAAAAAAAAAAAGGACGTCGTCGTCCCATGTCGACCCACTCGCTGAAGTAACCATGGTAACGACGACGCTCTAAACCAAACCGCCGCCGTCATAAATCGCGGACATTCCGGCGGCCAACCATGAAATGAGTGCTTCGCCTCGGACGAGGTCGGACTATGTCGTCATCGCAAGCCGCCGAGCCAACAAATAGTTCTGTCTCGTCGGGGTAATAACTTTTGTTAGCGTGAGCGAATATGCTTACTATTTTGGGACTTGTTTCTACAAGAACTATAGAGTAGTTTTCTGACACAAACAAAAACACTTTGAAATCCATCTCAGGCCCCCTTTAAGTAGCAACCAATGAGGGATCTTTGAGAAAAGAGGAGTAATGGGAGGAGGGAAAGAAAGCGTGCAGCCGTGCAGCTTTACCAGTGTTTACAGAAGTTCTCGTTGTTGTGTGTTTACATGGCACGCCACCCTACCAACTAGGCTACGCCGTTGGCTGTCATCTCATGTCCTTCGAGGGTTCATGGGTGCACATCCAAAGCTGAGCACCACGTGCGCCGCTGCAAATGCAGTATGTCCTTGGCTAGGTGCATAGCTTCGCGGGCGCACGTGTACTGCTGCATACGAACAGTGTGCGTTTGTTCGCAGCAGCCAGCATGGCTCTATGCCCAATCCTTGAATTTCGGCCGGAGTCCGTTCCTGGCGAATGTTGCAGGAAGCAACCACGTCGTTGTTGTGCGTCAGTACTGCGACGTGCTGAAGCCGGAAAAAAAGAAGGTCGAATTTGTGTTGCTGGTAAGCAGCGACGACAAGGTCCTCGGTACTAAAAGTAAAGACGAAGCACTCGCATTCGCCAAGAAGCACGACTACCAGTGAGTGTTGGTCTGTTTTTGTGCGCGCGCAATGGTTCGTGCAAGTCCCACCTCGATAATCTGCACTTTAGAAAGTGCTACTTGTTGGGTTGGGTAGCTTAGGCAGTACAGTACATAGTAAAAACTGCGTTTAGTTGTTGCTTTGATAACGAGGGTCACTCACCATTACTCAGAAATTTTAAAAGAATGCGCATACTCGCAGATAAGACAAATTGCGCTAGCTGCACCCCAGCGCTGCACGTCGGAGTGCTAAAAACGATAACGTTCCACTGCTTCAAGCATGGAACTGATTTTTAGCGGCCTAGCCTACAATGCGTTTTTACTTCCCCGAGTGTGTTCGTACGTCACAGCATGTTAAAACTGTATTTTGCTTGATTATAAAATTGCACCAAAGATGACAAGCTGTACGCGTACTTGTCTTGCGAGAGCGTCGTGCAAGTTACTCTTTTTTTTTTTTTCTGTTCTTTCCGCCGAGTTCAGTAAGCCATTGCCAGCACGTACTTACACTTAAATGCGCTTTTGTGCTCCAATTTTCTCACACCTGGTGGGCAGCCCTCTTTGAGACAGCAGTAACGCAGTTACGATGATTGACCTGGGTGACAGTTTGTGGGGAGGTTGAAGAATGCCGAGCAGCCGTTGCCACTGAGCTAGTGGCTCTCAGCGGCCTCGACAATTTCGGAC
This sequence comes from Haemaphysalis longicornis, assembly GCF_048455015.1. Classification (NCBI taxonomy): domain Eukaryota; kingdom Metazoa; phylum Arthropoda; class Arachnida; order Ixodida; family Ixodidae; genus Haemaphysalis; species Haemaphysalis longicornis. Next base: position 36,089,579 of record NW_027526335.1, read on the forward strand.
GTCACCAGGGCAGAGCAGTGTGCACAAATGCCCGAGGGATGGCCCCGTGTCGTGTCCTCTCCAAAGGCACTTTGGAGGTCTGAGAAGTCCTCATGTGACAAAGGAATTCTTCATTTCCAGCTTGGTGAGACTCGAGGAAGACAAACATGCTGAAGCCAAGAAGAGGAAAGTCTACAAGCTCATGTCCTCGCAGCAGATGCTCGAGCACGAGGAAGAGCTGGCGGTTTCCCGGGAGGGCCCTCCAGACGCTCCAAAGCAGCAGCAGCACGCTGTGAAGAACGTCATTGCGAGCAGCAAAATCACCGAGAACGACCTGACCACCAAGCTGAAAAGTGTGAAAAAGTGGCTCGACAAAAAGTGCGAAATACGTGTCGGTATTACGGGTACCCCCGACTCGACAAAGCAGTTGGTGAGCAATCGTAAACCTACTCTTCTGAGAGTTGCAATAAGCGGGTAGTTAGGAGACGGAGCCTTGACTCAAAACTTTTGCAGGTTTCCACTTACCTTAGAGAGAATGCAAGGGAGTGTATGGTGTTTGTGGTCCACGGTGTCTCATTGTGCGGTCTTGCTAAAACTGCCTATACATAAACAGTTTTTACGTGCATGTCTTCTCTACTGGTCTATTACAGTCTGATCGCGCAGAAGATAAAGGGACAAGTTAATTGAAGTGCAACTGTGAGCGATATTAATTGAAAGAGCAATATCTGAGGTATAAATGTGAAGTTAAGAAGAACAGCCTTGTGCACGTCAAGAAAGTGCAGTGCCAACCATTTGATGCTCCACACAGCATTAGCAATGGCCACCCCTGTCGTGGAGCATCAGGGCATGCTTGACCGAGTGGCTCTCCTTCCCACAACCAAATGTTCCTCTGTGGAGCCGGGCTGGGGGCATGCCCTGAAAGCCGCACTCATGCCTATCTTCCGCTGTGTTCCAGAGGAAGAGGCACTCTTCAAAAGGAAAAGAGATGGGGTGTGTTGACTCATTGTCTCACGCAAAACGTAGTACAGTAACAAAGGACGAGGCAAAGACCACAGAACGTTTTGAAAGTTAGTGCCTGTGCAGTCCTCTGTTGTTGCTGTGGTGCTATGGTTCCAGTGTAAGAAAAGATGGCAGCTGCCTTAGCCCCCCAGGTTTTAACTGCTCTGTGCCTGCATTGCTTCACGTCCGTTTCCCAGCAGAATTGTGCAGCAGTGGTAGTGCGACCATAAGAACTAACCTCCAGTCTGGCTTGCAGGTGCCCCTCCTTTGACAGACAGAGGTCAAGGCTGATTTGAACTTGTCCATCATATCATTTGTTTCCCATTCGTTACAGCTCTTCTGTGATCTACAGGGCAACGTCTGTCAGTGCACAATCATCAGGGCCATTTGGTTTGTTAGCTGTGGGCTTAAGTGCAAACCTCTTATGCTGCTAATATTTTTCTCAGAAAAACCAGTTGCTAGTGAACCCTTCCTATAGTCCTGTCACCTTTCTCAGTGTGCGTGTTTTATCTTAGGATGCCATCTATGAGAAGTTTGAAGCTTTCTTGGGCAGTGAGGCCAGGTTCCTGCAGAAGAGGATAAAGAACGGCGTCCTCAAGTTTGTCATCCTGCCACCCTCGGAGAAGAAAAATAAAACTCCGAAGCAGCCTGCCTCCAAACAGCCAGCGACGGATGAGGGATGATGAATGTATGGCCCACAAGCGGACAGAAAAAGCCACGAGTGCCTTTTCACAGCACCGAGTAAAGAAACCAAATGGCGTTTGATGGGCATAGCATCTAGCAGAGAATAAAGTTTTATTCAAATGTCACAAATGAATGTGGCTAGAGCCTGTGCCCGCAGTTGCGTGTGGAGTGGCCTCAGGCCATCTCGTCAACTGTAACATGCACGGTAGTGGGTGGATTGAATTGAAAAAACCTTTATTTCTCGTCTGAGCGAGAGGAGACTGGGCCTAAAGGCACAGACAGCTTATGGGTGAAATGAATCGAAGAACCTTTATTTTTCGTCTCAGCGCGAGGAGACTAAGACTAAAGGCACCAAACAGCCTGACGAAGGTCCTCAGCCCCCTATACGCTGTGTGCACACTAGACTGCCAATTCCCTGCCTGCGTGAACCCCTGTGACTCGCAGTGCCCCTTTGCACTCCGACAGGCTCCAGGGCGACGCCCACTTAAACTGTAAATGCAGAACCAGCATCCCCTCCAAAAAGCAATACATCAAATAAACATGAACTCGCTGCAACCTAATGGGCACTAAACCACTCTTAGTTAGAAAAAGAAATGCTCAGATGTGAAGTAGGAGACCAGTTTTTTACATACAAAAAAAAAAATGTCCAAACAAAAAAGTCGAGAACTGTGCATACTCAAACCTAGACCCCTCCTTGGAATTGATGGTGTACACTGAGGAAAACCTAGCGAGGGTCACTAAATAGTGGGGAAAAATTTTTAAAAAAGTTTCAAGACTTAAGAATTTCTCAATTAAAACAGGAAGCCACTGATTATGCAAAACAGCTCAGTCAACAAAATTCATTCTCAACACTTGCAAAACTCCAGGGCACCCTTGGAACTATTAGATGCCTTTGATAATGTCAGTCACCAGGCCGTGCTCCAGGGACTAGCTTCAATAGACTGAGGACGGACGGTGTATAACTACACTGCCGCCTTAATCACTGAATGCATGGCAACTGTTGGATTAGGGCTCCCTTGTTCAACCACGTTTAAAAATACTCGCTGGGGTACTCTGCAAGGATCAATAATATCGCCGCTGCCATTCAACAATGCGATAAAAGGCTTCTCACAGATACTGCAAGACATCCTGCGTTTGCAGCTTGCACTTTATATGGATGACCTTCATGTGCGGACTACCACGGGATCCATAGGGGAAAAGCAAGATTTCCTGCAAGCAGCCTTTGATAAAGCACTCGGATACCTCTAAAAAAATCATCTCTATCTACATCAATCGCCACGGAAGCTACGCAGAGGAAGAAGTGTCCACAAGTCAGACCTCAACATAGGAGGCAGGCCAGTTCCCAGCATGCCCCACCTCTGTATCCTAGGCTATGCGATTCTCACAAGTGCCCGACTGCATACAGTAACAGCACTTGACCGAGCCAGCTAATGCATCTCGGACATCGGGTATCGAACAAGAGATATGGCCTGCTGCCAGAATTGGATATTCCGAGCACCATACAAGCACTAGCCATCAGATGAGAGGGAATGAGTTTTGAGGGCATTGCCAAATGATATGAGCAGCTGTTTCGTGGGCTCCACAGTGAGGGCATTGGGGAGAGGGAAATACAGATGGATAAATTGAGTATAGTCTGACACGACAGAGGAGGGTGTTGGTTTACAGAAGGCGCCAGTACCGTTCCTCGATGATAGAGAGTGACCAATGGGGTGGAGGGTAGCGCCGGCGGGAGATGCGGTAGTGGCAGGTAATTTCCTAGAAAGTCAGAAGGCCGCCGCGGGTTGATTGGGCTCCATGGGAAGGGGTGCGACCTGGCCCAGCTTGATGGGTTAGCTCTCAAGCTACAAGGTTAGCCGCTTCATTTCCTTCTAGCCCCGCATGGGCAGGAGTCCAAATCAACTCTGCGTGGGAAGTGGGAGGATTTTGAAGGAGAATTTTAAGAGCCTGCGGGGAAATAATCTTCCGGGTGAAATTTCGAATGGCCGTTTTCGAATCGGAGATGATTGTTGGGGTAGGCCGATGCTAGCGCAATAGCCGCCTCTTCCACAGTGGCAGGGGAGCGCGTTTGGATAGTGAGTGAGTGGTAAGAGGTTGCTTTTGGATCAAAGATGGCGGTGACTGCATAGGCGTTGTGACGGGTATAACTAGTGGCGTCCACATAGGCGGTGGACTGGCCCATGGGGTATTTGCGGGCTAGGATGCGTGTGCGATGTTCACGGCATTTAATATTGTGCTCCGGGTGCATATTGCGGGGAATCGGCTGCACAAGCAGGAGATTGTGCAAGTCGGGAGGAATGTATACTCTGGGGTCGGTAACAATCGGTGCATAGACGAACGCCATCCCCACAGCACTCTCCTCTATGCCATTGACCAAACTCCCCCTTTTGAAAGCACCCTTGTGGGCTGCTGGACTACGCTACATTTAGTGTGCTAGCCTTGGAATAGAGTAACACGCAGCTGCTACTCTTATTACTTTGCACAGCAACGCCCACGACGGGTTCAAGTGAGCCAAGCCATAATGCAGGGGCGGCTGTCACCGTGCGTACGCCACTCATTCCAAAGGGAAGCGATAATTTTCATAGTACAGGGTTTTATTATGTGGACAACCAATATACCAACACAACACTACACTGTGAACCGAGCCCCTGGGACAAACAACCACCAGCGTCTACCCAGCCCAGGTTAGGGCTGCGGTTAGCGTCCACCTGCATTTCCGAGAGAGTAATACCAGTCAATAATATCAAGGAATATCAGTGACGATGCATCATGATGATGGTAATTAGGTTGCATTGATGGCTGTCATTGCAAACTGATCAGCAACCTTGGCAGCTCTGGCAACCAAACAGGCCTGTAGGTCCAGGTCCAAGCAGGACAGCGCGGCCACCAACCGTTCCTCCTAGGGTATTTTGAGAAAGGGATGTTCTGGGCAAGCCTAGATGATGCAGATAGGGCGGCATGACTGCCATATGACACAATGTAATGTTACAAGCCCCAGGGCCTGACCAGGCGGCACTGGTACTCGTGAGCTGACCTTAACAGTGCGGGTCAACCCAACAAAAGATGGAGGAGCCTGAGATTCACTAGACATCCTAGACAACGAAATAACACAATCGAGGCATTCACAAGTCAATAGGGTGGGTGCCGCGCCCCTAAGCTTGCAGGGAACAAAGGCCAGGAGCGGCCGAAATGCATACCTAGTTATGCCCACTATGCTATGGTTGCCTGCCAGGGAAGGGACACCCTCGCCCCGACTATGGAGGGGAGCGTTCCCCACCAAGGAACCGCAGACTAGCCACACCCCCTACCCTTCTAATGAGTCTGGCCGACCCAGACCCTGGATCCCAGCAAGACTTGATGCAGGGGGCCACGACAGCAGCCTGGCTATCCGGGACCACGGAAGTCCTCCACTGTGCTACAACACTGGCACTTGGCTCATCAGACACCATTCATCCTCTCTCTTGTTCACGAGGAAAAGTGCGGGCACCCCTGCTGCCCCATGCCTTGCAATGCCACACATCACAAAATTGCACCAGCAGACTTTGTTCAGAGGCTATAGCAGAGAACATCTATGCCCCACCCACCTTTTAGTGAAGCATCTGACATTTGCAGAAAAGAAAAGCAAATGACAGGCGACATTCAATTTTGCTCCAAAATAAAGGGATTGTTTATTTGCAGCACGCATGCCAAGAAGTCCACAAAGCACTCTTGCATTTAAAACAAGGCCACTGGCTGGCTATCACGAGTGTGCCAGGAATTACTCAGCCCTGAGCACATACCAACAGCTCACACGAGGCTTAACACCTTAGCAGGCAATAACCCACTACCATCCACACTATCCCAGCAATTGGTAGACATTTGAAAAGTGAACGAAACTACAATTCCAAGAGTCTGGTTGTGCAAACTGTTAAGGTAAGCAAACATGACACAATGGAACAAGCATGTGAATTGTTAGTCCCCTATGTGTTACAAAAAAAGACAAACAGTCCATGTAAGGAAGAAGGTTTACACTTCTGGCACTGTCCATGGATATGGGAAATGTGGAGAATCCCGATCTGCCTTTGCAGTGATAAAGTGATGCAAGCTTAGAATGCGTAGAATACGGCACATTGCCACACAGCGGTCAGAACAGGCAACCTATAGGTTGCCTGTTCTCTGAGGCTCTGATCCCGTGAGGTCGACCTCGGCCACAAATACACCTCAAGTTCACCATGTGAAATACAGCTGAGGTCGAGTCAGAGGCTGTAAGCTGCTGAGTGACACAGGTCTGGTTTTCTGACCTACACCTCAGCAAATGAGTCGGGATTGAGTGCAGTTGGGCACTCACTGAGCAGAAGAAAAGTAAAAAAATCAGCGTCCTTACTTTTGGACTTGGAAACTGTTCTTTAGATTTTCCTCTTTATTGTTCTCCACATATCTGCACCAAGCAAAAGCTTATTTGTACAAACAATAATGCCTGATGTGTGCCCCTGTCATGGCATCCACATGATCATCTACTTCACAGCCAACAATCAAAGTGATGGGCTTGGGAAAGCTCTTCTTCTTTAAGGTTGGCTTTCAAGGGTGAAGATTTCCCTGAGCTCCCGGCCACTTTATAGTACTTTAGCTCTCTATTCTCCGAGATCTGAGATGGTGTGGTATTCGGTGCAGAGCTCGAGTGAATGTTTCTGCTGAGTGCTTTAAAAGCAAGATCTCCACACATTACCACTGTAGTAGAACAAAAGTTGGTGTCATGTTCCTTTCTTCTCAGCACGTACCCACTTTGGGGACTGGACCAGCATCGGGAACTTTGGGAGCCTACTGAGCCGTGCACAACCCCGATTCTAGGGAAGCCGTGGTTTGTGCCAGCCTGCTCATTGACATAATTCGCTGACACTTAAGTCATGATTTTCAATCTTTCGCCTCACCTCTGTCCTTGGCAATGTGAACGAACCGTGCAAGCCGCTTACTCTTCCCCTGCCTCGTATTTTCTCCACTTCTCTGCCCGCAGATATCAATGTTGCAATGCTTCACTCGTAGTTGTTGCACGGTGACGACGCTACCGTCATTGACGGGCCCAGGCGAGGAAGAGGCCTTTGCACTCGGAGTTGTCCCGGGGATACTTGGGATGAGTGTTACTCCACACTATCCATAGGTGCTGGGAAGTGGCTGCACACAAGGGCAGCCGGTGCGAGGGAACAGCGCTGGGCTACCTTCCAGCCCCCAGTGCACGCCAGCGGTGGCGGCCTACGTCACCTCGTGCACTGCTGTCACAACCGGAAGCAGGACCACACCGTCAAACAGTACCTGGCACTCGCCGCTCACTTCCCCACTGCACTTGGGAATCACCTCCGCGACAACCACGTTCAGTCCACACGACACGTGCACGCTGCCTGCCAGCTCCGCACACTGCGGGGGACTCTGCTCCGGCTCCGGGGACTCCGCTGGAGGCTGCGGAAGCTCTGCTGGCTCCGCTGGAGGCTCTGCTGGCTCCGCTGGAGGCTCCGCTGGCTCCGCTGGAGGCTCCACTGGCTCCGCTGGAGGCTCCGCTGGCTCTGCTGGAGGCTCCGCTGGCTCCACTGGAGGCTGCGGGGGCTCTGCTGGAGGCTGCAGGCAGGTTGCTTCCAGGACACTCGTCTCGTGAGGAGAGCAGTCCGTCAGCGGATCAGCCGGCTCTTGACCAGAGAGCAGGCGGTGCTCACTCTCAGCCGGCGGAACGTGCCCTGACAGAATGGCTGCGGCGCTCTTGGACGGGTAGTTCTTCTGCCGACACCTGGCCTTGCCCGTCCTCTGCAAAAGGGGAGCACGGCGTCACTGGCACGCCCCGAACCATCACCGAGCTTGCGCAGCCTATCTGCAGCAGCAGCAGCAGCAGCCCCAGGGCAGTGCCCGACGGTTTGTGGGTGCCCCGCACAGTCGGCAGACCACATCTGTCATCGGCTGAGAGGAAGCCGATGACAAATGTCACTGCAGCAGCGCTGACCACTGGCGCTTCATTTACCCTGCCCACTCCTGCACGAGTGGACTGCAGTGCCGAGAATGCAGAAGTATGCCTCCTCTCGACAGCAGGGAACCCAGAAATTAATGCTTTGGAAATGCCAATACTCGCAATGTCACACACCGTGAAAGGTGAAGGGATGGGTAAGTTTATTTTATTGATTTTCTGCAAGGAACAGGTACGTGCCTGAAAATGACATGCCTGGCAACTCTCGCTAAAGGACACCTTCCTTAAACGCCCTGCAGGCAAGTGCAGTCCAAACGATCTATGCAACGAGCACAGGTGAACACGCGGTCACCTCCCACCGCCATCGACATCTGCACAACTCAGTGGAAAAAGTGCAACCCCGCAGGCACACTTCTTGGACAGGCACCTGCACCCACTATGCCTTCCGATGAAAATCTCACTTGGGAGCTCTGCTTTCATACCAATGTGACAGAGACAGAGAGACGATTAATTGTTCCTCCACAGGATTCCACCTGCTATTTCAGAAACAGCTATGAAAGGGCAGCCCGCACAGTCGATACCCTGGGGAAATGTCTGCAAGAAAATTTCCATACCCAGCAACCACAATGCTAGCCTAAATAGAAATTCGTAACGCATCACTGCTAGAAGCGGACGACAGCAAGTGAAAGCACCCGTGCTCAAAGCTCCAAAACGTGCACGAACCTTTTGTGGCAGAGGCTTGTTTGGGTCATGAGTAGCTTTGTGCCTCTTCAGGGATTGCTAGGGGAGAAAAAAAAGATGAACAGAATGAAAGATGCGGCAGCATTCAATTCGTGCAGGCTCTGAGACCGGCTTGGCCACACTACACCACCGACGCATGTGCGCAACCCCTGGCCAAGTGCTGGCCGGGCTGAGCACCCGAGCATCAGGGCACACAAGTGAAACAGGCCAGTGGCACACCACAGGCACTGCCCACATAATCCCCGCCATTCACAGGCCGTGTCAACTCCACAAGGTTCCTTAAGATTTGTGAAAAAAAAAGGAAGAAAATGTAAGGATAAATGACATGAAATGAAATGAAATGAGAAGTACAATTTTATGGAGGATATTTAAGGGGAAATGTCACGGGTAAGCAACTTTTGAAAATCCCTAAAATCCAGGTTGGCAGAAAGCAGCGGAGCAAGTGCACTGATTAACGAAGGGAAAAAATAAATTAAAAGAAAACATGAGCGAGAGAGACAGACACATTTTTAAACATGCTACACACTGTGAGTTTTCGTTATGGCAACTGGCAGCAACGGATTCCTGCCTGCAGATTGGAGCTTCTTGGAAAACATTACTAAATGCACCCAGAGGCTGCAGAAGGGTTTAGCAGGAACCTCATGCTTCCAGCAATGCATTTCGTTGTTTGTGAACTGCTGCCTAAAGTGTACTTTTAAAAGCGGCCCCTCTGGTTAGATCAGCTGTTGGTTCAAGGGTGGATGTGGAGAAAGGGAAGGGAAAAAATAATCCGATATACACTGCAAGCATTCCTATTCCATGATTCTGTTGCATGTTTTGATACAGCAATAGCTACGCACTCTGCATATGTCAAGGGAAACTGCGAAACAAGACATGTCTGGTTGGGTCCAGTGAGTCCTTCCTGGCTTAACTGAGTTTGGACACAAATGCATAACCATTTTCGATGCTGCACGCAATATTTTTTTTTTTTTTTACGAACGTTTTTTTTTCTTTTTCTTTTCACAACACACGGGTTTTTGTTTCTTCCTGACTTACAGCCATGGTGGTATCATGCGGTTCGCTCAACTTTTATTGCTTTTGACTTCAAGGTGACTGTTTTCCAGAAAGATGTAGCAGTGAAACCCACCTCTGGTTGGTATGCAACATTGCTAATTAAATCCAAACCGAGTTTGGTGCAAAACCTAAATTTTGCACCAAAGTTAAGAGTGCAAGCAACAGGAGGGCTGATCGCAACTGCACGCACTCGAGAGCGAATGGGAGAACAAAGTATGACACAGTGGGGAAGGAGGAAGATATCGGCTGCACCTGTCCGGTGGGAGAGCACGGCAAAGGTCTCGTGCAAGGCTCAATGTGCGGCTGTGTGGCTGTGTGCGTGCATACATGTGCACAGCCTCCATAATCGGCGACAGTGCAAGAAAAGGGTAGGCACAGGAACAAAAACCGGCTGCTGTGCACAGGCCCACTGAGTGGTGCAAATGAACCAAATGAGGTGTGCCTCAAAAAAATCAGCAGCAGATCATTCATCCCCCAACTTTTGCCCACAGTCATGCAAATCTTTAAACTTTCCCGAACTATTTTCACTCAGGAAGTGTGAGCTCTTCACCCACCTTCCTGTGCAAATCCCATGCATGTAAAATGTCCGGCCTCTTGTGATCACATCTAACGGGCCCTTATGTCTATAGGCAGTTTTATTTTTAAAGTGAAGATTTCTATGACTCACTGTTGCTCCTAAATGCACTGCAGGAAAGCAAACTTTCTCTGGCAATGATGATGATGATTGTGGGTGAAGTGAAAGATGGTTGAAATGCAAAGCTTTCTTTAATCTAAGGCCAATGTCTTCAAAGTCCAAATCCAAAATCCAAATCATTATGCCCGAAACGCAATGCCGGAAAGCCAACTTACACAATGGATTTCCACAAAGGCACATCAAGCGCCTTGAGAAAAAAATGCTTCCTGTGGTCAGAATCGAAGCTCAGTCCTTTGCGTCATGAAGCCGATGTCTATCGAACTGCGCCATACTGACACGGCTGAAGCAGCTTGGATTTTGGACTTTGACTCAAGTTGCATGAGAGAAAGCTTCGCATTTTAACCATCTTTCTCTTAACAAAGGGGCTGTGATTTTTAACACGAAAGTGTTTTATGCCGGGGTCTACCAAGATCTGACTGACGTCATATCCGTCATGGAACGGACATCGCCAGAAAAACTTCAATCGATGCGGCTGCACCGGGATTTGAACCACGAACTGTCAAACTGTTTCGCCACAACGTGAGGTAAGAAAGCGCTCCCAACTGCGCTATGAACAGACGCGTATGCAGAACGAAAAACGTGCCTTATATCGTTCCCTTCAGATGGTGCTTATCTAGGAGAGGCGAAGCGAAGTAGTGCATCATGACGCTATCGAGCGCCGACAGTTGGCACCTCGATGCCAGTGCCTACGTGTACAGGGGACGCGCAGCGTAAGCTGCGCCGGAGCCTGTCGCGCTCGTGACACGGTCCGCTTCTCCTTTCGCTGCAGCGGACCATCTGTTCGCCCAATGATTCGATGACAAGCCGTTTGATTTCGTTTGCACGTATGGTTTGCGAGCGCCTGTGCTTTCAGCCGGATTTACGCAATGCTCTGGCGCGTGCAATCCAATGTCTAACGTTCATGTGTGTAACGGTGCCACACCGAGGAAATATAAATAGTGATGTGCTAGCTCATATCGATGCACAATAAGCATTCAACTGCTCCTCTGAAGGCATATTTCACTTTCGTGTTTTACCGGTTCCTATGGAAGAGGAATCAACCACATTTTTTTCTACAACGTTCTACCCGAGGCTGCAATCATTACAAGCAGCCAACTCGTCACAGTACCACCAGCCACATCCACTAATCAGCTGGGAACAAGGCTCCCCGCACAGGAGGAGAGTCCCCTGACAGGACGACGAGTGCTTGAGAAGGCAGAGGTCACCTTGGCAAAGAAGGTGCGGCTGCATCCGGGCACATCGCAGGGGAAGCGCCGGTTCTCGTGGGCGCTGGCCAGGTGCTGCCGCAGATTCTTCGCGTGGCTGTAGAAGCGGCTGCAGCCCTCGTGCGGGCAGCAGTACAGGCTCCCCTCCTCCTGCTCACCATGCGTCTCGGCGTGCACCTTCAGGTTCCACTTGGAGAAGAACTCCCGGCCGCAGGCGTCACATGAAAAGCCTGCAAGGGTACAACATCACCCTGCCACCCACACCAAGGAGAGCGCGCAAGGCTGCAGCAGACACAAGTGCCTGCACTGCATCTCCCTCCCATTGTCCCCGTTTTTGCGCCGTTTTTTTCAGCCATGCAAGACTGTGCACACTTCTTTCTCAGTGGCAGCCTTGCCATACGTACAATAAAGCAGTTGCAGACTAGGTATGCTCGTGTGCATGACCTTAGAAACGTCCTAGTGAGCCTCTCCCTCTGTTACAGGTGGATGAAACGGCTACAGCACTGGCCATTGTGCAGCACACCGAGCTCTCAAGGGGCGAGTAGATAACTTTCCCACAAGACTTTCTGTTACCACGCTGAAACTTCTCCAACAACAGCCACCATGGAGCGAGAGGCTGCCTATGTTTGAACACAAGCCTATATGGTACATACCAGCTGGTCACCCACACCCATGAGGCCACAGTTCCTTCACAAGAGAACGGGAAAGGTGCTCAGAGAGCTGTGAACCAACACTTTTTCCCGTCCTTTCCACGTGGCCGCACTGTGGAGAGGTTGCCACACTTTCCCCCACATTCAACACTGCAGTTTCCCACCCAAAGCACGAGCAGCGCCAGTGAGAGGTGACCGCCCTGAGGTCCAGCCACGGCTGCTGCTGCACTGGACAACCGGGGCACCCTGCACTGGGCACTCCAACCACTGCGCGTCATGTTGATCCAATAAAAGTACCTTCCATCCCATCAGGGTCAAAAAATGTCGTGGAAGCAAGGCTAATAACATAACCAGCAAGCTGATGCACTGCATCAGCTCATGTAGTGCATAAGGGAAGGGCTCAAAGGCCAACTGCACTCAAATTTCACCTCGACCAAATTTATTTTTGATACGTAGTAAGTACCCCCAAATCAGCTGGGACACAAGTGGTAGCCCCGTGAAACGCCTCGTTAATCAGTCAGAAGCATTTAAAAAAAGCTCTGCCGCAGACCCCACTGCACCTGCCGGCGGATCGCGTATGACGCACGCGCCTGTGACATTCCAGCCGACGGGGGCTTCTTCCTCTGGCCAGCCATGCAGCTGGAGAACCGGTCGTGCTCTGCTGCACACGCTTCACCCATTTGCTGCCCCGTGCGCACGTAGAGCTTGCGTGCAGACTTTCTCCCGAGCTGGTGACCGTCCAGCCGCTCGCTGGATGGCTGCAACATCACAGCAATGGCCACGCTCTCCTCGGTTTCGGTCCCGGCGCTCGCTGGACGGCTGCAACGTCACAGCAATGGCCACGCTCTCCTCGGTTTCGGTTTCAAAATTGCCGATTTTTGCTGGCCGCTTGCGGCGTCCACGCACGTATTTCAGCTGTTGTATTTTGCATGTTGCTTTCTTTTTAAGCAAACTATACGAAAATAGGGTTTTCAAGAGGTCGAAATTTTGAGTGCAGTTGGCCTTTAAAGCCCTCAGTATATGCAAACAAAAGCCCACAACTTTCATTTCAGGACTTTGGTGCAGCATGAAAAGGAACACAGAATTAGTCTCCCCCTTACAAAACAACTGGAAGCATATGACAGGTGTAGAGCACAACCAGCCTGCTGATGGGAACTGCAAGGGTAAAAAAAAAGAAAAAGAAAAAGCCCTTCCCCTACTACTTGTTCCTATCCTGTGTTATCCAAATTTGTTCTTATTTTCCTTCGAATTTCCCACATCACCATTACACCAAACGTTTTGACTCCCCCTCCTGATTCTGTCACCAGGTAGTTATTCGGTTTCCCAGGCCGTCCGTCTCTCACCAGACCTTTGCACCGCATACCCGGCAAAACTCCGCATTTATTTCCCGTACACGAGTTTGAACTCAAATGCGCTCCATAGTTTGCCCCCCTAATCCACCCCAGCTGCTTCCCATACATAGCATTACACCCGGCATCCTTTTCTGCAAAACTCTTTGAAGCTATTATTTTTCTTGAGATGACTAGTAAGATGACCGAGCTCCAGCCCCATAGATAAGCAAAGGAAAGATGCACCCGTTGTATGCACACCACTCTTTTTTGTGCCACCTGCTGTTCTTTGCACAAGAATGCTTCATCAATTCCCTTTGTCCCTGAGGACACTAATCCTGCACTCAACTGTGTCCTCATGCTGTGCATCAGACAGCCCAACCCGTGCAACTGTAAAAAGCCTTCAGCTAGCCAGGACGAAGGGCTCCCCAGTCGGGCTGCCCTGGTCTCTGGCTGGGCCAGCTGCTCTATCGAGGCAACCCATTTTCTGAAAGAGTTCCAAACAGCTCACGTCTCTGGTGGTCCACTTTCCGGTGCTTGCGCAAGAGGGTCCACTTGGTGAAGACCTCTTCACAGCCTTGCACGTCACATGCGTAGCCTTAGGGAAAAGCCAGAAAGCAGACAACACCACATTAGTGGTTTCCCTGCTTCACACTGCCGGCATGCTCATGCACGTGCCCGGGGGAATGTTCTCCCTTTAAGGCCGTGTCACGAGCGCCTCGCACAGGGTCGTCCCCGCAGGCGAGGGCCCTTGGGGGCAGCCGGCCGGAGGACGGGGGAAGCAGCGTACCTCGATGCGTGCGCTGGTGCGCCCTCAGTCGGCTGGGCAGCAGGAAGGCCTTCGAACAGCCCGGCTCTGGGCAGCTGCAAGGGCCAGGGAACAATGCACGAGGTAAACAGCTGCGCTCACTTCCCTACGTCAAAAGGGGCTACATCCCAGATGTCCCCACACAGCTACAGGATGCCAGCGATGTTGTGACTGGCCACTTTGGAGCACTTATGTTGTGGCCTGCGTCTTAGCAGTCACAATGCAATATACTGAAATAGCGCAGAGGAAGTTTCAGGGGCTCTTGAACAGAAAGGAAAGCTTTGAGAGAAAAGAAAGAAAGAAAAAAGGAAAGGCAATCTATAACAACAAAATGTATTTCTTGGTGCAAAGAAAAATCCATTCCCCAAAAAAGTGTTTCTTGGGCTTCTCAGATTGGAAACGAGTGTCCTTGGACACATCGCTACATGTCTACAAAACGGCACACCCCAGCTGCCAATCAAAATCCAACATAGAACTCAACTGGTTTCACAAGGCATAACAATCATGAACACACACACACACAAAAAAAAAAACAGGTTAACATGGTGTAGAAAAGTAAATTTGGGTAACCTTCAGTAACCTAACAATTGACCTTGTACACCCCATAGATCTTATCAAATTTTTAAGAGCAAACAACAAGAGTGAGTCCTGCTGTTGTCATTTTTTTTTAGTAGCATATAGAAAGCCCTGTATCTGAAGCTTTGTCTTTTGTTCAGGGGGAGTTGCCAAATATCGACAAGTTTCTTGCCCACACAACAACTGAGGGTCATTTGCTTTTTCCAGAACTGGACAAGGGCAGTTTAAGGGCAACAAACAAGCACAAGCCAGAAACACGTCAGTCAGCCTGCAGGTGGATGAATGCTGAAATTTTTTGCAATGCAGATTGAGTTGGCACTCACGGATAAGGTAGCACAGCAGTATGTTCGAAGCCATGAACCTTGAGGTGCTGATGCTTCACGAATGTCTTGGGACAGTGCTCACACTGCAGAGAAGCAAAGGACCACGAGGACGGTAAAGGCCCTGAGCGATGGCCCCTGCCATTTGGCCTTCAGTTGCACTTGGTATTACGGAAGTATACGCCCAATCCCCCACTTTTGCCCAGAACTAGTGAGTGGTTCCCACTGCAGCGTAGCTTTTTCCATGCCTGCAAAATGCTCAGCTTTCCTGCTCTTTTCTCTCTCTGGAGTAGCGCGAAACCGAAGGTGACAGAACCAGAAGGGCTCCACTAAGGCCACTACAAAGGCAGGCATTATTCAGCACTGCCTGGGTAGGATTATTTTGAAAACAGCACCGCTACACCAATTAGTTTACATGGTACACATTGGTCGTACCACACCAACCTTGCAAATTTTTCACCGTTGCAAACTGCGCATACACATCATCTACTCCTGAAACAAGAATAGCATTCATGCCATCTGGTAAAGCTTTGCCACTCGTGAATACATGCAAAGATACAAAGCAAAAGAACAGAGAGAGACCTTGCAAGTGGTACATTTCGGCTCGTCCACTTGCCTTAAACTTGCGCTTTTGGTGGGAATACTTGGTGTGCTTGTAGAGGGCATTTTGGCTGGAGAACAGTTTGCCACAGCCCTCCTGGGTGCACCTGCACATTGAGAGTGCGTATTTCAGCCATATTGACGGCTGTGCAGCCTGGGATCTCACTTGAGAGGTTCGCTGGAGGGTTCCTTGGGGCTCTCGTGTGACTGCTTGAGGTGCCTGGTGAGGTGAAACTGCCTCGTGTACTTCTTGCCGCAGCCGGGGTGAGGGCACTCGAAAGGCCTCTGGGGAGAGAAAGGGGGCAGGCAAGCAGCAAGCTTAAGCCTATTGACCACTCTATTCACTCACGACAGCGTACTTTTCCACGTTTCAAGCTGTCGAATTGGCCACACGAAACACTCTGTTTCAGCACACCACCGACGATACTCTCAACAGCAGGCCATGTGATCCACACTGAATGCCCATTAGCTTGGGTGGTTGTCGGCAAGGGGTGCGGCACACATAGGTCACAAGTACCGACTGCTGCTTCGCAGGAGGACAGCATGACACTGGTGGCCACCCTGTCCACCCCGAGTGCTGCCCTTTGCACACTTCTCCGCCCACGGGGGACAGCACCCTCAGTTTGTTCCCTGGCAACACCTAAGCCTGTTACGACACTGTCTACTACAGGAATGTCCGTCGTACAGCAGCGGGTGCCCCTGTCTCTGTTACTGCTGCCAATCTATCAAAGAAAGACGGTGTGCCAGCTCCCTCCCCTGTCGGATCAAGAATCCCCCCCCCCCCCCCCTGGTGTGGACGACTGTTTTTGCACGATTCGGCACTGCACTTGAGCTGTGTTCTCAGCGCACCTGAACAGTAAGGAAAAGGCCGTACAATTTGCAATAGAGAGGGAGGTTGACGGGAAACTTCTATTTTTAAACGTGCTAGTGGACAGGGGCACTTTCATTCAGCACGCACCAAAAAGACATGCACACTGGCTTTTGCATAAACCTTAAATCCCTTCAAACTGACAATCACAAAAGGTCTCTCGCTGCCTCCCTGGTGAACAACAGAAGGATTCAGAGAAAATTTGGAGGAAGTGAAACCGGAGAATGCTGAAATGGGGACGACCAGGCTCTTTGCCTCGTGTTTTCTTTTTTTTTGCGATAGAATGCTTGTTGGCATTTGCAATCAGTGGATGGAGATGCCAGAGGCGGACAAGACATGCAGCCTATGGGACTGGCTCATAACGGTACATTTTTTGTGATGTTGCGATCTCAAGCTGTGCACACCTCCTTAAAAATATGCTGCCATCCTGAAATCACTCAGCCACTGCAACAGATTTATTCAAGGAGGCAGAAGAATGGAAGAATCGTCAGAGTGAAAAAAAAACAGCCAATTCAACAAAGGACCACAAGGTGCGCACTGTGTGGGCCACTGGGCAGCAGCGGCAGCAGGAGAAAGTTGTGTGCCAGTTGGAGCGGCACAGGAGAGCATTGGTTTCGAGTTGTCCTTCACGGATGGCCACTTTGACAACTTGAACGCCAGGCAAGCATGGGGCTAAAAGGACCCGATCCTATCGCAGCTTTGGGAGGCTGCAACGGCGTAAGCGGAAGATTTCGCTGGCAACAATTCGGCCCCACCAATTAATGGCTACCTAAAGTCATAGTGGACATCTTGATGCTGACTCCCCTCACGGTGTCGCACAGCAAAACGGGCCAAAATGGCACTACAAAATTATCGAGTGAACTTGAAGTGGGTGCAGTTCCAGTAAACACGTCAAAACGAGGACCTGTTTGTTGAACAAGATGCAAGACGTCTATACTCTAGCCTTCGACTTCTATATAATGCTTATGCAACACACTGTGTTGTTGTTGTTCCTTTGTGGCGCATACCCACTTGGGGGATTGGCCAGGATCGGGAGTTTTTTTGGGGGGCTACTATGCCCGATTTAGGGAACTAAGATTCGGAGAAAAAAAATGATGAGAATAATCGCACAACAAATATAGAAATTTGTGGAAGAAAAGTGCGTACTATGCGAGAAGTTGGAAGAAAAGGCTCTTCTTTCGCGTGTGTACAGCTCAAATAAACTCAAGAGCGGCTAACAGGGTAGGCGCCTTGTCACAGAGACGTAGGCGTGGACGGCTGTAACCAAATCCCCGTGTGTGTGTGCGCGCGTGCATGCAGAAAGAACGAACGCAGGTAAGAACGAACGCCTGCGGCACAGCTGGAGGCGAATGAAGACCACTTACGATATACGGTTATAGCCATTTGAAACTCTACTGATTTAATGACAGCGGTGTTGACCTCACCCTGAAATAAATTGTAACGCTGGTTTCATTTGACTATGTAAACAGAAAGGCTCCAGCCGAACTTTCACTCGCACCCGCCAGCGCTTTATTCAGAGCAGCAGGGGCGCTTTTTTTCAGCGTGGTCCACGGGATACTCACATCTCCGCTGTGAAGCCGCATATGCCATTTCAGCTTCTTTCCATTCGGAAAACTTGCGGAACAACCCGCAAAGCAGCACACAAAGATAGTTTCGTTGGACACGGCACCTTCCATGGTCAATATGCCGACAATCCCGCATGGCCCCACTAGAGTGTACTAGAAGTTTTAGAGTGGCCCGAGCGGCGGCCTCTCCCATTGCTCCGCCGGGTCGACTTTCGCGCAGAAAATAAAAGCGGTATAGCGGCGGCGCTGCTGTCGTCGACAACTGAACAGCCGGCGCTCCCCGGCACCAGCTCCAAAGCCTGCGCGCGGCAATATTTGAGTTGCTCGCGGCGGTGTTTTGCGCTTGCGAAGCTGATTTATTTTGGATTATGAAGTTTAACGCGCCGGCGCTACACAGGCGATGAGGCAAGCGGTACTGGGGGGCTTCGGATTAATTTTAACCACCTGTGGATCTTTAACGTACGCCGAAATCTCGAAGACGCGCGTTTTTCGCTTTTATCCTCCATCACAAAAGCGGCCCCGCCGCGGCCGGGAATCGAACCTGCACCTTTGGTCAGCTGATTTAGAAAGCAGACGCAGAAACGTTATGACTCCGCTTGAACGATACTTTCTCATTTTTTATGCGTTTTCTGAAAACGTAATTGTTGATATACAGTAACCTCTCATTAACTCAAAGTCGTAAAATTGGCTGAAAATTTTGAGATAAGCGCAGAGTTTCGAGTTAAGTCAAATGCAGAAAATTTGTAGCGAGGTCCCTGAAATAATAGCTAGTGGTGCTAACAAAAGCACTATTGCACAGGGGAGATTTCGTGGTAAAGGCAAAATAATTCGCAGGAAAAAGAAACTTTTATTATTGCAGAAGAAAGAACTGTGTTGCGCTCGGCTGTTTCGCGTTCGCATCTGCACCCCAGAAAAGCGTACCCGAGCTTCTCAATGCATCGCATGAATTGGTGGTCGCCACCGCTACATTCTACCTTGTTACAAAGCAGACGCAGCATGTATGTTGTTTCTGCCGTTGTACGCACGCACTTCCGGAGGCTCCTCCTCGTCCGCATGATCAGCTGCGTCGTCCACAGCAATGATGTACGCGCCAGACAGCATTCCGGTGACGGGGACGCGTAGTCCGCGTAAACTTGCACTTCACGACCGCGTTCGGCGGGAGTAACCATTCGAACGGGGACCTTATCAGCTGCCTGCAGCGGACTTTGCCTTGTGTCCTCTCTGCCAGTATTTCGAGATATCCGTGTTCCTCCGAAAAAACGTTTCGAGATAAAGCTGACTAATGTTTAGCGCCTATTGGAGGTAAACACACTGTGAGAAAAAGTTTCGAGAATATATTTTGAGATAGCAGAGTTCGAGTTAACGAGGGATTAATTTGACGGACAGGCACCAGGGATGTTTTTCCCTTCCCCTTCTTGACTCTGCACATGAAGCAAAAGCGGCGGTCGCACATTCTATATAGGCTGCAAAAAGTTAAATGTTTTTTTTTTTACGTTCTCATTTGGAACAAAAATACCAAGAGCCTTCTCCTGGGCTACCCCTGCCGTTGATGCTTGTACTGCCGTTAGTGGGCTTTCTTATTTTATTAACCTGCCAAGTGCCGCTGTGTTTACTACCTCTTGTATTTTGGGGGGACTTCTGAATCCTTCCGTGCATTTTTGAAAGTTTATTAGCGATCTCTAGGACGTTTTTACCAGTTGCTTCAGCAACAAGGAGCTCCACCATGACAGCGTTATGGATGTGCCGCAGCCCTTATTCACAGCAAACACCTTAACGGCATTAACGGCGTTGGTTGCGACCAGCACGTGAGACCTTGACAGCAAATTTGTAAGGGTTCTGTATACATTATGACACGGATTCATTTCTATATAAAAGGTTTAATCAAGTTCCGTGATTACATGCGAAGGTGGGAGCAACACCTTAAACTTAGCCGTCGCTAATGATCGAGGGCGAGTTATGAAAATGCGTTGGCCAAAAATGTCAATTTAAACCTCCTTGTTAGCGTTATTTCTAAACCTTTACCTGTGTAGACTTTGTGCATGATTTCCCGCGTTACATTTCATTTTCTGGGCTATCGAAAATGAAAACAAAATGTGTATTTTGTTCCAGTTCCCTTTATTTGAACCTCCATGTTAGTGTTCTTGAACCTTTACCTCTATAGTAGACGTGGTACGTTTCATTGTTGTCGCGGTCAATATATTTTCTGATCTATGTTTTGCATTTGTTTTATGTGCGTGTAATTGTACCATCAGTATACTTGTGAATTAAATATGTGTTAATTTGATTCAACTCCTTTCTTGACCTAATCAGGTGAAAGGTGGTGCGATTAATAGAACGTTGCGGGAATAGTCTATGAAAGACGGTCATTGGGACAACTGAGGTATCCGCTGGGCTAACCCCTTTTTAGTTAAAAGGATACCTCGCTTGCGCGTGTCATTTTCTGATCGGCCACCACGGTGACCCGTAATTATCCCAAGCGGGCGATTGCTTAAATACTGCTATAATAACAACTCACGCAATAAAAAACAAACGCAACTTATGATATTAACCCACATAACTGCAGTCCGAGCATAAATTGCAAGACAATAAGTAAAAAAATCATCGGAGAAGCTAGGATACCTCGCTTGCGCGCGTCATTTTCTGATCGGCCACCGCGGTGACCCGTAATTATCCCAAGCGGGCCACTGCTTAAACTCACGCAATAAAAAACAAACGCAACTTATGATATTAACCCACATAACTGCAGTCCGAGCGTAAATTGCAAGACAGTAAATAAAAAATTCATCTGAGAAGATATATCATCCCAGTCCTCATATATTTTTTCATGCCCTTTGCGTCGACCAACTATATATGTCCATCAAGCAGCACAATAAGGACACAATCATAAAGCAATCATGAACTGGATCATACCAGGCAATTTCACGCAAAATACTTTTTATGGGAAATTGAAAAAGCGAAAATGTCGCCGCAATTACTTTATTTACAATCCGTAACGAATGCTGCAAAGGAAAATCAGTCATTTTCCTTGTTGTTGTCGAGCGGGAAAGGCGAAACTAACGCAAAATCAGCTGCAGCGTTTAGTTTTCATTTCGTTACCCACAGTCCACTGTACCTACAGTATATTTAAGTAATTGGACTACCCGCAGAACAAATTTCGAGCGCTCCGCGCGTAAAGCAGCAGCGTTTACTGGCCCGCGCACGGCCGTGCGCGCGGCCAGCCGCCGCTTTCGCTTTCAGTTGTCGTTGACTACAGCGCCGCCGCTATTTTCTGCGCGAAACGAGCACCTCTCCGGGCGGCCGGTCGGGCCACTCTAAAACTTCTAGTACACTCTAGCCCCACCAAGCCCCACATGCATTCACACATGTGAGGGATGATGATGATGATGATGAGCAGCAAAATAAGACCAGAGGCGCTGATGATCGGGACGACGGATGGTACGGCGCCGCGCTACATCCATGCACAGCTACATGCAGCTATCCATTGAGTTTTATACAGTTTTCAGTTACCTATGAAGTTTTACCAGTTTTACCACTTTTCCATCGTTACTGTTACTACAATGCTCTAGACCGTTACCGTTACTAAGGTGTTCGGTACCGTTACATTCATTTCACCATGATTAGTGACTAGTGAGTACTGCCGGCCTCTTTCATCGGAGGGGGCACCTACTAGTGCCACTAGATAAAGGCATAAAGGGGGGACATACCCATCCTCTTCGCCCACAAAAGCGAGTGAAGGACAAACCGAGAGACTTTTGAAGGCGTTTTAAACCATGCCACTCTACACCGAAGAGAACAGCGCTTTGGCGCCGCACAAAGCATGCGAAGGTGTTAAAGATGACCTCAAGCGCTGCCTCTTGGCAACAGACTGTGTCCAGAAGGTGAGCTGCTGCGGCAAGCGCCCATTTCTAGCAGTAGCGAGCACATAACATTTCGAGCAACTGGTGTACTCAACTTTTTTGTTGTTGTTGTTCAGGAAAAGCTGACCCCAAAGGCCTGCCTGCGCTTAAATCACCCGTCCATTCCACAAGAATGTCACAACTTGAGAACGCTTTTCTTCGAGTGCAAACGCTCAATGGTGGGTGCTGGTCGTTGTTTCTGTACAAACACTGCACGTGCTTAACAATAGGTGTCTTCGATTTGGCTGCACTCGCTGCACCGATTCAGGTAGTGCAGCGCGGCGCCTGCACTGTTCTTTTCGATTTACCGACGGTACAGAGAATGCAGGACGAGTTCACGGCTTTCCCTGCACTTCCGTGAGGAAGCAGACGACAAAAGTGCGGGACCGGTTCTGCAGTGGCGGCGCCAGCGCATTACTGGCTGAAGTAATTCTGAACTCGTGCAGAAAGTGCAGGCCAAATCGAAGGTACCTAACGTGCCGACTACACTAGAGCTAGAGTAGACCAACTAGTGGCGCTACCCACAGGGCTGGCAGCGTTGCACGAATGATCACTTCAGATGGTCACAGCTGGTTTGTAGACTTGTAAAGTTTGGCCCACTGTGACTGGTAACCGATTCGTGTAATGTGTTGTTGTACCGCTTTCTTTTTTTTTTTTCCAGCTAGACAACAGACAGCGGTTCAGAGGAAGAAAAGGCTACTGACTGTACGCGGAGGTGAAGGAGTACTGCCCAGATAAACTCTGCAGTTTTCTTTGTACTTGCAGTGCCAGCCTTTTGTACTTGTCCAACGTTACACGCTGCTGGTGCGCAGCAGGGTTCTTGCCTGTTGTTAAGAGTTATAGCCGCGGAGGCTCGGTCCCAGAACGGTATCCGGTAGGTGACCGGCGCTACTGCGCGTGCGCAGAGGCAAACAAACTGGTTGTACACATGCGCAGGTGTACCGGACATCATCCTGGGACCAGTTTTCCGCTCTGCGATAACTCTATTTGAAAAACCGTTGAATGCGCTGAAGGGCAGATTCAACTTCGAGTTGGTCTGGCAGGCGCCGCAGCCAGCGAGCAGAGTGAGCGAATAACATTCCTGTTCTGCAGGTTGTGCACAAAACTGCCACTTCTCGTTGCCATCCGCAATGTTGTTCGCCACAAAATAGAATTCCAAATGCTCAGAATTCATCACACAAACTCCTCAATGGTGCTTAGCGCAGATGCCGTTGACATCGCTCTTGGTGTACCGTTGCCAGTGTAGTAACCGGCTGGTTGTTTACAATTGGCAAGTGGTGCTGTAGTGTCAGGCTGGAAATTGTATTACATTGGTTAAATCGTAGAAAGCCAACTTTGATTAAAGTAAATTTGGCAGAAGTAAAAGAAGTGCAAGTGGCTGGCAGAGACGCCCTTGCACTTGGGCGCTGGACAGTGCTTTGCTTTCCCAGCTAATGTTTGATGGCTTTGAAAAATGCACAATGCTTATTCTGTGCTGGCATTCTATGCATGCTGCCACTCTGGTGGAAAGCAGACACGTACAGCACACTGGTGTTGAAAGTGGGAGCTTGTGACACTGAACAATGTTGACAGTTCATCGCAGTGGCTCTGTGGTACCCCCAGTTAGTCTGGTTCAACAATTGTGCAAGGATGCAGTAGTCCTGGTGTGCCTGGGGTCCTAACCAAAGTCGGAGAGCTAGGAGAAAAAGTAATAAACCATAGAATCTTAAAGGGGCAACTGCATGCAGCGACGGCGACAAGCGACGCGAACACTATAACTCATTGGGTAGAACAAACAGGTGGTGTGGGTAACAGCAACAAGTGGAAAAAAAATCAATACACTGCCGCCAATGCCCTCGCCTTGGTTGCTTGTCACTGCTGCACACTTGTGGGCTGCTTTTGGCCAGCAAAAAGCAAGCGACGGTGGCGGCCCATCGCTTGCCACTGTCGCCACTTTGGGCGGCCTGTGTATTCATTTTTTCGCATGTCGCTGTCGCCTACACTACCTGTTTGCTGTGCCCATTAGGTTATGTTTTTCGTGTCGCTCGTCGCCGTTGCTGCATGCGGTTACCCGTTAACTGACTTGTGGTGACATGGAGGACGACTGGGACATTGCTAGGAAAAGGTCAACAAATCACTGGAATACTGTAAAGAGTGAGTGAAGAAGAAATGTGGAAACAGAAAAGAAGGTAAAGGAAGTTTGGTTCTTAGTGGAATAAGGGAAAACGTTTGAACACCACCTTGCAACATTACTAAGCCAGAGTACAAACAAAGAATATTGTTTGACAAAAATAGACCTCTGTTGGAGCATACCAGGCAAAGTAGTACAGTTAAACCTGAATGTAACGAACCTCTGTGTAACGAATTCCTGGATTTAACAAATTTTTAAATTTCCCATTGCCACCCCCATTGAAGCTTGTCTTTGCGACCTCGATGTAACGAAACTTTGCCGCAGGTAACCTTGATATAATGAAATCAGCTGATCGGTCATTGTTTTTTATTTTACTGAAAGATTGGCCAAGGAAATAAATAATTTAGTGAATACTAGCACTACTGTAAGCAGCCAGCAGCAATGAAAGCGTCTAGAATCTCTTAAAATGTGTCATGATTATAACGATGACTGGAGGGGCTAACGCCATCCCGTGGCAAGTGTAGCATCCACTTCTGATTTTGCATGTGTAGCGTGACCCTACACCAGGTGGCAGGAGCAACTGCGCTTCAGGTTTTTATTTCACCTGTACCACAAACTACTGTGCGTTTCCACGTGCGAGTGCACTTTCGGTACAAAACATAAGCTTCGAGGTGCTTGGCTGTCCTGTCGGCGTGTAGTCTCGCGTCTCCACTGCTGTGGTATTGGTGTATCGGTGATGAATCGGGCTGCCAGAAAATGAAAAGTTGTGTCTTTTTAAGACAAGCTCACAATTATAAAGGCCGTCTCCGCAGGCAAAAAAGAAAAATGTCTCTGCCCGGTACAGTATCCCAGCTGGCACCCTCTCAACAATTTTGAGTGCGGTAAAGAGCATCAAGTTCTCAAAAAAGCGACCCTTCAGCACACATTTGGTTTTTGAAACGGGTTAAGACACCGAAAGGTGTCAAAGGGAAAAAGTGATACTTAAGTTGCATTTGTTAATACGGGGGTAAGTGACTCTGCTTCCTGGGAGCACCGTGTCGTGCCTAAGCTCGTGCAAAAGCAGCAGGCGCAACTCTCGCGGTTTTTCACTGGGAAGTGAATTCATGAACGATGAGTTCACCATTGTCTAGAATTTTGGCTTCATTTCTGCTTCCTTCCCTTGAGTTAGCTCGACACCTGCTTGTAACGAAAACCTGCATGTAACGGAAAATTTCAAAACTTTGTCGACTTCGTTACATCCAGGTTTAGCTGAATTTTGTTTGCAGATCATTTCACAGGACTTGCCCTGGTGTCTGTTAATCACGTTTGGTTTTGCCTACGGACAATGTGCTAAGGAGGACAACAAACGGAGCTCTTAATTGTGCGCACCCTAGAACAAATACAGGAGCAGCAGTAAAGACGTAATTCTTTCTTAGCGCACTGTGCACGTGGTGGATACTGCAGTAGCCACCTTTTTCAAATTTACTTTCGCGCACAGTAAGTACCATCTCACTGAGAATCTTGTGGACCCCGACTGTCAGTTTGTTGAGCTACCCTCGTCAAAACACAAACATGTTTTTCCCCCCCCTCAAATAAGCATGCATTGGTTCGTGGGTGCAGGGTACACAAGAACGGACCAGCGTGCACTAGCGTTTCTGTGTTGCCTAGTTTTAGTTCTTTTTTTTTTTTTTTGTCAGACCGGCTATTGCTCGAGGCAGTTACACTAACGTTTACAAGTAAAGTGCTAAAGTTAAATAAAAATGGCAACAAAGCTCAATTGCGGGAGTGTAAGACTTCTTTTTTTGTTGTATTTTTGTTCGCTTAACAGATGCAGCGTCTTTTGACAGTGCAGTTCTGTGCATCGTGGCATTGCTCAGATGTGTTGAAACGTGTTTGCTCTTGAGAAGCATCATGCCCATTTGATCGTTTTCGCTAATGAAAAATCCGGAGCTGCCAGTATGGTGAAATCCAGCTGGCTGGATTACATTGTTCGCCATGGTGAACGCTTGTCTAACAGGCTGTAGCAATGGTAGCGCTGCCGCAGTAGAGCAGCACGCTCTCTTTGCATTTCGCACACTCTGTATACCGTAGGAACCCCTGTTCCTTGACAGCAAGAGCAGTGCCACCAAAAGTGTACAATGCCAGGCTAAGCTAGCCCCTACAAGTTCACACAAGACCAAATTTGGAAACTCCGTGTGCATGTTTCGAAACACACCTTTTTTATTTTCTTTGTTGTTGTGGCAAAAGTGTACAATGCCAGGCTAAGCTAGCCCCTACAATTTCACACAAGACCGAATTTGGAAACTCCGTGTGTGTGTTTCGAAACGGACACCTTTTTTATTTTCTTTGTTGTTGTGGCCAGCATTCATTCATGACTAGTTATCATTCGCGACTAGAAAAAAATTGTGGCAACTAAACTGTGCGAAATTTAGGATCCATGTGTCAGGGCTAATACCTGCGCATTTGATGTTCACAACACAATGGGAAAAGCTAACTACTGTGAAGGCTTTGCTGCACTTTCAGTGGCCCACTTGGTACAAATGAGCTGGCGAGCAAGAACGTGTGCCACCAAAGTTTGCCCTGCGGATAGTGTCGTGGTATTTTCTGTAATTTGAATGGTTGCGTTAGCCACCGTTTTATCAGGTAGATCGCAAGAAGTTAAGTAGTGTTGTCAGTAATGCCGCATTGTTGGAAACTTAAAGGTGCAAGGAAAGACGGGACTTTATTTTTGGCCAGTATAAAATATGCATTTTCCTATTTAAATTTTGTTGTTTTGGTAATTTCTATTATGGAGTTGAAAGATATTTTTATCTAAATTCCCGAAATAGTTCGAAGTATATACTGCTGTATTTTCAGTACAATACTTATCTGTTCACTGCTTAGCCATGTCAACATGTGTTGCGCTGCATTACTTTTACTGCTCACCTAAAGCTCACAATACAGGAAAAAGAAAACTATGAGGCACAAGTTTGCCCTTGTGCAGTGCTCAACCTCAATGCAGCCCTGCAGCTCCCCACCTTCTCCGCCCCCTTCAGTGCTCCAGCGAGTGGGCCGCTATTCCGGTTCCCTTTTGTGCCGCCTGCGAAATACGCCTCAGGGCTGCTTGCACAGAGAAGCGACCATGGCAACAACACTTCCTTGTTCGGACAACACAGTGACCAATCTTGATTCAGGCTGTGGATGGTAGCAGGAACTGAAACTGGAAAATGCAAATTGGTGCCTTTGACAATGCATTGCTACAGACCATTTTCCAGTCCATATTATGGCAAACAATTAAAACTCAAAGTGTTAAAGGCAGCTGTATGCTAGCTATAGTAAAAAAAAAGCTCTTCACTATCACAGTTCTGATGCCACTTCGTTGGATGTTGCACCTGCACAAGTACTTGGGTGACTGAGCCTTGCATTCCATCTGTCAAGCTTCTGGCTTGCGAAGTATTGCGTATGTTGTAGATCCTTTATAAACAACTCTTTTAGGGGCGAAGCCCCACTGGAGCTGTCGGCATCTTTTGTAGTCATCATCGTCGTAATCGTCGGTTCACGTAGTGACGTAACTAAAACATGGGTAAACTCATTTACGCCTTGTGCTAGAACGTAACACGTACTAAAGAAACACCGGGACACTTGTTTACGCCTGTGCGGGAGAGCTTTTTGCTTCAAAGATAAGACACTTACAGCAGAGCTGTATACCTCTACCCCCCAATGGTTTCATCTCCATTGGCAAAAATGCGAAGGCGCCAGGAATACAGTTACACACTGCATGCTTTGCCCCTTCCCAGGTTTCACGTGAGTGGAGATGGCCCGGGACTTTTTTTATTAAGGATAACTGTGAACTTACTTTCTTAACCCTTTAAAACCTTTAGAGACGTGGCAGGGGGATTTTCGCCTTGGAATGTGCGAAAAACCAACTTGAAAGCCTGGCTGTTAGTCTAGATTGGGCAACATCATACAAAGGGATAAAGGCTCAGCCCTTTATTGTTCACACATTTTTAAGCAAGTAGGTTCTTTTTCTTTTTGCAGAACAAACATATGTGCTACACAAACTTTCAAATTTGTGCTGGTTATTGTATGCTGCCATTGTTTTGCATCAGGAGGAATAAAACTCGCTCAACCGTGGGAAGGCAATGAAAATAATGGGGAGCAACAGAGAACACCAAGTTGGTGCCTTGGCTGCGGGTGGCAGCTGTTATTCTACCCAAAGTCTCTCACAGCAAAGCTGTCGGCTTCTAGTTGGTCAGCTTTTTTTCCATGTCTCTGTGTGTGTGCAAGAACTTGCTCAGTGGCACATACCTCCTTTCTTTCTTACTAAAATGACTACAATTGTCTCATTTGTAAGAATTCTCTAGCGTGAACAGTGCGTTGTATTTGTGGATACTGACTTTCGTGCTTGTGCAGATAAAGAGCTAAGAGTGACATCTTTGGACAAGGAAACGGCCACAATGAGACACTGCCCTTCTTGTGTGGCAGGAAGCGTTGTCCTTTATTGAGATCGCGCAAGATACACGGAAACAGCAGCAGCGTCTGACAATTGCGCATGACTAGAGTGCTGTGTAGCAGCGAACACGTAGTATCCAGAAGCGGCCACCTCAGCCCAACGACCTGCTGTGGGCACGGGTGGGCAGGGCCGTTCAGCCGTGGCTTGTGCTGGGGCGGCTTCTGGCCAACAGCAGTGGTGGGGGCATGCCCAGGCGGGAGGGGGCACGCTCACTTCTTCTTGGCCTTGGGCGACGTGGACTGGAATACGCTGGAGGCTGACATGAGGTTCTCGATGTACTGGCCCAGCACCTGGTTCTCCGACTTGAGCTTCAGGTTCTCCTCCTTGACACTGTCCACGCGCTGCGACAGGTCTGCACACACACACCACCAGGCCTTTGCCCCCTCATGCTGCTGGTGCAGGAGGCTTTTAAAGGGACACTGAAGTGAATTTGTCAAGCTCCCGTTTTTGCTCGCACTGCGTAGACTGGCTCAAATTAACACACTTTTCATCGTTTATCCGGTTGACAAGTCGGTAATTATTTTATTTTATAAAGCGCGAAACAAGAAAAACTATCATGCGCGGTCTGCAACGGCCGCACCAACTAAACGCTGTGACGTCGGAAGGAGGTGCACCGTGATTGGAGGATGTCCAAGATTAGCATTCAAACAAGTTTCGGTTTCGGTTCTGTAAAACAACATGCTTGACATCCAACGTTATCGTTGGATGGGCATTCCGGATATCTCAGTAATATCTCAGTAATCGTCATACCGCGTTTCTGCCATGTTCTTGGCTGTAAAATGCCTATGATAAGCCTCCCACGATGGCTTGGAATCGTAGCAATCACTAGCCGAGGCCTACGCAGCGATGAACGTCCTCCGCGTCACTGCAGACGCTCAAATGTCATGCGCTTTTCCCCCATATTTGGAGCTTGCCTCACTCATGCCTGTATCGTAAAAAGCGTGTTCGCAACCAGGCAAAGGGTCTGCTGATTTTGGCCTGTGCCCACTGCCCGCAAGCAGTCTGTGCTTATGGCAACAGCACGCCAACGAGAACTCGCTAGCGCGTCAGTGTGAGTCTCCGTGCGTTCTGCGAACTTGCTCGTGGAGCAGTGAACGTTACGGCCCAAAAATGGTGAACTCAGTATAGAAAACATCGGCCAAAAACGAAAAAATCAACTTGCAAAAAAAAAAAAAAGTAGCATCGGGGATTCTAACTTGCAACTTGCAAAATAGCAAGCATAGCGCTCCAGACCACTCGGCCACGGACCAGCGCTGCCGGCATTGTAAATACGAGGTATATAATGTATAACCAGGGGCCGAATTCTCTAAAAAACGGGCGTCGTTTTGAAACGACGGGGTAGCGCCATGCAATTGCATGTGTTCTGGGGTTGGAGCCGTCGCTTTGAGGAGGTGTGCAAGGGCTGTGAGCCGCAGAAAAGCACTGTGGCAAGGGCGTGAAGCAACAAGTGAAACGATGGGGGCCAGTGGGTGTCACTTCACGCCCTCGCCACAGTGCTTTTCTGCGGCTCACAGCCCTTGCACACCTCCTCAAAGCGACGGCTCCAACCCCACAACACATGCATTTGCATGGCGCTACCCCGTCGTTTCAAAACGACGCCCCGTCGTTTTAGAGAATTCGGCCCCAGTTTACACTTTTATTTAGTTTTACCATTTCAAATAGCTTAGGTGACTATTTGTTGTATAGCGTTCGTGCAGTAAGCGTCCCCCAAATTTCCACAATATCTCATGTCTAGCAATTGCATTTCTTAGATGGAAAAGCGTTCGCAGATGCGTAGTCGTGCTGCTGACTGCTGTGCTTGTTCTCACAGTGCAAAAAAAGTGCTTTCTGCTCCCTAGTTTTATGCTGTACAGTAAAAGTATCAGTTGATTTTACTTCCTTAGTGCCTATATTGACTTCGCTGACCTACCGCCTTCAAGTGGCCTGAGATTTTCCTACTAGCGTACCAGTCAGCGAAGCGCCAAATGTGCGCTTGTGTGGAGCGATTTGGACTTGGAGCTTGATACAGTGTACAAACTAAAGAAACTACAAACTAAAGAAACGCACATCCTTCCATTCACAAATGTGTCGTGGCTTAGTTTCAGCTGAGCGAATGAATTGCAACGACCCGGCGGCGGCCGGCAGAAACGCTGGGCCGACTGGCTCTGTCGGAAGGTCGGCGAGCCGTGCAGTAGTGCAGTCAAGCCAAGCTAAGTCATCGCCTCCTGACGTCACACGAAAACGCCACAGAAAATGGGCGAGGATGCAGAGAGGAGGATAGCATTTTCGAATTGATTTTTCTACTAAATAAATTCGCGTAAACTCACTCAGAGTGGTCGAAACATGGTCTATGGACTCTGGACTACAATTTGCGCTACTAATCCCGCAATGTTTACAAATCACTTCAGTCTTCCTTTAAATGTGCGCGCATATGCCAGTTACCAGTTCCCTAGTGAACACTCATTCCTCCTGACACCATGCACACACTGCAAGGGGAAAAAAAAAAAAAAAACAATTTAAGCAGGGAACGCAGTATTTTCCCCAACTTCCTGGCTTTGTGCAAGAGCACTGCCTGAAGTTCTTTTTTAGCTTCCAGCAGTTTTTTTGGTCTCCTGCAACAAGTGGGAAAATAAAAATCCTGAAATTTAGCTTGTTGCTTGATTGTTGCACTCCTTGGTGCACCCCCCCCCCCCCCCCCCCCGACATCAACATCTACATTACTAACTACATCTGCAAAATTAAAATTCACAAAATAAAAAAAGGTCCAGCCTCAGTTTTTCTCAAAGTTGGGGAAGCCAGTTCCTCTAAAGCAGGCAGCGAGACTGCACGAAGACGAGTTGCATTATTTTACGAGGGCAATAGGGGAGATGCAGTGCACGTCTTTCTGGTCGACCTCCTCTGCCAGCTGGCACAGCGGCCAGTGGGAGATTAGGAAGCAGAGAGACAGACTCACCGTCCAGCGTGTTCTGAAGCTCCAGCACCTGTGAAATCAGCCGGGCTTTTTCTTCAGCCTCGTCCGGACTCATGTCTGGATCCAGGGCTGTCAAAGAAAAATCGGCACGCAGACAGCCAGCAATTGCAACCAATGCCTTTGTGTTGTGCTTCCCTTTGTGAACCTTTACGGAGCCAGGGTAATCATGATGCATGGCTCTGCAAAACAGGTAGTGCTAGGCTGGGGCTTTTCCTTTGAGACGAGGCTGTTTTTCGCCGCCTCATTTGAGGTGCTTGGGGATGGTGCGTCGCCACCACCTTGCAACATTTCAGTGCAAGCCTCCTTCATTGCTATTTTCTCAGCGTTGGCTGAAAAGCTTTCCTTGAAAGCATACTATAATTAGGACTTTATAAAAACACAAGTTCTGCATCCAAGGCACATCAAATTTAGGCAGAGAAACCACTACTGTCGAGTCCTTTTGGCATACCTTCACAGACCTGCACACCGACGGAGGACAGCGTTTGCAGTGTTCCTCCCCTAGCTTAGCGAATAAATCGATCTTGCGCTACGCATGAAATGTCCTAGGCTTGGTCTCCCTTCTGAAATCAGTGGAGAAAAGCAAATCCCTTTTGTATCCTTAAAATGTAGCAAGTAACCCAACGAAAGCGGGCTGTCATGCCTCCAGGCAGGAACGACAATGACAGGCTGTTTTGAAAGTAAGCGGAGCATTACTGGTCCCTCGCACCCAAATTAGAAACGAGTCTGCTTTGCTGCCTGGCATGTCTTCTTTGGCATGTCTTTCCAGTACAACAGTGCACCGTGGCAGCGATTGTACTAGGCGTCTCACATAATTCTTGGTTTTCTTTTGCTTACCTGAAAAATCTTTTGTGAAGACAACTATGAGATCTATACGTGTGGCCGGTGCAAACAACTCGGTCATCCTGTTGTGGCGGTGCCCATATTGCACAATTTTTCACACCATGCCTATTATGGCCTTGCCTTAACAAAGGGCAATCCAATAATCCAATCTATTGTGGCTAGAGAAGTCGTGATCATCTTGTGAGCCCATAATTCCCCTACATGAGCAACTGCTTCCACAGGCAATGCAAACTGCCCTTGCTGGAACATTTAATGACAAGCGAGATGGATTTCTCAAACCAGTGCAACATGAAAACACACAGAGAGAAGGAAGGGGACACAAACGCTGCCACTCCTCCAGTGTGGGTCTTTGTACAGTGTGCTGGCGTGAAGAGGGGGTTATGCACCTCTGTTGCGAGTCGCCGCCTGCCACAACACCATTTGGTTCACCCTTCACAAGTGCCCTCTCGAAAATGGTCCCACTAGCAGCCATGGTCTTGTGTCCTCAACGGTGGGGCCAGTGATGTCTCTCACAGGACACAGTCTGATGTGCTTCTCTACCTTGCCTCTGTGCTGGCCACAGCAAAGCGCCAGCACAGAGGCAAGGTGTCGTTTGCTTTTGGCATGGAGGAAAAAAGCCCTGGTGGCCACCAGCGCGTAGGCAGAAGTGCGGAGGAAGGAGCATGGTTTTTTCACGCCCATCAGAGGTCACTGGGAACTGCATTCTAGTAACAGCAGCGAAGGCAGCCCACCGAGGTCCTAGGTCACTGTGCAGCCCAGCCAGTAGCCAATGGTGGTTGACTGATTATGAGGTTTAACGAGCCGACCCTACACAGGCGACGAGGGCTCCGAATTAATTATGACCACCTGGGGACCTTTAACTTGCGCCGAAATCTCAAACACACGGGTGTAGCCAATGGTGGGCAGGCAGAGACGACAGGGGAGCAAGCAAAGGCGGAGAAGGTGCGTGCAAAATACATACAAGCATAAAAGGGCACAGCGGCTGCACAAAGGGTGACGTCAGGACTCCTTTCTTTCCTCCGTGGCTTTGGACATTTCTTGGTACAGCTCATGCGGTTGGCCTGTTCAAATGCACCTACTTGGCCAATCTGCTTGGCCCCCGGAGTGCAAGCAGCCACTCACCGGCCAGTGCTGCTGGGCTGCTGCTGCCATTGGTGTACGTGGACGGGATGGACTCGATGCTCTGCGCCCCCACCGCACTGCTGCAGGCCGACGTCTCGCTCTCGTCTGCGCCACAGAGGAGCTTGCTCTAACTTCCCTCACCGCCAACCAGACATTCACCCCGCTACACTCAACCGTATGCTGGCTCCCAGTGCTATTATGCACTAAACGGCAGTGAAGCCACAAGCACAGCAATATTTTGTTCTTGTGGTCTTCTTCGAGTACTGCAATGGACAGACAATGCACAAAAACTACACTAACTAGGGTTCTGTGTTTTTGGATAAATCTGAAAAACACTCGCCGGTAAAATTTTTTGTGACCCCGATTTATCTGATCAGCAGCAGTCTAAGTGACAAAAAGGCCGATGGCTCAAGTGGCATGACCAATAGCTTAATGGGACTGCTGGCGGTCTGCACCCACAGCAAATGTGCTGCTTTGTCCCCGTGCAAGACCAGCATGCCAGAAAAAATAGGGTTGCCTCATTTCCCCTGTTCTGATGCGCTTTGGGCTTCACACGGGAACGGCAAGACATCGAGGCATGGTTTCAACAAAACTGGATTTTCTTAGGCACCACAGTGAACCCAGACAAGATACCCAAGCAGCTTTTATATTATCAGACAAACATACTCAAATAACTTACAGCGCTGCACACAACAGTGCAAAAAACCACCTATGGCACACACAGCAACACGTAAAATTCCCTGCCTTGTATAGATGTGAGTAAGTAACGACATCTTTTTATCTAACAGTGAGAATGGTCGGCTCACAATCTTTTTTTGTTTTTGTTTTTCGCGCTGGAAATGCAAAAAGCTTGAACAACCTCCCTCTGTGTTTGGATGTAACATTTGAACAATAGTATTACGGTGTTTTTGAAGCAAGGTGTGCCCCTACCTGCGTTACATGGCGTGGCCAACTGGGTGCATGGCCATCTTTCCAAACTAGACGTGCTGTCTCAGACTGATATTCACACGCCTGCTGGTTTGTCCAAAGTATCCATGCCCAGACATTATAGGGATGTTATACAGTCGAACCTCGTTATAAGGAAGTAGTATCGGGACAGCAAATTTGTTGGTCGTATCCGAAATTCGTAACAGTAGAGGTAAAAATCGGCTCTAACAAATCGAAAATCTGGTTCGTCCAAAATACTTAATTCAAAAATTAATTCTTTTAGGCTTTGAATCCACTATAAACAAGGTAACCCTTACCTTTCTCCTTGCTGCATTTCAAGCTCAATGCACCAAGACACGAGTACAAGAAATTACAACAGAACAAAGTTCACTTGACAACACAGGCCTTCATCCCTATTTCTTTGATGAAGGATGTGATCTTTGTTTGGTGGCTACTTACAGCACTGAGTAGGATAAAGTGTTCCACAGTGACCGCGAACAAAAGGGCCCCTGTACTACTGCAGTTTAGGACGGGTTTTTTTTTCATGTAGCTGTATCAAATATGTAGCCTGGTAAAATATTTCTTCGTTATATCCGATATCGCACGCGGCTCTCGTGGTTTCAGTTTCGTTATAAAAGACTATGTCATTAAAATAAAGCGCGAACAACTAAAGTTTGTATTTAGTTGGTAATTCGCTGATAATTCGCTATATCCGTGTTTGTTATAATGAGGTTCAACTGTATACCACATTCTTCGTAGAATCAACAAGTTGATGCTTATGCCGTACAGTACAGGTGTCCTTTACTTCAACGAATCCTTGCCCTTCAATTTGTTTCAACCAGTTGCCATTTTATTCTTTGTCGGTAGTGCCACCCCTACTGTCAGCTTCCTGCCAACTACTTTAGCCTGTGGAAGAGGCCGCGTACACAAACGTTACGGTGTTCTCCGCTCAACCTGCTCTCTCCCAGTTGTGGGTTCCGCTTCGTGTTGTAGCCCCTCTATTGAGCTGCCACACGCTGCTGCAGAACATTTAACATTGACCGAACGCTTCTTCCAGTGAGGGAAAGCAAGGTCTAAGCGAGGCTGACTGAAAGCAAGCAACCACATGCCGTTCCTGATCAGCCTAGAATGGTCTGGGACATGGATCCTGGCACAGGGAGGGATCTGGCTTCATGTCGAGGCGCTGCAGCTTGTTTGTAAGTGGATACTTGGGATGCAAACCTTAGCCCTTTTCCTCTTGAAACCCCCTGAATGCCTCTGTGTCTACTTTGGAGCCCATTTCAACAGCCCTGCTACCCTTTCTGTGTAATCTTCAAATTAAGCATCTTGCAACTGCCAGAAGACCTTTTCTAAACACACACCATCTGGTAGAACCACTAGGAAACCTTCTTTACCTGCCTGAAGAACATGCACGCTGTTATCGACCAAATAGTAGGCGGCATTATCAACACTAATACCCCTGTCACACGGGCACTTTCAATCTGGATTGAAGCAAAGCACGATTGACTTTTCGAGCGCGCTCGACACACCGCCGCCGCTACGCAGCACGGTTCAATCCCGATTGAGAAGTTGCACCGGTTGCACTCTCGTACACCAGACGGCGCCAAATATGTACTTCGCAGCCAGCATCTGGTAACCTTGCACGGTCATAAGTATACGTTAAATGAATGTTACCCATACTTAGTTGGGTCAAGTTATTTGATACAATTTCTGCCGATACTTGATGTTGTCAACTTCTTTGCCATTAGTCAGCGCGGACGTAGTACCATCACTTTCGTCCGATCGTGCTTGAGAAACCAGGATTGTGTTCGAGCGAGATTGGGCTCTATCACGATTGAAATTGGCGTGCAGCAGCGCCCAAACTGGATTGAGCTCGATCTTAATCAATTCAATCGCGATTGAAAGTGCCCGTGTGACAGGGGTACAAGCTTGGTGGTTCTCGCGTTGTTGTGTGCAGTGCTGTAGGGTTTTGAAGTGTGTTTTTCCGATTACATAAAGCTATTTGCTTCAAACACTTGTCTGTGTGAATCTCTTGATTATGTGTCCCCATTTGTGTAGTAGAAGTTTCACAGTGGTTATTCTTTGCTGCGTGGGCTTCAGGAGCTGCAAAAGGCAAGCTTCAGCGGGAGGAACTTGGTGAACTGTTTCCATTTCAACAATGTGAACTCCGCAAAGCCGACGACAAGCAAGAATATAAGATCCTGCCTCGCTAGACTCGACAGCTGTTAAAAAGCCCGTTAGGAGGCGCTTAATTTCCACGCATGTTTTTCTTACGGCTGTGTCTAGCGTTGCACCCAGAAGTAACCATAATCGTCGCAAAAGTTATGTTAGACGCCCTTGTATCGGCCGCCTGACCACAGCACACTTCACAAACCACAACAAGAGCAGTCGGTCGGGAGCTTTATCCAACCAGCCACACCAATACCGCTCATAGTCATAATTGCTGCGAATAACTCCAGATGGTTGAACCTAACTGTGGCTGCCTCTAGACATAACCGAAGTGATGATTGCAGTCATGCCTGAACGTGAAGTCAGACCCTGCCTGGCGTCCACCTCTACGTCCAAAGGCCTCCATGTCTTCATGTTAACCCAACGGCCCACACGTGGCCACATGAAGCAGTTTGGCCAGCCACATTCACTGCTAGTTATTAATCCCTAATAGTAACTGCAGGCATTCGGAACGCAACTTTAGCGATGATTGCAGTTACGTTTGGACGTACGCTAGACACTCCAGGCACATCTCAAATTTTGGGGTGTCTATCTTCGCCGGTTCCAAGAAATAAGCCTTAAGGGGGTCACCTTAAATTTCAACGATTAACTGTACGTTCAGAAAACAATAAAACCCTATTCTTGACATAACTTCAACCCGTGCGTTGCGGCCAAGAAGCGCTGCTTGCATACAACACTGCACGGGGTCACTGCTTCAGGAAAGATGACTGAAGCTCAGTTTCCACCAGATATCGGCGTTTAACAGCTTTGCACATTCATGCCACATAGGGTAACGTCCAACAAATGAAGAGGAAGTTTTCTTTACCCTGAGCATCTTCATCGGCCAGCGGGATGCTATTCATCTCATCTTCGAACCGTGCACTGTTGGTCGACATTTCTAGAAATGAACAACATGAAAGAACACAATTTACCGAGCCACAAACTGAATGGTAATGCAGACAAAATTTGCGTAGGCTAGCAGACGGGCGGATGCCTACGCGCGCGCAGGCTTAGAACGAGAGCAGTTTACAAGGCCTGGTGATAAAACAGAACGCATGCACGGTTTACATAAAAGAGTTCAAAAGCGAAATATTCTCACGCTATTGAGGAAGTATGACGCGCACCTCAAAGCGTGAGCGTCGCGCTGTGCTGGCTGTGCCAAGCGCTGCAGCACAGCACCGCAGAACGAGGAGCGTTTTGGAGAAGCTAAAGTCGGGGTGGTGTAGCAGTGTAGCCAGTGTAGCTCGGTGTAGCTCGGCAGTCCCTATCCGCACTCCTAATAAGAGGTGTCTTCGATTTTACTGCACTCGCTGCACTCATTCAGGTAGTGCAGCACTCGTCTCTTCGATTTTCGAGTGCAGCGCGCGGCGCCTGCACTTTTCTCTTCGATTTACCGACGGTGCAGAGAGTGCAGGATGAGTTCACGCTTTCCCTGCACCTCCCAGGGAGGAGGTGCAGAAGCAGACGACAAAAGTGCAGGACCGGTTCTGCAGTGGCGGCGCCTGCGCTGAACTGGCTGAACTCATTCGGAACTCGTGCAGAAAGTGCAGGCCAAATCGAAGAGACCTAAGAATAGCGCGAGTGTCTATCGAGGACAGACGGTGCGCACCGGTGCGGTTTATCGAGAATAAAAAGGCGCACTGGTGTGCCCCGGTGTGCACCGGTGCGGTTTATCGAACTGAACCGTAGCTGAAGATAAACCGCAGCTAGAGTGTGCTAGAACAGGTTGTACTAGAACCTATTTTAGTACACTCTACCACAGCTGAACTTCGAAACAAGACGATTTTTTTGTGCACTCTTGGAGGCGAAGTTCTGAAGAGTTTGCCCCGCGTGGGGTACAAGACGCTAGAAAGAAATCTGGCGCTGCAGTCGCAGGCCATATTCTAGTTCACTCTACCTAGACGGTGACGCCAGATTTTTAAGCTTTCTCGGCGTCGTTCGCAACTCTAGTTCGCATCGTTCGCATTTTAGTACACTCTACCGCAGCTGAACTACGAAACAGGAAGATTTCTCTAAGCACTCTTGAAGGCGAAATCCTGAAGGGTTTGCCCCGCGCGGGGTACGAGACGCTAGAGGGAAATCTGACGCTGCAGTCGCGGGCCATAGTTCACTCTACCCATAGAGTTCCTATAAAATATATATACAGTGAGAAACTCTATGACTCTACCTAGACGGTGCTCGCAATGCATTTTGGAATTCCTCCCCGGCGCTCCGTCGACTCTCTTGGTGCGCGACGGGGAACTGAAACTGAAAATTGCCCCGCGACGGTGCGCTCCGGTTTATCGAGGACAGACGGTGCGCACCGGTGCTATACCGGTGCGGTTTGTTTAGGATGCTAAAAGAACGTCTGTGTGGCCACGTTTGTTTATGGTTTGTTTGTGTGTTTGCGCTAGCTGTGGAAGAATATATGAATAAAGAAATGGCCAAGTAAGCACCCACACACCCACATTTGCGCAGGCACACACACACACACACACACACACACACACACACACACACACACACACACACACACACACACACACACACACACACACACACACACACACACACACACACACACACACGCACACACGGGCGCGCATGCACGCACACACAGAGAAGACGTATAAATCAATGTTGTTAGAAATACAGGCAAAACCCGAAGTAACGAAGTCATGGGGAACCGCGAATTAATTAATTCGTTAAATCGAGAAGTTCGTAAAATCGGGACTAACTTTGCAAGCAGTCGATTCCATAAATTTGATGACTGAATTAAGTGAGGCGCGCGCCTCCCTTCGGCTGCTGGGATGCGGCAGCCGTGGCGCTGCCGATAATGTTTAGCTATGCGCTAGAAGTCAGCGGTGAAAATAATAACAATAAGACGCTAGGCGTTCTGGGGGAAAGAAATTAATTTCATGTAAAAAAAAAAAAGAACTGTGATTGTTGTCTGTGAGCGGCGCTCACAGACGACAATCACAGTTCTTTTTTTTTTTTTTTTTTTTTTTGCTGCGGCTCACGAAGTTCTCAGTTCCTTCGTGAGCCGCAGCAAAGAAGTCAGTTGCGTCCAGCGCCTTGCCTGGATGATGCGTTTTATGGCACAATATAGGCCAACCTTCATGGGCAAAAACCTGCCTGGAGCGGCTGGGCACAGGAGCTAGCATATCAGCAGTTTCCAAGTCGTCAGCATCCACGACACCTCTTTTTATGTTCCAGAAATTAACTAATAACTGTACGGTTTCTTCTTGCCCTTGTTTAGCGCTTGTGGAACTCGAAATCCTACGTTAAAGTGGGAATGGCGCTGAATATATTTCGTTAGTTCGAGAAATTCGTAAGATATGGTTTCGTTACATCGAGTACATATATATATATATATATATATATATATATATATATATATATATATATATATATATATATATATATATATATATATATATATATATATATATATATATATATATATATATATATATATATATATATATATAGTGAATCAGAAAATGGGAAATGAGGTGCACGGTGAAATAAGACAGAAAATAAGGGTTGGCAGTCAAGAAAACCTCGGGAAGCAAAGGAGGTGCTGGTAGGTCTTGAAACAGACGAAGAATTTTTTGAGTCAGAAAGAAAGTGGTGAAAAAACATCCGCCGGGTGGTATCCGAGTAGTAAGAACTTTCGCGCGTGTTATGACTGTTTGCTTTATTTTTTGCATTCAGGGTTCAGTATTTTCACAGAACTTTCTGCCATTTCCCTCGGTGGAACCCTAGCTACGCGCAAATAGTACGTTTTTTTTAAGAAGAAAGTATTATTCCAATCATTTCAAGCTCATACGAATGAAGGGCAGCTATTGCGTAATAATTTGGCGTCTGCAGCACCGCGGTGTACGGGTGCTGACACCAATACATTTTCGCAGCGTCTTATCTGAGCGGCGCTTGGCTCGGCGTGAAGATGCGCAAACCTGGAGCTCCTTGAGTTGGTGAGAAATTTTCCACTCGACTGCTCTTCCAAGTGAAAAGCCCCCACCCGGCGGCGGCCAGCGGAGGAGAAGAGCGCGAGCGCCGCAAGCCAGAAACGAAACCACCGCATTAGCCACGACCGGACGGAATCAGGCGTCTCGGGTTTTCACTAGCTACACATCCCCAGGAAACCGCTGGTTGGCCGTGCTCTCCGAGGGTTGTTCGCTGGCTATCCGTTTGTGCGTGTCCGTGTGTATGTGCGTGCGTGCGTGTTTGACTTGTCATGTTGGGGAGTTCATTTTCCACGAGGAAAAAGTTGGCCGTTCTGGACACTAAGGTGAGTTCCGAAGTGTCATCTCGACGCCCAGCTCGTGGTTAATTCGCTGGACGCGCGGCAAGCGGAAGCCGCGGGTGCTGCTTGTCTGTCGGCAGCGAGCACATTACGACGACGACGACGACCGTAAGCCACTTAAAAGGAAAAAGTGGGAGAGAGGAAGGGGCTATTTACGTTTAGATTTAAGACACTGAAAGACCTTGGCCATCGCTTGCAACAATCATTTGCGTGCAGGGAATGTAAGCTCGGGGAATGCCATGTACGGGCCCGCCTGGCACGGAAGCAACCTGTCGCTTTTCTGTCAGGTGTCGGGTGGGAGCCAGCGATCTGAACCCCTTTTGCTTTCTGGCTCCGCACGGCCCGATGGCTCGCGCGTGTTTGTGCCCCGTCTCTCGGTGGGGCTAGCACGAGGAAGGTCTGTGCACGAGCGGACGCTCCGAGACTCTGTCCCTACTCGTGCGCTTCAGCCGTGGCTTTCGCAAAGACCGACGGCCGAGAAGCGCGCGCTTACTTAAGCGCGTGCAAAACACATTCCGACGGCCCCGGCGCGTGCGTGCGTTGTTTCGCCGCCGGTCGGGACTCCGCTGCCGCGGCGGCGATGGTATCGTGCTCTCGACGGGGAGGAAAGCCGCCGCGATCGCCCAAGCGCCAGTGGTCACTGCTGCCGCGGTTGCGCCAGAGAGGCGCTTCCCCAGCCAGGAGGAAATGTTGGGCGCTAACGCGGCTCAGATGCAGCTACACTTTTGTCGTTTGACTACGCTTTCAGTGGCGCAGAAGGCCTGCTGGACGAACTGTTAAACTGTGTGTCAAGGCCAAGCACGCGTCCGGGGCGGGCCCGCGTAGTTGCATTCGGCCGCTCGAGCAATAGGCCGCGTCGGTGGTGCCAGGCTCGGTTTATTATTAAACGCGCATGCCATGCGGCACAATGGAATCCCCGAATGGCATATCCCTATTTTACTCGCGCACAAATTTGCAAATAAGTAGGTGTCGACGACGGCCGGGCACAGCAGTACGTAATAATGGAGTTGCAAAAGAGGCACCCCCCAGCGCGGAGTGTTATCCCCGGTGACTGCACGCGCCCTCGCTGGTGAATGAGCTCAATTCTGATATATCAAGAGTAAATCGTCAGTGCTCAAGGGGAGAAAGGGTTCACTCACACTTCCGGTAGCAACAACCTACGCACACTTTTAGTTTGGAAAGACACAGAAAGCACACTTTGCGCTTTATAACTTTTAGCTCGTCCCTATTTGGCTTATCCTGCCCTCTCAGGGAAATGGCGTGTGCATTTATACTTGCGGAAACATTTGCCAGTGGATGGGTGATTACAGGTTTTTGTAATGCACTTTTGCTTCATATACCTTCATGTGCCTGGCATCTCGATTTTGGTGGTCCAATTTGTGTTTGGTGATTACCATGTGCACGGATGCATGCATAGGGATGAAATGAGCTCATCTTCCAAGAAGATGAACTTCAAAATTTTTCACTACCATGTATGGGTAGTAGTTTTATATACTCGCAGACAGGCAAGAAATTTTTATTTAAACTACAAGAGGAGAAGGAGGAATGCCTTTATTATCAGAGGGGCATGAATGCCCTGTTGGGGAAGGAAAGGGACATGAAGGAAGGGAGGGAATAATCGAAAAAAGAACAATGTTCAAGAAATAATTTCTCTCTCATACTAAATGTAATTGCGAAAAAAATTCAAAGAGGCTCTGAAGAACCTTGTA
Organism: Haemaphysalis longicornis; assembly: GCF_048455015.1. NCBI lineage: Eukaryota > Metazoa > Arthropoda > Arachnida > Ixodida > Ixodidae > Haemaphysalis > Haemaphysalis longicornis. The sequence continues at coordinate 36,132,090 of NW_027526335.1, forward strand.
TGTTTGTTGATGCTTGGGCTGTTACAGTTGGCTTCTGTCTCACGTTGGCCTAGTCATGCATCCTGTTCACACAACGTTTAGCGTCAGCCCTGTGTTGTCTAAATACTTTGTCTGCCTGCCATCGAGCACGCAACCTTGAGTGGCATTCCTTTCGTGTCACGATACTAATGGGGTTTGTGGCAGGAGAACATGTTGCTGAGCAAGCTGGCAGTGGGCTAAGCAAAGCATAACAGGCCACGCGTACCAGCTGGTGGCCGCCTTGGAGCGCGGAGGATGGTGGTATTGTAGAGACTTGCCACAAGGGCCGTAGGAATCTAATAGGGTGGTGTTGATGGCCAGATCTAGTGCAGGAGTGGACCTAACTATGCTGCTTCACTCGTGCTAGACCACTCTAGTGGTCAGGGGGTTGTGTCCGTGTCATATGCCGGTGTTACACGACAACTTTCGATTGACTGTTGAAACCTCATTTACAAGTGCGCCCTATGTATTTACAATAGGGCGCTCGATAGACAGTTGGTTCATAGGCCTTCGGGAGGCCTTTGAAACGGCCGTGAAGCACAGGTATTAAGTGGGTGGGTCAATGCGGATACTCGTATTAAAAGAGGCCGGTGAATAGCTCTATCGAGACAATTTGGTGCAGCACCGGACAGGGTGGTTCAGGTTTGCTGTAGTTTGGGAGAAGCAGAAAGGGCACGAAGAGGGGTGCACACCATTTGCAGAATGTTTCAGGAGAATGGGAGGCTTTGACTGGGAACTTGTTGGTGGAAACTTCTGCAGGCATTGAGAGGGAGAGGGGAGGAAGGGAAGCCAGGGGGATTGAGTTGTTGGAGCTGGGTCTTTCCTGTAATGAGTAAGTGGTGTTGGGGCCATGCCATCGTAGGCACACTGGGTTTTCACGGAACGAGCTATAAAGCACACTTTCAGCCTTACGATTGAAAGGTTTGGCATTGGAAGTTTGCTGTTAGAAATTTAGGTGCATCACATGAACTGAGAATGGTGCAGCCATTTCTAGACATGTGCAAAAACTAAGTTTAGCATGGCTAGCTCTGTGGGTCTGTATTGGGAACCTCTTATGAGACTTCTTAAAATCAAAAACACCTAAAGCGGAGGATACAAAGGGGTGTTTGTTTGTGGGTTTTATATTTTTATAAAATCGGGGGGTAAAAAGCTGGTGCTATTTTTTGAACTGATAATCGGGGAGAAATCGGGTTGTTTTATAAAGCCATTCTGGAATTCGGTTTTTTTATTGTTGTTAAATCTACAGCTGTACTATTTAATTCACTCAGTTTGTTTCATCAATAGAGATCCCGAGCTTCTTAACTACAGTCGAGCACGGATATATCGAACACGGGTATATCGAATTATTGTCTATATCGAACTCATGAATTATCCCCTTGAAAATTCTGTGCAAAAGTATAGGAATTCGTACGCTTATATCGAACGGTATTTTTCCCGACATTGGGTATATCGAACACCGCACGAGCTGGAAGGTGCTCTTCGGCGGTCGCTGCACCCCCGATTACCGCGGTCACTTAGTGCCTTCGCCGAAACCCGACAGGGACAGAAGCCGGGGTGTCGGAGCGTCATGCTTGCCTTCTCGTGGATAACTGCTCGGCCAACCAAACCACCTGCGAGCTCGACAACATCGAGCTCAAGTTTCTGCCTCCGAACACAACAGCCAGGCTGCAGCCGCTCGACCGCTCGATTAAGTCATTCAAGGTTGGGTACAGAAGGCGACTCCTCGATAGGCTTTTGATGAACCTCCGCGTGGGCACCGAGCTTAAAGTTGACCAGCTGGGGGCCATACACATGATGACGGGGGTCTGGAACAGCGTAAAGCAGAGCGTAGCCAACTGCTTCCGGAAGGCAGGCTTCGTGACGGCCGAACTTTCGGAAGCTTGCGAAGACGGCGATGACGAATAGGGCATGAACGACAAGTTTCGCGAGCTGTCGTCCCTTTTCCCGGCTGCTGTTCAAGCCAGACTGTCTGCCGGCGACTTCGTGAACGCTGACAGCAATGTTTAGGCAGTTGCGAGCGTCGGTGACGAGGATACCGTAGCTGCGGTTGCAGGAACCCAGGCTGATAGCTCGAGTGGCGAAGATCGTCCGGACGAGGATGCGGCTACACGATCGTACTCCGCCGGTGAACTGACGGCTGCGTTCAGCTTGATTCTACGTAGTTGCGGCGACATTGGAGGAACTGGGCTGTCACACCTGGGGCGGTATTCTCGAGTTTTGTCCCTTTCAAAAGTGTCCCTTTTGGCGAGCCCTGATTCGCTAAAAGCAAACTACCGGAAGTGACGTAACGCAAGCGCGGCAAACCTACTGTCAACGCCCATTGCTTAACCGGAAGTACGTCACGATGAAAGGGACTCAAAGGGGACGTTTTCAAAAGGGACAGTTACAAGAATACCGCCCCTGGATAGCCTCGAGAAGATCGAGACCAGCGTCTTTAATTCCATGTACAGGACGAAGAAGCAGGCCAAGATCAGCGATTTCTTTTCAAGCAAATAAAGCATTCTGATGCGTCGTTAGTGCAGAATTAGTTGTCATTCTTGAATGCGCCGATCGGTACGTGGTCGTCCGCCACAGGTGAGGTCTCACAGCCCATATTTTGTATATCGAATTTTTCATATATCGAACTATTTCGCGATCCCTTTGGAGTTCGATATATCCGTGTTCGACTGTATAACGCATTAAAATTAGCGTTTGTTTCAAGCTGGTAGTTGGGAAGACATCAGGGTTTTCTAGCAAATACTCTCTGAAATTTGGGGGGTTTTTTTAGACATGAATCAGTAATGATGACAGAAAAGAGCATCGATAACTTCAAAGAAATGAAACATTTCGTTCAAGAAAAGGTGGTCATGGATTTTTTACACATCCTTCTTTACATACATTCTGCGTGCGCAACATGTTGGTCTCCGTTCGAGACCTGTCCGATTGTCGAACGTATCTCAGCCAGGAGAAAGTTCTCTCGACATCACAGCTTCCATTAACCCGCTGCGGTGGCTCAGTGGCTAAGGCATTGTGCTACTGAGCACGAGGTCGCGGGTTCGGTTCCCGGTCGCGGCGGCCGCTTTTCTGATGGAGGTGAAAAGCAAAAACGCTCGTGTGTACGAGGTTTTGGCACACGTTAAATATCCCCAGGTGGTCAAAATTAATCCAGAGCCCTTCACTACGGCGCGCCTCATCGCCTGCGTTGCGTCGGCGCGTTAAACCCTGCGATCAATCAATCAATCAACAGCTTCCATTAGCTAGGCACACCTATGTCAGAGCAGCCTTTGCCAGCCTGGGGTAGCTAGCGGTAGAGTCATGCCAATACTCAACGTGTTCGAAAGCTGTGTCTGTGGTGCTTGCTTCCAGCAAGTACTGGTTGAGAATGGCAGGCCGTAAGCTCCCAATTATGCACCTCGCTACTTTGCAAAGGTCCATTCGAGGAGAAATCGGGTTTAACCCAAATCTCCCAAAATATGTAGGGGTGTTGAAAGCTGGTAAAATCGGGTTGGACCTGAAAATGAACAACCCTAAGGGTACATAGTCAACACTTGCTAGCTCCTGACATGCGTAGGAATTCTCTTTTTCAGAGGGACGTTTGAGGCTAGAATTCTGCATCCACAGATCACGTGCCATGGTCTACTTAACAATGACACTTACCGCTGCATTTACCTGGTTATTTCGTGATAGAACCGAATTCACAATTTGTGCCAGATTGGCCTTGTTCAACACGTGCACTTGTGAGATCCCTTTGATTGCAAGCATACAGGACACAAGAAGCAGACTCCCGTATTCTCAACTGTGCCTGGGGCCGCTTTCGCAGCAACGCTGTAGGGAGGAGACTGCTTTGGCCAGTCACCTTTGTCCCGTCATCCGCTGCTTCCACATGGTGATGCATTCCCACTTTGTGGGATTGGCCCATTGTGCACTGTGATGACGCAGTCGTCTTTGGAATGTGAAAGTGGGCTGGTGATCTTGTAAGGGAATGCGTTGTGAAGGCACCTGAGGCAAGGCCCTCACAATTCTAAAAATTGGCACCAGGCACTTGCCACCGATCAAAGCAAGTGCAACGTTCTGCTGAGTTCAGCGTAGCAACCAGGGCCTTTCCGAATTGGTTTTGGGCTTAGGCATGTGGGCATTCGTGACCTTTTGGGGTTCTGGGGCAATGTCAAGCCGTTGCTAAGTGTATGCGCACCTGTGTTAGGGACGGGTGTTTCCAGAAGCACATGAGAGCACACTTTATGTGCAGAGTGTGTTTACATCAGTTGCATAACGGGGAAGTGCCTTTTCCCAGTGCCGAATGAATGCACATTACCACTGAAACTGCTGGGACTATTATTGGTGCTGAAACTGGGGAGCAAACACCTCGCGTCACCTCGCATTATGTTTGGGAAAACACGGTGCCTGATGTAATGGTGACGTCCTTTCCTTTTCGGGGTCACAACTTCCAAGTTGTGATCCCGCATATCAACCATGAGGCAGAGATAATTAGAAGGATAAGAAAGGGGTGGAGTCCTTACGGCAGGCATTCTCTGATAATGAATAGCAGCCTACCATTGTCCCTGAAGAAGAAAGTGTATAACAGCTGCATCTTACCGGTACTCACCTACAAGGCAGAAACTTGGAGGCTCACTAAGAGGGTTCAACTTAAATTAAGAACGACTCAGTGGGAAATGGAGTGGAAGATGATAGGTGTAACATTAAGCGACAAGAAGAGAGCGGAGTGGGTCAGGGAACAAACGCGTGTTAAAAGCACATTAGTAGAAATTAAGAAGAAATAGACATGGGCAGGGCATGTAATGCGAGGGCAGGATAACCGTTGGTCATTAAGGGTAACAAAGTGGATCCCTAGAGAAGGCAAGCGTGGCAGGGGGCAGCAGAAAGTTAGTTGGGCAGATGAGATCGAGAAGTTTGCGGGGATAAATTAGTCGCAGTTAGCACAGGACCGGGATAATTGGAGATCCATGGGAGAGGCCTTTGGCCTACAGTGGGCATACATAGGATGATGATGATGATGATAAACTCTTGAGAAGGACCGACAAGTTTGCCACCAAAGTTCGTTTTTAACCAAGGCACGTCACAGTGCAAGTCGCAGGTGGAGTGATGTATGTGCATAACCACATTCAGATTGAGTTGTGGGCCCAGTGTGCGGGTGAGGTCACGCGCTCAGCAGAAAGCTATGTCCTTGATGAAACTGGGCCAACCATGTGCTCTGGCAATGCCATCCTGAAGAAGCAAGGCATGCTTTGACATCGTAATTTGGGCTGGATCAAGCATTCACCCACTGGCTAGGTACCAGGATTGAACTTCGTAGAGTGTTGTTTTACGTCCATCATTCTAATAACCGTTTCGCAAAAAAGGGTTGTTTATGTATTGTTACTAGTTCCTAGTACTGAACCCAGGCTCTTCAATCCTTCAAAATGTAAAACCTCAACAACTCGGGGTGCTATGTACCTTCAGCTCTTCTGAACAGCTTTTGCTAGAAAGGTCCACCACATGGGTTGGTTCTTGTCTCTTTAGGTGCTTACGGTACACCCATGCTTGCTCTGTTGAACAGTTTGGTTTTTTGTAAATTGTGTAATTGAAACCTAAAGTGGCCATGAAAGCATGCAAGTTCGGTTCGTTTGAAAGATTGCCTGGTTATAATAACACTGACGCCACTTTTAACGTAAACTTCATCAAAATAAGCTACATAACGAGGGAAAAAGAGAATGGCCATGTAACACCTATGTCGTATTCTGGGCAGAAGTGCAGTTGGCTGAGGTCGGCAAAAGCAAACGCAAGTTAGGCAGGGATTACAAGTTTTCAGAACAAACTATTTTGTGCTTAAATTTAGTGCATACTCTTTTAATAGCAGTAAAAATGGCGGGGTAAACAATGGAAGTTACGAATTTACGCATAAACGTAAAAGCACCAGTGCATACTGCACGCACTGATTGTTGTAGCTGCACAGCTAACCGGTGCTTCAGGGTTGTTACACAACACTAGTTAATTGGCATAAGTGACATTGTCTTACGTGACCCTGTTTGTCAAGCATACCCAATGTTTCATGAAACGATTGCCATCAAATCCGGTCAAACACAAAGTGAGTGCGGACGGTGGGCCTAAAGGGTATTGTGGCCCCATCTAGAGGATGGATGGTAAATGAAGCAACAAAACACGTTTTGTCATCCTCTGCAGCATACAAGTCAACATACTTAACATTTGTTTCAAATACCTGCCTTGGATACATCATCGCTGACATCACGAAACACGATTTAGTGGGAGAATTGAAATTTTGGCTTAAATTTTTCAATGGCTATAGCATCGTTTGCTGCCAGGCAAGTGACATTGATTACGAAGCTGTTGCTTTTTAAATAAATGGCTCCAGTGGTGTTTTTGACATCAAAGTATTGTTCTTCAGCCCTTTTTTTACTTTAAACTCAGTGATCTGAAAACAATGTTTTTTATTACATAGGTACCATTATTTTCCTAAATCTTCTAGCACAACATTTTTTTCCTTATAATATACATTACTTGTCACACCTACTGTACCAAAACTGAAAATATGCATGCAACCGTTTTCTTGTTACACAACTTTTAATACCAAAATAATGCCAAAATTTTGGTTCTAAAGGGCAAAAAATCATAAAAAATTGAATTTTTGGTGAATGGTGCTAATTCTGCTGCAGTTAAAAGAGCACAAAATTTGAAAGAAAATGATATATGCATTATGTAGAACCTTCATTAAATGCTGAGAAAAATGTACCTCAAAATGGCCAGAAATGTGTGGGAAGTAGAGGGCTTACCCTGTGTCCTCAACCGAGTGTTAAGTGTAAGAAAGTGTGGGAGCATTAGGTGTAGCATCAGCTCAAATGGCCGACCATCCTTTTGTGCGTCAGCGCGCTCATGAAGAGGAGCGAAGCAAAAAGCGAAGCCCCTGCTCACTGCTTCCTGCTTCTCACGGTCCAATCAAGCTGCACCCGGCCAACTTGCTTGCACTCGCTTCCCTTGGGTCGCTCACAGCCGCAGGGATTGGAAGGAAAACGGGCAGTTGTGTGATTACTTGTGCATATTTAAGTCTGAAGCCATGCTTTGGTGACTCTGGCTGCGTGTGCATGAATTTGCTTACTAGAAATATCAATCCAAAAGTGCTGTTTTCCTTTCTTCGTGCTCCTGGCTTATTTGGTGATATTTCCGGTGATGCGTAACAAGTTTTTCCATACTGATGACTACGTGGCTGCCGATAAAAACTACCGACAAACCAAGTCAGCTGACTGGTCTGCCCACAGGCTGTTGGGAATCGACCTTGAACTGAGTCCCAACAGGATGTGTGTTGTGTTTATTTGAAGAGTCTAGTATGTTTGAAGGATGTATTAATCTCAGTAAAGTCCATCAAGTCACAATAACTCCACACTAGCCCATATGCGATACGTAGCTTCATGGAGTTGTAAACTAGCAGCATATGCATGTGCAACTGGTATGCTTGCCGAAAATCTAATGTGAGAGCAGAGTGCACATTTGCAATCGCTTTCTTTTTTACCATCAGTAAAGCAGTCGTTGGTGATCAGTTCTGTGTGGGGCCTTGGAGGATGCTTGCTCCACAAGGGTTATTCAAGAAATGCCAAGCTAAGCTGCTTGGGGCGCTGCCATCCGGCAAGTAAATGGCGACCTACGTACGTCATTAAGGGTAGTCTTCAATGGTATACCTGTTATTTGTGTGGTGGCTAGTCCCCGCTGGCCTAATGGTACAGATCAATGCGGGAACCACTTCAAAGAGTCGTAAATCGGACATCTTGAAAACAACTCCCGGATTACATTCTGGCGCTTGATATGCACAAAGCATTTGATGTCAGCCAAAAGGGGATCCTACTGGCCTTGCCATGGCTTTCCCTAGTAAGAAAGCTCAAGTATGGATCCACAATTTTCCTGAGCATTGGCCAATCAGATTAAATCCTCGAGATGAATCACCCGCGACATACTATTTTGACAGAGGAGTCCTGCAGGGGTTTATTTGTGGCTCACTCCTCTTCAACTTAGTTATAAATAGAGTTGCCTGCAAACTGGAAGAGGTCTCAGCCACTCGCTTTGCATTCTATGCCGACGATATCGTCCAGTGGACTGAAGCAGCGGATTATGACAACAAAGACCTTATGCAAACCAATGTGCAAGCTGCAGTCTTCAGCCTTGAAATGTCCCTTTTGAACTTCAACTTGAATCTTTCCCTAAATAAGATTGAGTTTCTCAGCATTGATGGCAAATGTCAACAAATCCAACACAATTCATCACCGACTCCAAATTGGTAACACAAGTATCGACTCCAAGAATGCTACTGTTAGACTGCTTGGCCTACAAGTGAGCAGTCGTGATAACCTTAATACGTGGATACGATATTTACGTACCTCATGAAGATCCACCATGTATCTGATATCAAGAATCTCTAATAAGTGTGGCGGTTGTCAGCATAATTCTTGTCTTAAGTTAGCCCGTGCTGTAGCCCATGGCAGGATGACATATGGTTTCCCTGTCTACCAGTTCAAGTCAAGAAAAATCCAAGAACTCGGCATTCTGAACAGAACACTAATCCAGACAGTTACCAGACTTCCAGGCATGCAAGAACAAGCACCCTTGAGCAAGCTGTCTCTCACCCACCTGTCATTAACTTGGTCGAAGAAACACAACTCCGACTTCTGAACCATTGGGCAGACCCCTCAGGGACGCTGGCCATTTAAAGGTGGGATTTTCTAACAAGTGAATTTGACCCCAGGACCATCCAGGAAAGGCTTCTTCCACCATTAGAATGACTTATCCTCGGCATCGTTCATCGACGCCCATTTCTCAGGGACACCCAGAGGCCAGAGAACGATATGTCCAAAAGCCGTCAAACGACTAGAAGGCAAAGTTGATCTCTTTATCGTTACTGACACTGCTGCAGCTATCGCTTGGAAGTGTCCAGAACTTCCTCAGCTGGATGGATCTCGCACCATTACTAACACCTGTGGACTAACCGATGAAGCGGAACTCTTAGGAATATTAGGCACTCTTCAGAACATTCAGAGTCGTAATAGACTCTTACGTGGCACTCCGGGAGCTTAACAAAGCCTTCACGCAAGGTTTTACAGCCAATTCCGTGCTAAAAGCGGCACAAGAACTCAATTTTGAAGGAATCAAAGTCTGCATGGCTTGAACACGAGCACATACACCAGGGGCGCACAGCCGCCAACTGTTACATAATGCTGCCCGGGAGTGTGTACAAAATCCTCCCTTGGTCCCCCTGTCGTCACTTGAGTGCGCCGCGTCCATTGAAACAGATGTGCCTACTACCAACTGGCAACAAGAGTATTGACAATTCAAACAACTCGGCAGACAGTGATTGGCTGAAGCTTCCCCACCTGGTTTTTGACACCTTTAAAGACAATATTGAAATGAGAAGTCTTCGCCAACAAAGTGTATACGGATACGGCTTACACACTGGACATAATTTCTTAATGGACAAGAAATCAGGCTTTGGTGTCTAAATGTACCTTCCGTGCACCACAGACTATTCCCATCTCTTTCATCTAATTTGGTGTTGTTCAGCATTCTCAACTGGCAGAGAGCATCTCGTAGTCTCAGGCATCCCCGCATACACTGATAGTGCACTTGCAGGTTATTAGAGGCGATTCATGCACCCTTGAAAGGGCAACAAACTTTGCTTACAAAATGGTCTATATGGAGTTGTATAGTGGCTGACTGACTCCTACCGTTTTTTCAAGTGTTCGCGCACATGACTGTACCCGTGTAAACCTTCCTGACAGTGCTGCACATACCAATGACCAGTGCCTACGTGAACACTCAAACCGTGCCTGCAGATAACTGGAACAGAAGCTCTAACCAATGACTACGTCATGTAATCATTATTTGTAACATGTGTCTTCCCATTTCCTTTTTCGCCTAATTCACACTAGGGCTTCAGGCCTCTTCCTAAATAAAGGTAATTTATTCATTCATCTTACTATCGGCGATTTCCATTTTTTTTATCAAGTAATGTTCTCTATAGGGACCAGGCAGCCGCTGTATGGCACCACCATCGCTTCAGCAAACAGCACCACCCGTGGCAAACTGCTCGCCAATGGAATGCCGGGGGTGGTTAGCGCAGCGTAGTTGTGCGTGGCTTTCTGTCATTCTGCTGCAGTGTGGCTTGCGAAGCGTATAGTATAGCCAGAAGAACTTTTCTCAGATCGGTAAATCTTGAAAGTAAAGGCGACCTGTACGAGGCATGCCATGTGTGTGATTTACACCCATAATCAGTAATTACAAAAAGCAGACAACGTTTAATGTGCCAAGCGGGAAGTCAAGCTGAAAGTGAGAGTATCAATAAAAACCTGAACAGTAAATAGCACTGCGACGTGTTGCTCATGAGGGCAAAAGAACTAAGCAAGTCACCAGAGCCATTTAAAACTTATGGCAGTCAGAGGCATTCGGGAATTTTTGCAGCCCGCAGTGCAGGCGAAATCGTGCAAACATCATGCAGGCTTGGAGGAGGGTAGCCAGCAACGACAGGCCTGTTTAGAGGGACACTGAAGTGAATTTTGTCAAACTTCTGTTTTTGTTTGCATTGCATATACTGGCTCAAATAAACACACTTCTAATCGTTTATCCACTTGATAAAGGAGTATTTATTTAATTTATAAAGCCTGAAATAAGAAAAAATACCATGCAACATTCGCAACAACTAACAGCAGTGACATGTATTTTCAAGATGCAATGTAATTGGACGATGTCAAAGACCGGAATACCAACCAGTTTCAGTTTCGGTTCTGTGGAACAACATGCTTAGCATCTGACCCGACGTTACCATTGGCTGGACATTCTCGTTACCTCAGGAATCGGCATACCACGTGTCTGCCATGTTGTAGGCTGTAGAACGCGTCGGATAAGTCTGCCAGCACTGCTTAGAATCGTAATAAAGTCATGTAAACACACCGAGAGTGGTTGAAACGTGGCCTATGGACTCCAGACTACAATTTGCCCAAGTAATCCCACAATGCTTGCAAAGCAGTTCAGGGTCCCTTTAAAGGCGAAACGTGCAAGACAACACGTTCAATCAGGTGAATCTTCGTCTGTCTAGGAGCGCACCTTAAACAAGTGAAGCTTGAAGGACCACATACGGAGCTTGGTGAAGGAAGGCTGGGGAAGAAATGGAAGTTGTCCCAGGAATTAAACAAAATTTGGACTGGCTTAAAAAAGGCTATTTCCAAATATTGTGCAGGAAGAGTGGTTTAAAATGTAAAAGAAAATGACCACTGCAGAGATTCAGAAAAGGTGGTTACACCAGCCTGCTTGACCCCAAGACAGCCCCTGTGGCTGCAACCACATGCTGGCAGTTTCTCTAGATGAGCATTTCAGAATGCAAAAGCATCCGCTTTACTACGAGTTTTACATTTTGTCGGCTCTCTTTATTTCTTCAATTGTCGTTATGTGGTTACTGAGAATGGGAGCAGATGAAATGAAGACATTAACCGGGAAAGAGACAACTTGTCGTACACATTGTGTAGGGCCAGTACACGGCTGGTCATGGGGATGTTTATCTGCAGCTATGTCGCTGTTTCCTTTTGTACGTTGTAGTAAGTATTCCATCACACATTTGCAACTAAGTTGACATTGGTGTCTTGTGAAAATTAATACAGTATAAAATGTGAGGTTCAGGCTTACTGGTGAAGAGGCTGTTTTTCTTTTTTTTTTTTTTTTTCCCCCGAGGTTGGGTGCAGCTGGCACCCAATAGAGGAAATCTGAATTGAAGGAGATTCCCAAGCGATAAAGAAGGAAATGCTTGAGTAAAATATTAGATTGGTACGGACCCGAGTGTATCGGTGCCTCGTGCTGGCTAGCAGCCACTCAGTCGTGGCCATCCCGATTTGTTGTTGACAACAATTTCGCTTATGCCGTCACGCACTCGGCTAGCTCAAGGCTTCTCCTTGGCGAATCGACCTTTTCCCAGTCACTGAGGCAATAAAATCGCCCTCTCCAACCAAAAGTACTAACAAAGAACCCGACGTTTTGGGAACCAGCTCTGTTCTCTCCTCTGGGGTGATGGTCACGCTATAGCGGCGATCACTCACAGAGCGCCTCGCATGTGGAGCACAGTGCGTGTGTGTACACAAGTGGGAGGGTTCGGAGTGAATGATTTATATTTTTTGCTGTTCTCTGATTATGTGCGACTTTAGTAGCAGTTTTTTTCTAGTGTTAGTCAGGCTTTCTGAGATGGACTTTCCACCAGTCTCTTTTGCGTTATGATGTTTTCGCAGTATACCTGACGACTCTTTTCTATCCAAACGTCATTTTTGCGCTGCCTGATTCGTTCCGGTAGATGTTTCACCTCCCCGGTGCATGAGGAGGAGCCCTCAGTGCAAGAAACTTGTATACGATACCAGGCATCCTGTCCTTTGTCGCACAGTCTTTGACATATCTTTTTATAGTAACATTCAAAAAGCGCTCAGCAGAACGTTTTGCCTTGCACAGAAATCGCCCCTCTCGGCCACCTCATTTATCATACTGTATGGTCCCCCACCATCTTCGGGGTGGGCAGCACTCAGGGGATCAGATGGCTATGATAAGAAAGGGGATGACGTACTAAATGTTTATGTTGTGCACCTAATTTTGTTGCTCTGTTCTTTTTTTATTCATCCTCTACCTTTAAAGATATACAACCCGTGGTAAAATAAGCTGGGGCTTTTGAGTGGTCCCCGCAGACAAGCTCTGCGCATGTGGAGTACAGCAAGGGCTTTGTAGGCTGGTGCGGGAGCCTATAAGCCTGCATTTCTCATAGCTGCAGTGTTTTCTGTTGTGGCGCTAATGTAAGACGGTAGAAAACTATCTATCTTTGTGTACCGAAGTAGTTGAAGGTAAGGCCTCGGTGTGGGGGTCAACCGGCCAGTGCACGCGGCTTTTTATTTCGGTCTGTTGCCCCTGAACAATGCCTGCCCTTATTTCGGGGGATCTCTCCGGCTGGAAGAAGGGATATGACGCGTGGCACCTCCCACGCAGATGGAGCGCGTGGTTCCCTGCCGGTGAGTGCGCCACCATGAAGGGGCCCCTGGTGCCGCGTTGATGGTGTGGCTGCTGCCCTGGCGGCGGGGACGTCATGAATGACGCGGACGACGAAGGGGGCGCTGCCGTGGACGCCCTCTACTTGGCGCAGCTGAACCAGCGCATTCGCCGAGGATGCACCGCCCACGTGGACCCGACGGGACGCATTTATTACATGAAGTGAGTGTGCGGCAGTGCGCTTGCAGTCATAAAACATCTGCTGTCCATTGTTGCCCTGTAGCTTTCAGTTTCATTTTGGCTGTGGGGTGGCCGGAAGCTGCTCAGTCTCTTCGCATCTGTTGGGCATGTTCCCCATGAGGCTTGGGGTGCTCAGAGGGAACTAGCTCATAGTCAGTGTCTTACGGCTAACAGGGGAGCTGCATTCGTGATGGCTTCTGTTTCAGCACACCAACCATCACGGCATATGGCAGCGACTGACTTCTTGTACCACTAGGGGGGGGGGGGGGGGGGTGGGGGGTGGGGGGTGCACCTCAATGCATTCGTGGCACCTAAGGTCTCCCTCTCTTGGCTGCCTGAAGAGGTTCACGCCGAGCTCGGCGAACGCCTAGCTGTGCTATGGGTATTTGACTACTTTCACTAGCAGTGCACAGATGACCATTCCAAGTGCAATTTTCGCTCATCAGATCGTTTCCCGGATAAGGTAACACTCGGGCTTTTTGATATACAGCCTTGGACTCATTGTGGAGAACTCCCCGACAAGCAATCCGGCATTCATTTTTCCTATATATTCTTTCAGTGCGGAGAACCTCCTTTGGAGTATATGCAGCCGGTGAATGGAAACAGGAAATGGAACAGGAAACTAGGTGATGGATGCCAATCAAGCCAGCGCTCACAAATCCTTCATGTGCGATTTTTCGTGACTAAGTAATTTATGAAGGTTGGAACATCCTATTATAGTTGGATTTTTAAGTCCCCATTCATAGCCAAGGTAACCATCAAGCCGCACAAGAGCTCGCTGATGTGTGCGGCGCACTAGGCCACGGCGAGAAATGCGTTCTAAAAGTTAGGCCTTCGAGCGCGAATGACGTCACGTCGTCCAACATGGCCGCGCTGTTCTCCTCGTTACTATAGCAACGGCGCTTGATGCCTTGGCAATGGTTGCCTCTCGGTATAAATTTGTCCTGGCGTGGCGACATGATGCTGTCTTCTGCTGGTTGCGTGACCCCATCGGTGACCGTACGGGCATTGTGGTTAAAATAGCTGATTATCTATTTGCTCGGAGTGACGTCTTGCGGCACCTAAACGGAGCTCTGGCCGAGCTTCCGTCGCACGCCGGCGGCGGCAGCCGCGACGTCGTTGCCGGCCCCGCATCTGGAGCTGCGGTGGTCACGTGGGCGCGTATTTTTGGCAGCGCACGGGGTGCGCTCCGCCGACCACGGCCATGGCGACCGGGTGCCTTTTCGGCGGGTGAGTACGGCGCATGTTTCACACGTCGCCTGTGCATGTGCCACGAGCAGAACGCGCAGGCAGTCAAGTCGTTCGTCCGCGGACCCTGCGGCCCCAGCAGCGCACGGGGGGTCGGTCCCCCCCTCGTGAGCGGTTTCCGCCGCTTGCCCGACGCCGCCGCGACGGTCTGTCGGATGCACGGGGCCGACGAGCTCGCGCCCGAGGCGTGTCCAGAAGCTCCCGAGCGGTCGCTGTGCGCCTTAACGAGATCTACGCATTGACGCAGGCCCGCAGCTGGGCTGTTGAGGGCGCGTTGGAAGCCCTTGGTTCGAACGGCGCTTTCGTTTTTACGAGGAAAAACGGGATTTCGCCTCCTGGGTACATCTGAAGGAAAAGCTACTTTACCCCGTCGCCCTTATGCAGTTGTTTAGGTATGTGCAAGATGCCGCAGTAAAAGAAAAAAAATATGAAAAATCCGAGCCACTCGCAAATCCGAAGCTCACTTGATTGATGCATAAGAACCTTGCCTTGATGTGTGGCCTTGTTCAGTGCAACATTTTTCTTTTTAATCATGATGATAGGTTTTTCTCAAAATGATGCAATACAGCTATATTTTGTGACATTTATGAAAAAAGTTATACTTTATACAAAATATCACGCACCCACTCACCCTGCTACATGGGCATTTCCAAGGCATCTCAGATGCCTCCATTGAGCTGAATTTTTAGATGCAGAGCATCTGATTCACTCGCCTTGTCCCTCCGGCGTTGGCGTCGGCGTTGTCCACCCCTCCCCCATTCTCCTCGCCGTGCCAGCTGCGCTCTCCGCCGCTCACCCCCTCTCCTCTCAGATAGCGAACACTCTCTCATGAGGGGCATTGGATTGGATTTGATTAAAGTGGATTGTGTTGGATTGTGTTGCATCATAGCCGCGGCAGACGCGCTGGGGCCGGCGCATGTGCAGTACTCTCTCTTCAGCGGTTTCCTCTCCTTCGGGCGCGCTGCGCATATAACCGGTGTGCCGTTCTCCGGCGAAGCAACATCCACGCTTGGCTCAAACACCTAGAGTCCACGCCACTTTACAAGTACGCCAACGTCGTCATCGACTGGGACCGGCTTACGCAGTCCCCTCAATGTTATGCGCGCTATAAAACGCGGTCCCTTCGCCGCTCTGCCTATGCGTTGCATCTACACAGGGGTTCCCGCGAGGGGAGGTGGGAGTTTTTGATAGGCATTGGGTCGAGACGCGGTCTGATTGATTTCGAGGAGCGTGTGTGGGGTGCTGTTTCTGGAAAAAACATTCACACTCTTGCACGCACTTTCTGTGTGACACAACTACAAAAGTAATTATTTGCGAGAACGCTTCAAGGAGCAAGTTGTTAAAAACATTTTAGACAGAAAGGCTGGGAACAACAGAGCAATGAGAGACCACTGTCACCAGACTACCAAAAGTGCGTTTGCCGAATTTTCCCACGTAATGAGCATCGAGTAAATAAACTCTCCTGTATATATAACTTTATTATTATGTGTTTCCGGTTCGATCGATTGTTATGTGATTTCTTTGCTCAGCGACGAGAAAAAAAACTGGACAGCTGGATCATAGCGGGTGGACATGGATGCTTCGAACTGCCTCTGAGAATCCTCAAGGGGATTGGGGGAACTTTTGTGTAGTTCAAATGACAAAATTTTAGAGGCCATACGACACTCTGCAAGTGCCACTACAGACACTTATTTAACAAGGGTGTAATAGGCTTGCCCTCAGTAATTACTCACAGGAGAAACACAGAATGGCTTTTTGCCCTATAACGATCTATCGATACCACACTGATGCGATCTAGCAAAAAAATACTAGGCATATTTGTTTTTGAAGTTTGTTTTATAAACACCATATGTTGTTTGTGTGAATTTTGTAATAACAAAGAAAGCATTGTTTGGAATTGACTTCCGTTTTGCTTATCACCTTCACTGCAAAGCACAATGCCTTGCAATACTGTGGCTACTTGATTTTTTTTTTTTTACAACTAATGTGCGTGGCCTTCAAACAACATTGGGGAATAGTGAGGGTATCATTAAGAAAAGTAAAAGGAGAGTCATGGAATATGGCTAAATTACATTTTCCTTGAAAATATAATCAAAGCGAAGAATTTGCATAAAAAGACACTGCATATTAGAGCAGAGTTCTTATGAATCAAGAGAAAAAAAAAGCTTTTGATTTGTAAGTGGCAGGATATTTTTTTTTTCCTAAATATTTTTTCTGCTGCCATGATTCACACTTGTGGGGAAAATTTGAATGAAACTCAAGGAATCAAGCCTTCTCCAATGGAAACTCTCGTGCAGAGTACCCTCCTCAATACTGATTAAGGGGCTGAGTGCACACATGCCACCATCAAGTGTTATGTGCTCAGTTTCTTCCTGTTTCAACCTAGTTGTGAGGTGCAGAGAAGCTGGCTCACATTTTGCTGCAGTAGCGTGGGCTTGTTCACAGTTGTATTAGGTGCCCCACCTTACCCTTGTGTCGCATCGGGGCAGTCAGGAGGTGTACGTTTTTCACAAGCAGCACATTTCTGGAAGCTGTTGTCACCGTTGAAAGTGATCCAAAACGTCATCGGCTATAGTAGTTACCCCATCGAGTGCCACTGACTGATGCATCTTTGCAGAGCGGCCCTACAGGCGCACGAAAAAGTCTACTGGTGGTTCTCGACTGGCACATTCCTGATCATTTATCCTCCAGGGGTATTGATGCAGGGGGTGGTTGGGCAAAGAATTCGCAAGTGCAGTGGTCAGCAAAATGCACCAAGCAGAATAATACAAAAAGTTTAGTTACAGGATGTCAATACAGATACAGAAGGACATTTTGGGCCTCTTTCGAAACCTGCAGAGATTACATTTATTTACGTTAAAGCTACTTTCTATCTTCACTCATTCATGGGAAAAGTGGTTTGTGAAGAGTCAAAGCTTGAGTGGTTGTCAAAGCTTGAAGATGTTGGACGCCCTACCACCATGATTCTTGAGGACCATGACTCTTCCGGGTGAGGTGATGTTGTCCCCTGTGAAAAGTGGCCTTCTCGTCAGGAGCGATGGCATGTCTTGTTCCGATGTACAGTCTTTGTCAAGATTTTCTAGGCCAAATCTAAGCCTTCTGGACCACAGAGAATTCAAAGAATGAGCTTCACCTTCAACTGTGACAAAATTATTTTATTAAGTTGGAAAAAGAGGTGTTTTCTCTAGCTTTTCGGCAAGAACATGTCAGCCTCGCTCGAGTCGTAAGCTTGTACATGGAAAGTTTTGCCGCCTGTGCACTTTCGGCGTGGTCTAGAAAATTTTGACAGACTGTAAATGCTCATGTTGATATTTCCACTTATGCCTGCTCATGTTAATCAAGAGCGAGTCAGTAGATGTAAATCACTTAAAATAGAGTGACGTGTGCTGCTTTAGTGGAATTGAACAATGAGAGGTGTTCGGGTTTTGTTGTGGTTGCTGTTTTCAAAGTAGCACGTTTCGGCGAAGAGCCCTTGCAGTGAATGAAACTGCTGATGCAGGCAACAGATTTTCACCCTTGGGTGCTGTTCAGCGAGGCTGCAGTGTCTGTATGTGCACTTACTGCAGCCTCGCTGAACAGCACGCAGGCGGGAAATCTATTGCAGGCATCAACAGAGTCATTCACTGCAAGGGCTTTTCGCCGAAACGTGGTACTTTGAAAACAGCAACCACAACTTCACCGGCAGTCCATTTCTTCCGTGCTGTTGTCATCTTCTGGGAGGGTGCCGCACACTCCTCCACCCCGCTGTTGTCGTTGCAGCCACGAGACGCGGACATCCTCGTGGCTGCCGCCTGTGGACTCGTGGAGCTCAGCGTGCACGGGGCTGCCCTATGGCTGGGAGGCCGGCGTCGACAAGAGCGGCCGCACCTACTTCATCAAGTGAGTGGGACCCCATTGCCCGGGGCTGCAGCTGGCTCTACTGGAGCTCTGCTGCCTTGCAGAGCCCCAGGGGATGTCTGCCGTTGCGTCGGACAGCGCAGCATCGCAGCAAAGAGCCATGTCTTTCCAGCCTGGTTACCACAGTGCTAATCCGCAGCTTCCTTACCGCTCGCTTAAAATGCACACGTCTCCTATTCATGCATGAATGCTCATGCCCATGCTTGGGCTCTGAAAGCTCTAAGAGGCCAAAACCTCTTCCAGCGATGACGTTGCATATGCACCCTGATATGCACCCTGGTACACAACTGATGTGAAGTCGGCGCAGCCAAGTTAGCCACTGCCTTAGTGTGGACACCCATTGAGGCAGAGAGCGTATGTTGCTCAGATGCAGCAGGGCACTTGAGCTTTGCCACTAGATTGCCAGCGCTCTGTGCACAAGCGGTGCCGAGTACCTGTTACTTGAGCACACAACTCGCCCCTTCTCCCACGCATTTGCAGTGCTGCTTCTGTGGTGAAGCAAAAATGGCCCTCTGTGCCACACTTTGATGCATGTCTGTAGTGGCAGCCTCATGGCCATTGTCATCATAGTGGTGAGTTTCATACAATACGTTGTATGTAGAGAAGAATGTGGCTCTGAGATCGTTCGCTGCCTCTGGAGAGTTTCCTACATATACTATAGGGGAAACGGACAAGAGCGCTAGTGTAAATTGCTGGAGGCCATCCGTTTCACCATAGGAATTATGGGAAGAGTATATTTTTACTTTTCCTCATTACTTAATGATTGGCTTGCCTTGTAATGTTCTAGCAAATATAAACATATGTAAAGGGCAGAAAGATTGACGATAAAATTGTTTATTTACATTGATGAACAGCAAAAACACGCCATAGAAGTAAAATAAGGCGCATTGCCTTTCTTTTTCTTTTTTTTTTTGATGGAAGTTTAGGTGAACATTATCATCTGCGATTCTGACGTGCCAAACCAGCTGTTACGCAACACTTTTAACTTTTGCAGTACCCTACACAGATGCATCTTAACTGCTTTATTATTATTTTACACTTATAAATTATCAGAACAATCTGTAATTGTGCATATGACAAAGCATTTGCACGGTGGCTAACTGACTTGCCCCGGCGAACTGTGTTGCTGTGGTTGGCTGCTTGAAAGAGAAAACTGGTTTTCGTGGGCCTCACTTGTCAAGCCTAAACTTCAAACCGCCGTAACTTCCGCTCCAACATAGAATGATGAAGCCTTATTGCACTCCTTGACTTGTGCACAGTTCAATGGTACCATGTTCATTTCTATTTCTCCTGCAGTTTTTTTTACAAAAGCTGTCACAAAATAAATCTAAAATCTGTATAAATTAAAAAATAGCTTTCTTGCACAAAAACAAAACTTATATCTACAATCCGAATGCAAACTACACAAATCCCCTCATTTTTGTTCATAGAAGCTGTTATATAATGTCTTTGATCCGAGATCCTTTTCCCCCCTTTAAGTGGAGGAAAGTAGAGGGTGAGTTCCCCCCCAATCTTCTGTTTTGCTCGGTACCTATGCTCTAACTTGTCTGATTGAAGTTCCCTTTAAAACTGGCACGGATGTAACCTTTTGTTTGGTATGTTGCCCTGGTAGTCCATGTGGAGCTGTTGGCTGTTGTGAAGGAGGGGGGAGTCTCTTGGGCCACGATGCGCTCGTGCTCCATGTTCGTGGTGGCAGTGGTGCAGTGAGGCGTATGCACAATCCAACTTTTGCTTGGAGCCAGGCATCAGTTGTGTGTCAGAGGGACAGGGCGCCTGTCCAGTTCCATTTAAGGGGCTGCCGTTGCTACGGAAGGACTGCCCCGTCGTCTGTGGTAACGCAAGAAGCAGCGGTGCTCTGGTTCGTGGGTGCTGGTGCAGTTGAGGCGCGAGTGCTGCACGGGAGCAGGGGGCTGACGTGTGTCCCTGTATTCCCCCTGCAGCCACGTGAGCAAGACGACGACGTACGAGGACCCCCGCAAGGACTACGAGGAGGAGCCCCCGCCCTCCCCAAGGGAAGTGGAGCTCTTCCGGGACCCTCAGCTCGGCTTTGGCTTCGTGGCCGGCAGCGAGAAGCCCGTCATCGTGCGCTTCGTCACCGAGGGTACGTGCCCCCCGGCAGGAGAGGGAGGTGGCGGCGTGATATGGAAGAGAGGAAAGGAGCTTTGCCTGTATCGCTAGGTGGGAGTGCCCCTCACAGCAGCAGCGGAAGTAGTTGTTTATTAACTCTTTTGTTGCGGTGAAAAAATGGCCAATTTTGAGTGCCTCCGCAAAACATTTTTTCTCTTGAGCTACTGGACACATTTAGTATTGCTGTGCATGAAATCGTAGCGTATAGATTGCACGAATGCACGTGTGTTGTTTTCTACACCTGCTCTTGGGTGGCAGCAGCAGCCCCCACCAGGAGGGCTTTGCAAGGGGCAGCGTTATAGAGTGGTTGTGGTGGGCGTCAGGAACCAACTCTTTCTGACTGATTGGCTTCCAGTCTTTGCAACGAGAGTAAAAGCCAACGAGAATGGGCACTTAAAAGGATGGCGACAATTGAATAATATTGAAAATAGGTCCTCTCTTGCTCTGGGCACTTTGTGTTCTGCCTTCAACGTCACACACAAAAAAAAGGGAAGGGATCTGGACAAGATAAATGCTCTATTTATTTATTTCTCAGCAAACAAGGCATTGTGGGCTGTCAGACAAAAACCAAGAGGGCTATGAAACATGTATCTTTCAATTAAAACAAAAAGTTATTCAGCTTTCAGTGTCGTCATGGGCATAGACGAATGGGAAATATTAAGATGGGATCAAGCTCTAAGCAAACAGGGATTTCACTCAAGTCGTTATAAAAGCAAGTATCAGGTATCACTTCTGGTGTATGCCTTGCAGTTTGGGAAAATATTGTAAGAGCAGGTAATTGGGGGCCCCTGTTCCCCCGCTACCACGTGTGTGTGTGCATGCCTCGTCAGTGACACCAGTGGCCTTTCTTTCTCTGGCTCCAGGTGGCCCGAGCGAGCACAAGCTCCAGCCCGGAGACCAGATTTTGGGCATCAATGGCGAAGACGTCAAAAACGCGCCGCGGGAGCATGTGATTGAGCTCGTCAAGTGAGTGTGCCCAGCATCCCCTGCCATGCTAGCAAAGCTTCTAGTGTCAAAGTGCCCCCTCAGCACCAAGACCGGGGAGCCAGGAACGGTGGCGCCTTCTGCTGCACAGTTGCAGGTTAGCTGGGGAGGATGCCGCCACTAGCGCAGACGTTAGTTTGTTTTGTCATTCAGAGATGCCCCTCACATGCGCTAGCCATGCTTTCCTGCTTGCGTGTGCGGCTCTCCTGGCCTGTTGCCAGCTGTGCTGTGGCCACTTTGTCAGTGCCAGTTTACTGTCAGCTCAGGGGCAGGCGGGCGTCCAGAGCACAGCCAGCTGAAGTGTTTGTTGTCGGCTTGCTTCCATGAAGGCTAGGGCATGCTGGTTTTGTGCGTCACTTAGTGCGTCGGCTTGCATGCGCCAGAACCTCGTACTGGAAAAGTGCAAGGGTGTTCTGCAAGTTCTAGTAACAACTGCTTGTCTCCATTTCAACGAGTTTAAATAAAGCTGGTCGTTGCCTTTCTTAGAAATTTCTCTCAGACTTACATATAATTCCAAAACTGAGCCATCTTTCCACTGTATTGCACCTTTGTTATGCTTTGTTATGAATAGGTACACTTAGCTACGGAACTACACAGTGAGGAGACAGGTTGGGTTGCTGAAGGGGCATTGCGGGTTATGTGCGCCCCAGGCTGCTGCAGGCACAAGTCCTGCAGGCTTTACGGTCACCCTTCATTTAACCTGTTTCGTTTAGCTACCTCGGGGCGGCCTTTCGAGGCTTGTGAATTTCTTTTTTTGAACTCTGGACAGCAATCTGGAGTAGATCTTTTGCGCACGAATGATGTCACCTCCCTCTATTGGGGCACAACTGAAGGATAGATGGCCCTATATAGATATTTTGGCATGTTCAGGGTGTTTTGGTGATGTAGGGGTGTCGAGGAACAGGCTTGAGCATGACTGCATGCACGTGGGTGGTTGTTCCTTTTCCTTGTGCTGTTCCCCAAGCGTGGCCCACTGTGGATGAGCGTTGCAGTGTCGGCCCGCACTGGCTGCGTTTTGAAAAGGGCAACCTTGACCGACTGCGCAGACAGCTGGTCATCAGTCGTGTCTTTCCTTTGCTTGCTTCCAGGTCGTGCAAGCTCTCCGTCAAACTAATTGTGTGCCAGCCCCATGTAAACAACGTAAGTCTGCCCTTTGCTGCTTTAGGAGGTCTGAAAATAGCGTCTTTATGCACTGCAGGCTTTTTTCCTTTTGCCAAAATGTTTTTTGGTACAAGTTTTGAGGCTCAAAGCACATGATTAGCCTTGTGAGCGTGTGAGGATGCTCTGGCAGCGGGCCTTACGTGGAACTTTGCTTAAGGAAGCCCTGAAATGAATTGGCCCAACTCTTACTTGTTGGCGGCACGTGGGGCAGCCTAACCCGTGCAATGTTCCGAGTTTGCTGAAGAAGCAAAGACAGCGTGTGCCTTTGAAGGCTCTGCAGTCACATTGCACCGGTCAGCAGTGTGGATCTTGGTGCCACGATCTTTGCCTTTTGCATGCCGAGAAGAGCCCGCCCTCAGGCGTGGGTTTGTCACTGCTCTCGAAACGCACGTATGTCACCCCCCCTGGCGAGAAAAAGCCAAAGTCGATAAAGCTTCGGAATGTTTCAAGGAATGGAAATGCTCAAAAATAAAAAATTGTTGAGCAGGCGGGTATGTTGGCAGTGTGGTTTTCTTGTGTACGTTGAAGTTTGCTTAGCTGAGAAGCGGTTCTAGACCGAAGGATTCATTCTTGGTGCTGGCCGGTGTTGTAGGTACTGATGGGTACAATCAGGATTGATTGGTACCGCCACTACGTTTTTTATGCAAGCAGTCGCAGGTCGCACTGTGAGCGAAGCATAGCTGTCGAGGTTGGGGATTAAATTTGGCACCACCTGATGAAGCGCTCCGTTCCTACGCGGCAGTTTTTCACCCTGCTGGCTCCTATTGTCGCCAGCTGCTACGGGCAGGTCGCTATCTGAAAAGCCAGTTGTCGTTTCAGAGGGTGGGAGAGATGCCACTGCCTGACATTTCACACAGAACTCAAGTGCACGGAAGGGAGCTTAGGGGAAAAATGCTATGCCGGGCTTGTTGGCTTGGCTAGAGAATATGTTTTACTCTCTCGCAGCATCTAAAACATTATTCAGGCGTTAGTTACAAATGTTGGATGAGTATATTCAAGCATGCACACACATATAATGAGAAGCACACGCAGTGTAGAAGCAGAGGCTGCACGGGATTAGCAGCAGCTCATTTCAGTCGTCGAGGTGCGTGACCCACGAAGGAGTGCTTAGTAGCATGTGCCAGGCCGATTGCATATGTTTGGTATTTGGGGCGAGTTGTTCTGGAGTGGTCGTGAGCCTTTGTGTTGTGAATTGCAGTGGGTGTGGGAGTCTCTGTTCTTGCCTCTGCTGTGGCGGCCCTGATGATTTGCTGCTTCAGATTTCAACCGGCTGCCTGATGTGAGTCTCCATGATGCGGTAACCCCCTCTGTATCACAGGCACCGAGGATGGGCTGGAGGAATGAACGTCACTTTGCCTGCAGGCTGTATATGCTTGTGCTGCATGGTGTAGTCTTCTCAGATGGCAAACAAAATATTGCACTGCGAGTTTTTCGGGAGACTTCACACTTACTAATGTCCGCAGGAGCGGCTTTCACAAAGGTACAGGGCGCTCGCAGACATACCTAACATCTCCCATGATTGCAGTCGCCGGACGCGGGCGTTTTTTTTGCTGCTGTTACGCACTTTCTGCAATCAAGGCTGCACCCTATAGAGGTTCAGGGACGAAACCGTCGGCATTTTTCAGGCAAGGTATGTGCAGCAGGTGGTGGTGCTGCCATTGATGCTTTTTCGGATGGTACAGATCTGAGGGAGCCACCAGGAGCTTTTTCTGACAGCACAGGCAACGTAATCACTGCACGTTGTAATGCTTCATCTCAAACGGCAACGAGATGTACTGTATCGTGCCACATTTAAAGTCCCCTCACGAAGACCAACAGGAACGGTGTTGCCCTGCCCATCACAAGGGGGCCACCAAGTTTTGCTGGATTTGCAATTTGGCAAAAAGTTTGTACGCACCATGCAGATGCTACTGTGAATCTCTGTTGCTGCCCCCACCTCCCACATGGTGTTCCTCTGTGCAGGCGACGCGCAAGTCGGCCCTCCTAACCGCTGCCAAGAAGGCCAAGTTAAAGACCCATCCTTCTCGGGTGCGCTTCGCAGAAGGCGTCGTCATCAATGGCTCTCCTCTCTACTGTGTAAGCTGTTCAGTGGACATGTTTTGCGCCTCTCTGGCCTTCCTGTTTGTTGACGGGTTTACTGTGAACGACGTGTGCCCAGTTCTGCCCCCTTGTTTGAGGTTTCGGTGTGGCTGAACTTGTGATCTTTAGGCAAGCATTGTGCCTGAAGATTTTCGTGCTCTGCACCGTAACTGCTGACTTTTCAAGATGCCCGATGGTTCGATCGTGAGGCATCTGCTGCTGTTAAGGGGTTATGAGCACGAGCTTTTCTGAGCCAGATTTCGTTGCTCGCCTTGCAGGTTCCCCAGAAGCCACCAAAATGTATTTGCATTGTGGCTGTTGGTATTTCTCCCTGATTTATGTGCCTGCCTGAGAAAGCGCTGCTAGGAACACACCGCTGGGACGCTGCCCGTGGTGCAGGGAGTGTCCCCCACTGTGGCAGTTGTAACTCGTAGGCACGCTACAAATGCTGTGGCAGAGCATGCTGGGCAGCTGGGCCTTTGATATCCCAAAAGAATTAAACAAAATACCCACACTGAAGTGCACTGTCTACACAGACGACATCACACCATGGGTACAAGGAGGCAGCGACGCCCACATAGCACACACCCTTCAAAAAGGAGCAGAGGCAGTCTCGAAAGCTGCAAATGAAGTTGGGCTAAGCTGCTCATCTAATAAGTCGGAATTGCTCCTGCTCCCGCCCTAAAGAAAGAAAGAAAACACACCTCTACAGATTTCGCTCTACATTCAACAACATCAATGCCCATAGTCAAAACAATCAGGATACTAGGATGATTACACATTCAAGCGAATCACTCAAACACAATACACATCAAAAATCTCTCAACTCACGTAAACCAAACAATCTGCCTCGTGAAGAAAATTGCCAATCGAAGAGCAGGACTTGAGGAGCGAGACCGAATTCGCCTGATTCAAGCATTTGGGAATAGCTGAATTACCTACTCCATCCCCTACCTCCATCTGAGCACTCACAAAATGAAAGGAATTAGAAAAGTGTACAAAGCAGGATTATGAATACCACTAAGTACATCTGACGCTATACTCGACGAACTGGGCATATGGAACAGTTGCGATGAAGTAATAGAAGCACACTTAACCAATCAAGCTGTCTGCCTCACTAAAACTCACACAGGTTGACATATACTGAAACAGCTGCGAAACAACCCCGGGCAACATTAGCTGAGAGAGAGACCCTTCCCCTATAAATAAGAGACAATCTAATCATAAAACCACTGCCGAAGCATATGCACCGAGGACATAACCAATACAGAAGAGAACTTGGGGCACTATACCTACAAAGAAAATACCCTCCTGGTCAAGACACCCTCTTCATGGGTGCCGTCGAGTAGTGACGCAAAACAGCACATGCCATTGTTGTAACGAAAGGCACAGACGGGCCACTTTTGCATGCAGTAACCATCTGTATGGAAAACCCAGCAGAAGTGGAAGAGGCAGCAATAGCTGTAGCACTAGCTCAAAACCCCACACCTCCACAATTATTCCAGATTCCAAAACTGTGATTCAGCATCTTGCCCAGGGAAACATTTCATCCGTGGAACTCAAAATTCTTCAGAAGAATCCCCCCTCCGTACCCCAGTAGACATACTCTGGACACCCGCCCATGTGGGACGGGAAGGGAATGAAGCCGCACACTCTCAGGCTCGAGATCTTGCCCTCCAAGTTAGAGTGGCGCCTGACCCAAGGTCAGCCAGAGACAGCCTCCTTAACTGTACAGACATTGCAGAACATTACTGCCTCTCCCACCAAAAGCTAGCACCGTGCACTCGGGACTCGCAACAGCCCAACAGCAAGCTTAGAGACAAGCAAATACCCACACCCAACCCAGCTGCACCTAATCCACTCAGCACAAGCCCCATCTCCGAACTGCACCCTCTGCACACCCCCAGCCACCCTATGGCCCATATTGTGGGCATGCCCCCAAAATCCACATTCCCGAATAGCTAATTTGCAGTGGAGAGAAGCACAGGCATCCTGCGACAGGGAGGTGCAGACCTCCCTGATCGCTAGGACCGCCTCGGTCGTGGCTGGGCTGATAACAATGACCACCAACTTCTCACACAGAAGGCAAATTTAGCTCAATAAATTTTTCTCTCTCTCTTAGTCGGTTGGTCCGTTTTGTTTGGCTGCCCAGGGCAGCAGTGAGCAGTTCCTGGGCAGTCCCACACTGCTGTCGCTATAGCTATTGTGCGGGTAAAGCAAACACGGGACAAATACAAGAAGGCTATGATGTCGCCCTGGTTCGTTCCTTTGCAGCTACTAGGAGTGAGCAGGTGCACGACTGAAGGGTGGCGAGTGTTAACAAGGACATGAGGGTGCTATGAGAGAGGGGGAAAGGGCATTGTTGACCAAATCTCGGGGAGTGTTGGGGGCATTCCTGTCATTGCACCACCTGTCCGGAGAGCAGAGGAAGGAGGACCCTGAACTCCATCTTGCTGGAGGGCCAGTGGTGCAGGGTAGCTGGCTCTGCTTGTTCCGGGGCTGGGCAGAACTCTCCCCGTGTGGCGCACCAGCCCTGGGCTCTCTGTAGCAAGGCCTGTGGCCTTGCTACAGAGGCCTTGCTACCCCACTTGTGCAGCAGCAAAAGTCTCAACCAAGCTAACCACAAACCTGAGGCCCTCCTCCGGGTTGCCTATTCGACACAGCTCACTATGTGCTGCAATCCAGCCGGGGAATCCTTTCCGCTTGTGTGACAAATGCATTAAAACTGCCAGCGAAGGTGCAAGCTTTTTTATTCCCACTCTACTGCTTGGTCTTCTCTAGGCACAGCTGAGGTGAGTGAAAGTGATCCTGCAGATCACAATGCAGCCGTGCTGCTGTTCTCCTGAGCAGTGTGTCAAGTTGCTGCAGAAGAGAAGAAAGCCCTCACGGTCCTTCCCCTGTTTCCTCGCAGCCGTCTACCTTCGAGTCCTGCGTTCCCTTCCTGCCCAATGTGATGAAAGTGTTCCTCGAAAATGGCCAGACCAAGTCTTTCAAGTACGACAGCTCCACAACCGTGCAGGTACGTTCCTGGCTGGCTGTGGCTGATAGCATGCCCCGCTCTTGGCAACTTGCTAGTGTTTCGCGACAGGCAGTGGGATGTGTGGTGCAGGCCTGTTCTCTTTTGGCGCACTGTTTTTGGGTGAACCATTTGTGAGTGCTTGGGGTAGCTGTGAGCCCCGATACCTTTGAGGGCAAGTCCTCAGTGAGTCGAAGCCGCCTTGTTTTCTGGCTTCGGCTACAGGAAGGATGGTGGGTGCTGAGGGCGTCTGTTTTTGTTCCAGGATGTCCTCAACTCCCTCCAGGAGAAGCTCTCAGTGAAGGCCATGGAGCACTTTGGCCTCGTGGTGGAACACATCAAGTCAGTTCGTCGAAACAAGCTCACCCTCCTCGACCCGAAGGACTCTCTGGCCAAGGTGGGTGTGGCAGCAGCAGCCCGCCAAACCCTGCGGCTAGACAAAGGGTGGACTTGCCGAGTTTTTCAATTGCTGGCTGTCTTGACAAGCAAAGTCAAGCGCTGCCATATTTGCTTTACCTCAGTGCTTAAAAGAAGCAAGACAAACGGAGGAAGGAATCATTCCTTTGGAGATGAGTTCTCTGCTCTCATTGTCGTTTTTGGAAGAGGAGGTGGATGTCGCCCTCCTGCTCATAGGTGCTGCCAAGGCCACTGGGAACACCACTGTCAGTGGTTCTGCTCTTGTGCCAAACGCTCCACACCGTGCCAAACAGGATTTGTTGCGTCATTTTGATGGAAAAATAACAACATCTGAAATTGTGCCAAAGTGATCTAAAGCTGTCAGGGGCTTAGGGGGCATTTCGCACCAGCACCACAACCCGGAGCGAGGTCTGGAGACAGTAAAAAAATTTGGAAAGCGCAACAGAGGACACCTAGTGGCAACGAGGTCAGTCGGAGCGATGGCTCTAAGGGCCATCACGTTTTG
The DNA here is from genome assembly GCF_048455015.1 of Haemaphysalis longicornis. Lineage (NCBI taxonomy): Eukaryota > Metazoa > Arthropoda > Arachnida > Ixodida > Ixodidae > Haemaphysalis > Haemaphysalis longicornis. The sequence continues at coordinate 36,160,763 of NW_027526335.1, forward strand.
AAGCAGGCAGTGCGCTAGCAATTGTGCTCCTGCTGCTGTTGGAGAACTCTTTGCTACTGTTTTGTGTGCTTGCTGAATGGGGTGGGATCGGGTGCAATGGAGAAAAGATTCATTTACAGTGGAATCTCAGTGCTACAAATCTTAAGGGGCGGCAAAAATATCCGTATCACTAGGAAATTTTTTGCACCAGAAAACGAGAAAAAAAAAGTTCTCTGCATGTGGAAATACACCGTGCACGTGACAGGCGGCGGTAACATGGTGTCAGCTCCTGCCGTGAAGAGGTGCAGGTAGCTCCAGTGACCGCTTGTAACCTTTCATTGGAACGCAGTTCAACGCATAAACTAAATTGCTCATGCAGGAAAGGAGCTGATAATGTATGTGAAAACTGCACTATCAAATGTCATCCATGCCATATATCTGCCGTGGAGGTAGCCCAGCCAGCTGCTGCGAGCACTTTGAAATTGCCGCCATGAGGTGCGCATCTACCCATTGGCCCAAGGCGTGGGGCTCCTTCTCCTGCCGTGCACGGCATCTGAGGCAGAGGCTGCAGGCAGTGCCGCAGCCTCTCGTCAACTGGGGGGCCGGGCTGAATCGTCAACGCGAGCGTCAAAAGAACGCGTGCCCGCCTCTGACGTGATGTGCAGACACGAACTCACCCGTGTACGATATTTACACGATTGTAGGTCGACCCTTTTTTTTCAAGTTTGACAATTGACAATCCAATGTTGGGGGCTGACTTAGAATCGAAACCAAACTTTGTGCCACTTGTAACAGCAAGAGAAATGAGAAATCAGGGGTGCTACAAGCTGGGGAAAGTGTAACACCCTTGTTTCTATGGTTGCATTCGAAGCGTAGCGTTTATTATTGCATACATTCTGGCATCAATAAAGGTGATGCCGGCTTTGAAAGTTTGTGTTCCCGATCTGTGCCCTTTGTCCATCGTACCTTGAGCGGCCAACCTTCCACCACCGCATTCAGAAGTGTACTGAACAACGTGATATGATTGCGCCTATGTCAGAGCGGCCAACCTTCCACCACCGCATTCAGAAGTATACTGAACAACGTGATATGATTGTGCCTATGTCAGCGCTGTGCATTGAATCAAGGGATTCAGTAATACTCATTTTTTTTTATTAGAGACGAACAAAATGCTTTTTGAATGCGAACGTACTCACATATCAAAGGAAATCGCAAGCGGCTGCTTCCATCAGCTGCCATGTTGTTTGTTTTGATATCGCGCGGCAGTGGCCGCTGCCAGTACTTCGATGGTTGTCATCTTGCAGCGATATGTTCTCATGATTGGGAATAAAGTTTCCCTGTCAACCCACAGTGCATGGTTATTCTGCGTGCTTATGCAAAAGCTTTTCTTTATTAACATCTACTGCGGGCACCACGAGCTTTTACAGCTCTTGTGGAAGCATCGATCATTGGTGGAAGAGCCGCCGTATGGGGGGTATTGGTAGTTGACGGAAGAGCTTCTCCTTGTGATACGATTTTCTAGGCAGCTGCGTTGCCGCATGCTTGTGTCACTTCTGTGTTATGCTGAATCGTCCCATCTGTCATGAGTGCCCTGGGCTCGAAGAACTCTCTCGGCACTCGTTCACAGCAGTATTCAAACAAGCTGCTTTCTGCGCTCTTCTTTTTTTTTTTTTTTTCCTTGAGAGATGCAGATTTAGGGGGGTCGACCTACATTCGAGTCGACTTACAATTGTGTAAATACGATAATTGACACGAAAGCGGCGCAGGCACCACGGCAAGGTAACAACAGGACAGCTAGACCGCAGGGTATAGAGAGAAGCAAGGAATGTGAAGAAAGCGAAATGGCAAGGCTACTCACCACCAGAAACGAGAGAGAATGCCTCATCGCCGCCCCCGCTGTGGTTTGTTCAAAAAGGATTACACAAAAAGGAAGCAAGAGGCACCCCAGCTGCAGTGAGAAAGGGAAAGCGAGTAGAGAATTTAGCGGAAGATAAAGAGGGGAGGGGAGAGGGAGAAAGAACAGGCGTAGAGAGAGAGAAATGTTCTGTTCATTTGGAGCAGCACCTCTCCTGCTGCTATAGTAAACACCCCACTAGGTGGAATGCCGTCAGCGGGGGAGGACTGCTGCCTTTGTGCCCGTGTGCAACCAAGGCTGCACGGCCTCACCAAAACTCCCGGGAGTGATAAATGTGTATGGATCATCCGAATTCCTTAACATTATATACAATGCATTCTGGTTGTGGAATTCCGAACATTCGTATCAACCGAAGCAGCCCTTGGGTTTCATGGCAGGTTTTGCTCTCAGGCCACAGCGAATACACTAAAATAGGTTTTAAACAACGTTTCACTGGGAAATGTCTTGCTGTGCATTTCTTTTATTTAGCAGCAGCCTCAACACTGGTACTGATTGCTGCAAGCTGCTCTGAATGTGCCCTTTCGTGGCTCCCAGTTGCCGTTCACTAGCCGCGTCATGAGTGAAGTGTTGTGCCATGAGGGAGGCCCTGTGTCGTCACAGGCCCCCATACCTGCCTGGGGTGCACAGCCCCCCCGGGGGGTGGTGCTGCTGTCGAAGGCGGCCTTTCTGCTCACCCTGTCCCTGGTGCAGATAGCAGCCCGTCCCGGTGCCCACCACCTGCGGTGCCTGTTCCGGGTGGCCTTCGTGCCCCTGGACGCCTACGACCTGCTGCAGAAGGACCCCGTCGCCTTCGACTACCTCTTCATGCAGGCAGGTCCTCCCTCCTGGTGGTTTTAAGGGCTGTGTTCACGCCAAGAACCCCAGCCGTAGCGTGGGGGTCGACACAAGTTAGTCCGCTTGGGGGAAAAAGGTTTTGCTGCTCTGGGTAGTCCGCCTTGGGAACAGCTGTAACGGAACAGTCACCCTGGCCCCCGGACTGCAATCCCCCATTCCTGAATGCCTCGCCATCGTTCCTGGTCCCTCTCCTTATCTCCATGCATTGCAAAGGGCCACTTGGAATGCAGCTTTATATCTGAAGTGCCATCTGGGGAAGGCCGGTGCCCACACGAGGACACGCGGCACACGTTCGATGCTTGCTCTCCTCATTTCCAAGGGCCCTCAAGTTCTCCTCCTGGAGCATTGTAGTTGCAGGCCTCTGGCTCTGCGGGACAGTGCGCCATGTGGAAACCGGCTGGTGCCATTGCAGAGATCAGCTGGGACGCACCGGCATTTATCGTACTCGCAATAAAGCTGGCTGGGTGTATCATGAACTCTGCAAGCAGGGCCTCTGGGCTTTTTGTATGCATCTCTAGATTTTGGTTTGCGAGTGTTGGCCGTCTCTGGAAAGGTGGAGCGAACCCAACAAGGGCCTGGGGGGTAATCAATTGTGTGATTGTGCATTGCACTCTTTACCATGGCAGCGAGGTACAAACAGTGGAAGTTCTATGAGGCCTTCAAATCCCGCTTGAAATTCTCAGGAAAGAGAGGAAAATGTGCACGTGGCACACAGGTGTACGAGTTCTGTCGCCTAAAATAAATTAAAATACCACATCCTTAGTGGGACGGGCAAATGTGAGAACACAACTTTCAAATCTGCCCTATTTTTCATCTAGTTTTTTTAATCTGAAGTAAAAATTTCAATTTGATATTGACTTTGGCTTTCAATTGTTTTCTTCTGCTAGTTCAATTTATGTTCAGTTCGAGCTAAAATCTCACTTTTCCGATCACCCCTATTATATATTTGCAGTAAAAACTTCTTGTCTAGAGACAGCACTCGTCCCATGTTTCTTCGCCTCACTGTGCCACCCGCCTTGTTTTGTTGGCAGTGAGCATGCGCCAACTTGCTGCCCTTAACTCTTTCGTTACCACGCCTATTCAAATCGATCACCAGTGATCGACGATTTATATTGCCTATTTCGACATGTCGTTTCTCATACACCTAATGCGGCCAGTGATTTGTCTAGGCACTGCACTTCTAGAATCGGTTTAAATTTTCCCGCTCCGGTGACATTGAGATTTTTGACGGCGTTTTTGCGAGCTGAGGTGCGTATGTTTTTGAGGAAGGGGGCGTGGCTGCTGCACTTGACAAAAAAGCATGCTGCTCGTGGTTAGGCTGCGTTACCGTAACTTTTTTTTTATCAAAAGGCTCCTAGCAAGCCAAATACCAAATAATGTTGTCAGCTTTGTCATCTGACAATGTGTAGAGGTGATAATTACTTGAAAATGACACCAGCTATTCACTAGTGATCTTAGGTTCGGAGAAAGGGTGGCTTTATTCTGCCGAAGCTTATTTCTGACGGTCCCCCGCATGTCTAGCAAGTGTGCCTGGCATTTTCAGCCAGTTTCCAGCAGTTTCGGTTTCGTTGTTGCGTTGCAAAATTCATACTTGGCGCTACTATGCAGTTACCCAACTACAAGCTCATTTGCCATGGCACCTCCGTTGCTCGCTACTGTCCCTCGAAACAAGCATGCCGCTTGCGCTTCCACTTTATCTATGCCTTACTTCTGCGGTAACAGCTTCCACTGAAAGTCAAATGATAATACCAAGTCGTCGTGTATCAGTTCAGACGAGGAGGACGCTTCGAATTGGCCTTGAACACAGGCACCTGTTCACTGGCCAGTTTCGGTTTCATACGAGGGTATTTCTGGAGGTCTAGTGTCACTACTTAGTAGGGCTGTCTATTCTGACAAAGTCTCCAACAGCCTTGTATTGGTTTCTTTTCGAAATTGTTAGGTGGCGCTGCATTGTAGTAGTAGGCTCGTAGTGCTGAACTCGCTTCATAGCACAACGGTGGCTTGGTGAAAGCTTGCTGGGCACAATTCTAGTGCATCGTACCTTATTCCTGCAAGCAGGGCTACCATAGCGAGCTACCATAACATGATAATAAACCGCAAATGAGAGTTCTGACTGATAAGTGATCCAGAACGTCAACAAGCATCCACCAAAGAGTTTGGTTTTCAACTCCAAGCAGATTTTTTCGCATTGCTTGCTTACCTTCAATATTGGGCTGGTCATAATCATTGACAAGGTATTTTACATCACATGGAGGCTAATTGGGACCTTTAATAATGTCAAACCACCAGATTTCTCCTAGAGTACCATACAAAATAGCAGAATTTGAAATAATGGTTGGGCTTCACCACAAGGCACAGGTACCACGCGTGCTAACATTTTCTTTTATATCTGACAAATTGTACAGCGAAACTCAATTTTTTTTCGAGGACGGGTTTTTGAAATGTTTACCTACGAAATGTATATTCTAAATTTTTCTACTACTGGTGGTTTATTATACACAACTTACTTTTTTGTATTTTTTTCAAGACCTGGACAAAGATTTCGAATGCAATAATTTTTTTCGCAATAATTATTTATGAAAACATAAGCGCGTGGAATCATCTGCATTTTATGTCACTGCAATGTGTGCCTAACCAATATCTATAGCACAGAAAAAATGTCTTGTTAGACCCCTCAAAATTGCTCAAATTACCGCGGTAACGAAAGAGTTAAGAGGCAGTGTTTATGGACCCATTCCTTAGCTCGGCATGCACCTGTTGGCCGCTCCCAGATGGGCGCAGCCGCGCAGCAGCAGTGTGGGCAGTGTTAGTACCAGTGAGCACTGGCCTGATTGATTGATTGATTGATTGTAGGGTTTAATGCACCGACGCAATCAAGCGATGAGGCATGCCGTAGTGGAGGTCTGCGGATTAATTTTGACCACCCCGGCCGCTTTTCTGATGCGAGGCCTGCTCTTGTGCCGCGCAGTGCTGCAACGACCTGGTCCAGGAGCGGTTCTCGCCCGAGCTCAAGTATGATGTGGCCTTGAAACTGGCCGCCCTGCACATCCACTTGCACGCCCTCGGCAGCGGCATCCAGGGCAAGCTTACCATCAAGGCTGTCGAGTAAGTGGTTGGGTTGCACTGCATGGGAAACCCCCCTGGGTTGCAGGCAGGCCCTTCCTTTGTCGGGGGTTACCACCCATGCGGAAACAGCACTCCTAACACCATCGTCGCCGTTCAGGCCTACCGTGGGACGAAGGCCTTTCCTGCAGACTTCAAACCGCCCTTATCCTGCTGCGTCATCCAAATCTGTTCTTAGTCCGGAATTTTCTCATCTCAGATGTAATAAAGCGAAACCCCGTTAATTTACCCCAAGTCAACCAAAAGTTTCTTCAAATAAACCTGAGTTCAAAATAAAAAGTTCACTTGATTGGAGCTATAATGTGCAGTGTGACAGGTAGAAGTGCATGCGTGGCAAGGCAGGGGTAGCTTGGTGGCGGTAATTATAGACCAGTGGGCCATTGCAGACTGGGGTGGACAGTTTCACGCGGGAACTTCCCACCCGGAGATTATGAAAGAGGCTGGCAGGTAGCACAGAAGAAGACACCCGTACTCTTTGAGTAGCATGCATAGAGGCCTATGAGCACGTTAGCCTTGTGTGGCGTCCGGTGGAAGGTGTGACACCCGGGCAGGTGCAGCGCCTTTACAGGCTCCTATGCCTTGGAGGGCTGCAGTTGAGCGTGGAATTCTTGCTGCAGTGGCAGCCCCCCCCACAAAGGCAGCCCCTCTCCTCTTGGGTGTTCCATTGGTGTGCCCCCCTCTCCCCTTGCAGGCGGGAGAGCGGCCTGAAGCGGTTTGTGCCGGGCTCGCTGCTGGAGACGATGAAGCGCAAGGAGCTGCGGAAGCTGCTGAGCCACTTCCTCAAGCAGAACCAGGCGACACTGTGCGCCCCGGGCCAGAAGCAGCTCTCGCCCCTGCAGGCCAAGCTGCACTACCTCAAGGTCATCGGCGAGCTCGCCAGCTACGGGGCCAAGCTCTTCGCCACCAGCACCAGGGTATGCACGCTGCCGCACTGCATTGGCGCAGGGTTTGCACCTTTCGTGACAGCCATCGGGTTTCGTTGGCACCTCTGGTGGGATGCAACCCTCTCAGGCTCGCCGATGGTCCAGGTGCAAGAATGTGTTTCATGCGTGCGCATCCACTCGTGCTGCTCTGCATTGGGGCTGCCTGTGTTTGGTCACTGGTTCCTGTTTGGCTCCTTGCAGGACTCGAGCACAGAGACCGGATACCTGATCAGCCCCAAGTTTGGCATCAGCCAGGTGAACAGCGCTCGGGGAACAGTGCCCATTGTGAGTAGTATGCGCTTGGCCCCTTGCGCTGACTGGGGCGAGGTCACGAGGGCCTGTCTCTCTGGTTGCAGCAACCGGTCACCCTGGCTCAGATAGCGGAGGTGTCTTCGGTGACAGTCACCAGGGACGACGACCTCGCCTGCAGCGTCGAGATCAACATCAAGGACCCCGACAAAGAGGTTGGTGGCCGTGCAGTGACCGTGCCACTAAGGAGCCTGCTTTTCCTGGCTCCGTGGCAGTGGGGCCGGAGGTTTATCGACCCGTGTGATCGGCAAGAGACCGGCACGCGTGCCACTTGCACTCTTGTGCACAACCAGTGGGCTCTGCCTTCTGCCTTTCGTACGGGTGCCTAGCTTGGCACCACTGCTAGTGGGGAAACTTCACTGCCTGCACATGCGATGTGGGGGCCTGGTCAGCGGCAGCACCCTGCAGGGGCCGGTCGGCAGAGCAAGTCCAGCGCAACACTGAAACAGCCAGCCGCATGCACTTCTCACTGCTCCCACGTGGTCTGGAGAGCAGGGCAAACAGGCGTGCAGCTGAAACTTACCGAAGGTTTTCTCTCCCCCATAAGCAGCATCCAGCTGTAGCTTAGGTAATTACCCTCCAACACATTCACGCCGAGTGTTAGAGATTGGCCACGTGGTGCCTTTGCCGGCTGGGCGGCCAATAGATCACACCTGCACGCATGTGATGCAAATGAGAGAGATCATGAACGCGGTGGCCGAGACAACAAACATCTTACTGTGGATGGGACACAACACGCACGCATTACGAGAGTACAAGAGTGCGCAAATGATATAGGACGCATAAAGGCACTGTGCATGTTATGGTGCACACAGCTTAGTCTGGGTGTGGCAGCGCAGCCCTTGCTGGTCAGTGGCTACACCAAATCTCCAGTGCGCAGGGAAGTTTGTGCAGCCCTGTCTCAGCCCGACGCTAGGTGGCCAGTTCAGCCGTAACTGCAAACCGGGGTCCCCTTGAGACCCACTCAAACTTGGGTCCTGCAGACTAGGCCTCGCTGCTCACGGGTGCTTGTAGTACCGTATTTGCACGAATATAACGCGAGTTTTTTTTCGAAATTACGTGCTCCAAAACGCACCTCGCGTTATATTCGGAATCGAGTTCAGCCACGAGGCGCGCGAGTCTGGAGAAAGTGGAGGAAGTCATCCCAGTTGAAGGAAACGAGAAACGGGAACATCGCGCCAAGTGAAAGGAGGAAAACCGAATCTGTAAAGAACTCGTCGCCCTTGTGACGCACACGCAAAAACGCAAAAACACGGCACGAGAGGAGTGCGAGGGCGAGGCGCGAGCGGGATGAGGGAGAGGGCGAGAGCGAATGTCACCCGGTCGCCCCTCGCCGCTGCCGCCGAGGTAAGGTATTGTGTTCTGCACATCGTCAGCGTCGCGCCAAACGGAACTCGAATTTCTTTGTTCCGCGTCTGTTGAAGTGCTTTTTTTCCCCGTCTTCTCGTCTCGAGAGTCGTTCGCGTTTCGTGTGTTACGCGCACCCACGGACCTCACATGGAGAAGAGGACTCAGTACGACGCATCCTTTAAGAAGAAGGCAATCCTCCTGTCTGAAGACGTCGGCAACTCGTGTGCCGCGCGACGCCTCAGAGTGAACGAATTGACGATCTGGGGATGGAGGAAAAACCGCGATCGGATCTTCCGTGCCGCGCCTACTCGGAAGGCCTTCCGTGGACCGAAGAGCGCTCGTTACCCTGATCTAGAAAAGGGACTCGCAGAGTTCGTACGGGAACGTCGCGGCCAATTCTTGCCCGTGAATGTGAAGCGAGGGAGCTTGCGCGAGAGGCTGGTCTCTCTCGCGACACCTTCAAGGCTAGTCGCTCTTGGGCCCAGAAGTTCATGCGTCGCGCTGGTTTTTCACTTTGTCGGAGAACCTCAAAATGCCAAAAGCTCTCAGCCGACTACAAACAAAAGCTGATAGCATTCCAACATCATGTGATCCGCTTACGCACAGTCTGCAAGTACCTGATCGGTCAGATCGGCAATGCGGACGAAACGCCGATCTTCTTGGATATGCCGTCCAACTACGCCGTGGACGTTCGTGGAACGAAGGAGGTGCGCCTCCGTACAATGGGGAACGAGAAGACTCGAGTGACGGCGATGCTGGCATGCACAGCTGACGGACACAAGCTGCCGCCCTTCCTCATCTTCGAAGACAATCCCGAAGAATGAGATTTTCCCTCCCCGCATGCACATCGGGTGCAACGAGAAGGGCTGGATGGACAGTGCGATGATGCTCGAGTGGCTTCGCGTCGTGTGGGACAACCACCCGGGTGCGGCGTTGGCGAAGACGTCCATGCTCGTGCTGGACGCCTTCAGGGGACACTTGACTGACGAAGTCAAGAACGCCATCAGGGAGGCCAAGAGTGACCTCGTGGTGATTCCCGGGGGCATGACTTCACAACTGCAGCCTCTCAATGTTTGCATCAACAAACCCTTCAAGGATCGCGTGCGAAGAGAGTACGAGGAGTGGCTGGCCGAGAATAACAAGGTGCTCACACCGACGGGACACGTCAAGCGGGCGTCGATCTCACAAGTCGCCCAGTGGATTGCGAACGCATGGGAGGCTATGCCGCGCTCAATTGTGTCACGCGCCTTCCTCAAGCGTTGCATCTCCAACAACATTGATGGCACGAACGACGACGCAATCTTCATGGACAGCGACAAAAGGAGATCAGCAGTGACGACGAGTAGAATAAAAACGAAAAACGTACGTCAACGTTCGGTCTCTTTTCACTTTTTTGTGTTCTCAAGAGTTCGCGTTATAATAGTAATAATATTTTTTTTTTCTTTTTTATGCCATCAAAATCTACCCTCGCATTATATTCGTGCAAATACGGTACTCGAGAGTTGGGCTTGGGCACTTTGTGATGCCCGCCGCTCCGAACCGCTGCCCACAGACGAAGCCCTAGCAGTCTCAAGGCCTAAAAAAAAGTCTTGAAAAGAGTCTTGAAAAGAGTCTTGAAAAGAGCCTTGAAAAGAGCCTTGAAGCCTTGAAGAGCATTCTTAAAAAAATTGCCCCCACCTCCCCGCGAGGGGAACCCTGTGTAGATGCGATGCATCGTGGGGTTCACTTGGTGTTTCCGTTGGATTGATTCTGAAATCGCGTGAAACGTGTTGGGAACACGTATGATTACCGTAATTACCCGATTCTAACGTGCACTTTTTTTTCCAGAAAAATAGGTCGAGAAATCGCATGCGCGTTAGAATCGGATACGAAACTGAAGCTGCCGAAACAACGGAAATTTCGTCCCGCCCATCGCCATCGCCATCTCCATCGCCATCTCTAGATGGTGCCAAAGCTTTTAGCAACGATTTTTCGGACGCAGGAAGCATAGGCTCCAAGGCTTTTCTATCGGCGTTCACACAAACCGTCAAATCGTTTCACTTGCGTGCTTAATAACAGCAGTGGCAGCAGCGGCTCTCACGCGTTCAAAACGAGTGGTCAGCTCGTGCGCCTCTGGAGAAGCTCGCAGGATGGGCGTGCGAGGCGTGGGCCACGATCCCATCGACCGTGGTTGAACATCCGTTATGAAGTGTGGCATTGCGAACGTGCTTGACGCCACCAAGGACGAGATGATGTGGTCAGCGGAGAGCGACGAGGAGTGAGATGAGTGACATAACTTCGAGAAATAAATCTCCCGTTTCTCTCGCATTCGTTTTTCTTGCTCACAAAGTTCCGTGCGCGTTACAATCGGAGGTGCAAGTTTTTCCGTTTTTTTTTTTGCCGGGAAAATCGGGTGCGCGTTAGAATCAGGTAATTACGGTATTATGTTTTATGATTATTATTATGTTTTATTGGCCAATCTCTAAGTGGTATGCTTGGGGCTTCGCTGTCGCAACGACCTTTACTCCATCATTGTTGCTGTAAGTGGGAGCTTCTTTTCTTTTATTGAAAGTGTTAATCATTGCCCCATCATGCGTTGTATCAGTAGCTTCTTGATGTAGTTTGAATGAGTCAAGGATATAAGGCACGTTCGTAGCTTGATTCTGTCTCGGTTTTGTGGCGCAGTGGGAAGAGCACCATGTACCCCGCGTTCCGCCCACAGGGTCGTGGGATCGAAACCAGGCACCGCTATTATTTTTTTTTATAGTGTAGGGGGAGGGGTGTGGACGGACAACAACATTGATGGAGGGACAAGGCGAGTGAATGAGATGCAGTCGCATCTAAAAGAGGACTTAGCAGGTAAAAGGTATGCTAGGATATAACAGAGTACCCTACAAACAATTAATTTATGAAGTAGAGGGGGTAGAATAAAAAGTTTTGGAAAAAAAAGTGCAGAGAAGGCAAAAAAAAAAATTCCCCCGCATTTCCCCGAGGGGGAGAGTGTGAAAGTGCGAATGCACGGTTGTCGGCCCGCTTGCGGCGCTTGCGCTCGGCCCCCGCAGCCCACCCCCTCGCCGCCTTCTCTTCCATCTCTTCCATCGGGTTTGTAGTATCACGTGTACACCACGCAGTTATCAAGCCGCTATAACGCCGCTGAGTCGCCAACGCACGCCGCTGACGACGTAGTTTGAATGCGTTAAAGATATAAGGCGCGTCTAACACTGATATCACCGTCGCGTCTGTGGCTTGGTCGGTAGCGCGTCGCGCTGCGGCCCGCAAAGTCCTCGGATCGAAACCTGGCGCCGGATGCTGTTTTTTCTTTAAAGAGCACTGCGGACGCCGCCGCCGACGCCGGCGGTGGATGCTTTGGGGTCGCTTATAAAGAGCATTCGCTCTTAAAAAAACTGCGAAAGCATAGAGATGCATGTGGTGGTATGCTAACCAAAGCAGTCACCATGATAAAGTATTCAATGCTGAAGAGGGCTGAAGAAAACTGAAGGAAACCAGCATCGACGTGTGTACAAAGCCCGAGAAGCTACTTTGCTGAGCTGCCATTGGGCAACACCCACTGAAGGTGGCCAAAGTGCTGAGGCATTTTGATGCTTAGCACAAGTACATGCTTTTCACCACGCATTAAAGATTCCCAGATGGCCTAGCTTCACGTGTAGCCCTCCAACACGACGTGAGGGTGTCGGAATTGAATGAAAACCGGAACGGAAAAATGAAGAACAGTGGTTATTGTTTTGTTCAAAAGTAAAACCGGAAAAAATGTTTCAGTTTTCGTTTTGAGTAGGAAGTTCAGGTATTTCAGTGGTCAGGGGTACCTCTGGGCATGATGTGGTGGGAAGGAGCCAGTGCTGGCTTAACTCTTTCATTACGGTGGAAAAACGGCCGATTTTGAGTGCTTCCACAAAACTATTTCTTTCTCTTGAGCTAGTGGACACATTTAGCATTGCTATGCATGGAATTGTAGCTTATAGATTGCTCTTACAAACACATAACAGCAGTTTTGTGAAAGGTACAGTTACTTACAGTTTATTAGACAAATAATCAGAAAAAAATGCACAATAAAGTATACACGCAACATATATAGGCGATTGTAATGAGCCTAAAAATTATTTTAGGAATTCTAAGATATACAAATTGTTCCTACATTTTTTGGCTGGCGATGGCCTATGGCGCTGTAAGGAAAGAGTTAAACGCGCTCTACATGGTGCGAATTTACCTGCGAATTTGCAGCTGCTGCGCCACTCGTGTGGCAAAACGAGCGGTCTTCATAGCTTCAGCAGCAACAAAAATGGATCGTTTTGCCACACGAGCAGTGCTGCAGCTGCAAATTTGCAGGTAAATTTGCACCATGTAGAACCGACTTTTTAGCATACCTGTGCAAACCGTGAGAGGTGGGGGGGAGGAGGGCTTGTGACAAGTTAGGATAATCAGTATGTCAGGGTAACGTTGATATAAAGCACAATGATATAAAGCACTACCGAAGTTATGTATACGAGGGGCAGAGCAAGCAGAACTACAAAAGTCAATTCGTAGTGCAGAAAACAAATTGGTTGATTGTAATCTCATTGTTTGGAAATATTTGTACTAGGTGTTATTCAGCTGAAGATGTAGTTACATTTCAGATGCTCACAGGACGCCCGCATTCCAGGCATCATAGCATTATCTTCCACAGTGTGTATCTGTCGCACCGAAACTTAAACTGAAGCCAGTTTATCAGGAACCAATTTGGCAGACTGGCGCGGAGCACTTCGCTCTGCCAGCCCCCTAAGAGTTGTCCCCCATTGAGCTGCCAGTTCTCAAAGTGCCTGTTCTTTGGGTGGAGCAGAATCTCAAGTTTGGACTGGACGACCAAGACACGGCTGAGCTGGTGTTTGTGCTCAAGGGCTACCACCGGCTGCTGGCTTCGCGAGACCTCCCCGTCCACTGGGAGACCGAAGACCCCTGGAAAGTGGAAACAGGTGAGCCACTGCTCCAGCCCTGTTGCCTCTCCACACTCATAGGAAACATGGCAGGCTGTCCTTGCAATGGAATCCTTATCAGAGCTACTCACTCACTGCCCCGAATGGAGTGGACGTGCGTCTTGCACCCGCCACTTCACAGTGCAGTGACGGGAGGATTTTAATCCGACAACATTAAGGAGCCTGTGCTGCAGAAGGTGCGGCGGCGCGAAAATCATGGTTGGTTGATGTCCAGGGTACCACCTGGCACCATCTATGTGCGACACGACACACTACATCCTTCTCTTTGCACCCTGTAAAAAGTGAGAACACGTGCTTGCTCGCATGTATGTTTTAGAACTGTCAGTGGTGCTTTTGCGGCTGTTTCGTGGAGTCAAGGTGTTGCTGCAGATATTGCAGTGGAATGTTTTCACAATAATCGGGGCTCACTGCTTCTGAAGTGCTCGCTTACATTCTGCAGAAGCCAGCTTGGAGCAATCGGGAAAAGCTGGGTACGGGCTAAACTTCTTTCTAGTACTTGGGCGATACTTGTCATCATTGTTTTTGTGTGTGTGCATGAATTCAGAGTGCCGCTTTAACTTGGGGAACAATGTTCATCATTAGCGGTGGGCAGGAGTGTGGCTGGCGCCTCCGGTGAGCGGGTGCAGCGAGTGCAGCCAGCCGACCCCCTCTCTCCTGTTTCAGCACCCTGCTTCCACGGCACCCACATCGTGTGCCCGACCCCGTGGAGCTATGCCCCCTCGGGAGACCTCCAGAACGGGCCTCCGACCGTCAAGAGCGTCGACCTGGCCCTGCCCCCTCCACCCTACGTGCCGTGCGAGGTGGGTCCAGCCTGTTTCATTCTGGGTGGGCAGCTGGCTGGGTGGGCAGCAAAGCCCGCTGGTTTGTAGCAGGCTTTTGGTCAAATAGGGAATGCTTCCGCCGAACTCCTGCGGGCAGTGTGAGTGTGGTGCGTGGTCCTGCACTGGAGGAATGCAGGGAAGCATGTGTGCAACAGTGGCTCCATTGAAAAACACATGGTTGACACGAATGCCCTCCGCGTCACTGGACATGCTCAAATGCGATTCGCTTTTGCCCCACCTTCGGAGCTTGCCTGGCTCGTGCCTGTATTGTAAGAGGCATGTAGGCACCCGGCCAATAGTCGGCTGATTTGGGACTGCGCCCGCAAGCAGTCGATGCTTATGTCAACACCACGCCAACGCGAACTCGCCAGTGCTTCAGTGTCAGTCTGCACGCATTCTGCCAACCCGTTCGTAGACCAATAAAAGTTGTAGCACAAAATCGTGAAATCAGTATAGAAAAAATTGCACAAATACAAAAAAAAAAAAAAAAAACTAAAAAAAAATTACACTCGTGCTACCAGAAATTTGAACTTGCGAATTGCGAAACAACACACCTAGTGTTTCAGGCCACTCGGCCAAAGCAACAGCACTCTCGGTGGTTGGAAATATAAAGTATACATCACATAGCCCGTCTATTTCTTTAGTTTCAGCATTCCCAGAAGCTGAGATAACTATTTATAACACTTGTGCAGTAAGCGTCTCTAAATTCTCACAAATGTCTTATCTCCAGCGACTGCATTTCTTAGGCAGAAAAGCAATCACAAATGTGTAGTTGTGCTGCTGACCGCTGTGCTAGTTCACCCAGCCCAAAAAGTGCCTCTCGCACCTTGGATTTACGCATTATAATAAAAGTTTCATCTTGCATGATTCTAGAGGGAGCTGCGAGCATGTCACTATCAGCATCTTTAGTTTTTTTGCACAGCCTGCCGTGTGTTATCCTGCTGTGTGCTTTGCGTTTTACAATACCAGGACCATTAGACTGCTGTAGCTGACTGAAAGGCATGTTGCATGTACCTTTCCCACATCTGCATGCGCTTGAAATAGCTTAACTCTTTCGTTACGGCGGAAAAACGGCCGATTTTGAGTGCTTCCACAAAACATTTTTTTTCTCTTGAGCTACTGGACACACTTAGCCTTGCTATGCATGAAATTGTAGCTCATAGATTGCTCTTCCAAACACAAAACAGCAGTTTTGTTAAAGGTACAATTACTTACAGTTTATTTGTCAAGTAATCAGAAAAAAGTCCCCAAGAAAAGTATACGAAAAACACAAATCGGCAATTTTGCAATCATCAGATAAGAAGCACGTTTTGTTTATAAATACAGCGCGGAGTCACAACGAAATTACCTGCCAGCGCTTGTTGAAGTGCGAGGCACCCGAACCGGAGCTTTGTCATCCAAACTGAAATCTGAATATCCCACATCGTTGCTTGACCCATCACTGCTGCTGGAATCAGAAAAATCGACAGCAGGAGCTGCCGAAGTGCTTGCTACAGCAGTCCGACTGTGCGGAGCGCGGCGCGAACCCGACGCCATTTTCCTCCTAATCCCCTCTACCTTCGGTACAAATTTCTCTTGCTGCACCGCCACCACACGCGACACATAAACAAACGAAACCAAAACTGAAAGAGAAATTGCCAATGAACACACCAGATGGCGATAGTTGTCTGTGGAGCGCGGGTTTTAGATTTTGCAGGAGATTTAAAATCATCGGAAGCCAGCTTCCGATTACCTATGGCGCCGGAGTGAAAGAGTTAATGATTTCGAGTAAATATACAGAAGCGAGCAGAAATGCTGTCATACCAATGTGAGGGGAAGATGTTACAGCACCACAGAAGTGCCCGCAGCCTGGACAGGTCGGGCTCCATCCCCATTGGCATTGTGCTTTACTTCGACAGCCTCATTAGTCATTAGCGGTACTCGATGATACTCGTGGTACACGAGTACCACGAGTAAGAGGTAGAAAATAGAAGGGAGCACTTAAGTGTTGGGCCAAAGCTTACTGCTTGTCAGCTATGCCTGTGATATACATAATGCCACCGCTCATTAGCGTATCAAGTAAGGTCCCCTGTTTAGCTATTGAAGCAGTGCAGCGTCTTCTTCATGCTCAAATGTCTGACAGTACGAATGTGTACCATGTATCGTGCACTACCATTTGTTGCAGCTGCGTTTGCTGACAAATGAATTAACTTCTTAGGAACCCCCATGTACATATCCGTATTTAAAAACGTGTAATTTTATTCAGTCCTTATTATTCTTATTTTAATTTCATTTGGCATTTGCTCACTCCTGAGGTTGTGCACGTAATTTCCGAAAACATTTTCTGACTGTTTTTCACTGAGTGGGCGAAGTTATGAGTGCGGTGCAAGCAACAGAGATGCAGAGGCAAGAGGACGCAGCACGAGCCCTGGCTCTTGTCAGCTGCTCAGTGTTGAACCAGGGTGGAGATGGAGGGGGTCCTTTTCTTGTTCTGTGCGCAGCTGCCCCCCGACCGGGGCCTTTCGCGGAGTGGCTCGCGGGAGCAGTGTGCGCCCTCGTCGGGCGGCCTGGTGGACCACAACATGAACGAGACGGGCCCGCTGGCTCCCCCCGCGGTGGGTGGGGGCGCCCCCCGCCGGGTGCTGCGCTCGCCCGTGCTCGGGGGCAAGCAGCTGGAGCCCCGCGCGCTGCTCTCCTCCAACGGCCACAACCCGCCCTCCGACTCCTCCACGGCCGACGACGACTCCGAGGAGCACTCCGTCAAGTTCGACATCATGGACGAGGACGACGAGGACGACGAGGATGAGCAGGAGCCGCCCGCTGTGCTCGAGGTGGGCGAGCCGATCCAAATTGAGGCAGCAGCTGTCCTGTGTGCCGTTTTGTGTCCTGGGAACCCTCTGGCATGCTTTTTGGGCACCGCTGTGTCATTTAAAAGTGCACTCGGCTTTAGCGTATTCTCAATTGAGGAAAGCTGGCACTTGTCCCGTGCATGCCAGTCCTTGGTATCGCGGTTGCGAAACTCCCCATAGGCCTCATGCATTAAAAAGTGGCCCTATGATTGGTCCACTGTTCTGGATTTTTACATACGGTGGCGCCATCTGTTCTTGACAAAATAAACTATACAACGTCACTCACGGCATGACGACCTGGACGGAAAATGGTATTTGGGTGCTTACGTAGATTTGTTGTGCCGAAGAAGCCCAACGTACTCAACTACGCAAGTGTTTTATACGAATTCAAACCAAGAGTAGTAAACAAATGTGTAAAAGAATGCGGCCATGTGGTCACTGAGATGCGTTATCGCCTGCGCATTGTTGTCTGCTGCGCGTCATCTGCAGTCTTTCGGTAGGTAAAAAAAAAAGCCAAAAATTCGCTTCGACAGCGTTATGCAAGCTTGAAAGGATTATTTAGAGTAACGTAATCAGCTATTGGATTAGTTTTGGCTTACAGTGTGACGTAGGCCGAGCGACAACAGCAAATTTAGTACTTCAGATCGGACCTGTGTTGTGCCGTAGTGCCTGCACGAGTGCCAATCAGTCAAGGCTGTTGCGCAGGCGCATATACAATCGCAGCAAAAAACCGCAGTTAAGGAAGTAATGAAGAACTTAGGAAAGTACAAAAATAAAACAAAGTATGCACCTTTTGTACAAAAATTAACGTTAAATTGTCAGTTTGAATAATTAGTTTCTCTTTTTTTTTTTTTTTGGATAGTGCGTAGCGTGGCGTAGGTAGGGTAGCACCACCATACGCACGATCCAAAAGAAGAAAGGAGGGAGGGGGGGGGGGGGGGGGGGGGGGGGGCAGGTGCGGGCCCCTTTTTTTTTTTTTTTTTTTTTTTTTTTTTTTTTTTTTTAAGGCAGTTTTGCAACTGCCTACCTCGAAGATCTCTGGTTACGCTCTACTAGGGGTGCTCAACTTAGTGTGAACCGTGCCCCAATGCCGCTCCCTCGTTTCTGGGTGGGGTCTGCCCCCGTGGGCCCTCACTTGCCCTGAGCAGCAGCTCTACTTGCAGGTGAAGAACGAGGAAGTGCTACGGCGGGTGTCAGAGATGCGGCGTATGGTGGCCGATGCCGAGATGTACCTGTCCTCGGACGGTGGGCTCCCCCCTGTGGCCGGCGAGTCCACCAGCTGCAGCAGCGAGGAGCGGGAGCAGGCCCCCATGATCCGTGCGGCCGACTCGCTGCTGCTGCTCACACAGCTCGACGAGGTCTCCGAGGCACTCAACGAGGTGGCCGCACCGGACGAGGCGGCCAGCGAGTCGGACACGGACAGCTTCAGCACCCCGACCCAGAGCCCGCTGCACCGCACCTCCCGGCTGGCCTCGGAGCCCGCCGCTGCAGCCAAGCGCGGCCGCAGCGGCTCCAGCTTTGGCCTGCACAGCCCCGACATGCTGCCGGGCATGGCGTCCGGCGACCGCGACCTCCTTGAACTGCTCAAGCAGCTGCAGTCGAACCCGGACATCCAGCTGCCGTTTGACGAGGGCACGCTGTACCTGGACCCAGACATCATTGACCTCACCATGATCCCGCCACCAATGACGCCGGACATAGACGCCGTGGGAGATGTCTCCTCACCGGACATGCCCCCAACGCCCTTCCTGGACCGGGTGCTCCAGTCGCCACTGGGGGCCCCGCCAGGTGCGTGGCCTTCTCTGTTTCCTGGGCAGCTGTGCACGGCTAGCATCGGAGGATATGGTTTCGCATGGGAAAAAGAAAAAAAATTTGCCTCACCTTATATGGAACTAGCACATGGACTTTTACCTTGTTGCCTCAATCACACAAAACTGATTTCGTTATGAAGCTGAGCCCACTGGCAATTAACTTGATTTTCACACAGGATTTGTACCTTCTATCTGGACTTCATAAATAAGTGGGGTCTTTGTAGCAACGCCGTGATAAGGTTGGGATGAATCTGTGTTTCGAAAGTGGAATGCAGTTACACAGTGCTCTCCAATTTATGCAGTGCAGACTAGTGTTGCACTGCAGCCTGGCAGTAAGTGCAGTTGTGAGCCTCCTGTGGCAACAAGAGGACTGCGTTGTGATTACAAAAGAGCACAGCTGCATGCGCCATTGCAAGCTCATAGGCACACTCTAAACACAGCGCGTTTTGAGCCTTACAGGCCTGGAACAATGCTTTACCATGTGATTCACTTTTCTTTCGCCCTTCGTGGTCACACTACAGGAGAGCATGTTGGGGGAGGCAGTGTGCTCTCCCCCACTTGCACAGCATCCCCCTTTTGCACTCTTGTGTTGTCTTTTCTAGTCCCTGCCCTGCCTTTTTTTGCACTGAACTGTACATAATGGTCCCTCTTGTAGTGCAAGTGCGTTAAGGTGCAGGTTGCCAAATGTTCACCCCTAGTGTGCCGGGCTGCGCGCACTGCCGGCCACCTGTTCTTACGCTTTGTGCTCCTTTCACAAAATAGCATCAGAGTCCGTGCCAAAGTGGGGCCTCTGCCACGCCGTTCAGGGCTTGCAGCCTTCCCCCACATCGTCTGCAGAGGGTTGCGTATTTGGAGCAGTGATGCTGCGTGGCTGCCTCTTCCAGGGGCGAGAGCCCCCTTCCCTCTCTCCGCATTGTGCTGCTGAGCCCAAGGATGCGGGTTCGATTCCCGGCCGCAGCGGCCGCTTTTCTGATGGAGGCGAAAAGGAAAAATGACCGTGTGTACAAGATTTCGGCACACGTCAAAGATCCCCAGGTGGTCAAAATTAATCCGGAGCCCTCCACCACGGCGCGCCTCATCGCCTGCATTGTGTTGGCGCGTTAAACCCTACAATCAATCAATCGATCAATCTTTTCCCAAGCAGCTGCAGTGCCCCCTGCGGCAGCGGACTCGGCCCGGGTGGTGGCTGAGCTGGAGGAGCTGTGCGAGGCGCTGACGGAGTTGCGGGCCTCCTCGGTCGAGGAGCCACGGCCCCTGGCGGAGCTGGAGCGGTTTATAGCGAGCGTGAGTGTGCCCCCGCCCCCGACGGGGGACGAGCTGTTGCTGCTGCCGGGCAGCGCGGACGACGACCTGTCCGCCTACATCATCCCCCCGCCGCCCCCGAGCTGCGAGGAGGAGGAGGAGCAGCGGCAGGTGCTGGCCCGCTTCGAGCGCGCCTCCCAGGACCTGCGGCGCCTGATGGCCGCCCAGGAGCCCCCGCCCTTCCAGGGGCTGCGCGTGCTCGGCCTGCTCGAGCCCAGCCCCGCCGAGCGGCGCCCCCGCCGGGGCTCGGACAGCCACACGTACGAGAACTGCGAGCTGCCTCGGCTGCAGGAGACCCACTCGGCCCCGCAGCTGCACAACGGCGGCCTGGCCGAGGACAAGCCACGGGTGCCCCCACGGCTGCGCAGGGGGGCCGAGCCGCCCCGGCGGGACCGCACGGGCAGCTGCGACCAGCAGCGCTGGCAGGTGGCTCGCTCCCACTCGTGGACCAACCTGCACGCACCCCTGCTCGCCACCCGCAGGGGCCCTGCAGGGAAGCCCCCGCTGCCGCCCACGCTGCAGCAGGTGAGCTACGCTTCGGAACTTCACTCAGCCTCATTTCAGCCCCAAAAGACGTTTTCGAAGAGTAGTGAAAAACTGATATTTCACGCTAAAGGGGCGTGTAATGGGTGGGAGTGATGTAATGTGGGTCAGCACTAAAAACATTTTTAGTGTGTTAACTGCCTGTTACCTTTTGTGGAGAGGGGGAATCGTGGAAACCGTGAGCGACCGGCGAGGAGGCGCCTTCCCCCTCGCTCGGCAGCCAGGTGTGCGTTCACGGTGACATCATGAGTGACGCGGAAACCCAGCCATCCCATGGGATGGCGGGGTGAGTGACATGAAGTCATTCGAAGAGGTGACAATTGATGCGGGAAGCCAGTGCAGCGAGACTCAATGGGGCGGTCAGCCAGAGGAACAGGAGCGAAGGGAACTGGGCTCTTCTTAGCTAGCCTTGACCAACATCATCCTACGATTCACGCCCAAGCCAAATGGCTTTGGACGCGAACCATTGAGAGACCCCCCTGGAAGAAGGGAGCGCTAGGGTGGTTTGGATAATAAACAACCCCCTTGAAGATTTCCGTCTGTCGGCCTTGCCTCTTGCCTGCCTCCCATTTCGGCGCTAAAGCCACGGCTGCCAAGTGTGGAGGATTCTTTGAGTGTGACCACACCAAACATTTTCAAGTGACGCAGTCAAACACAACTAAAGACCCCTCCACAATTGTCCAGTCATGTGTCATAGTGATGGGTTATGATGGGTTAATTTGTGAAACATGTTAAGATAGCACAGCAGAGACAGGACTACAAAGGAGAGACTACATACAAAAAAAGATACAGAAACAGTGCATCTGTGAACATAGGTGAAGCAGTCGGGAAAAATTTATCGCAACGAAGTCAGGTGGGTCATTTTCTACGCACATGGAAAGTGCGCATTCAGATAACCTATTCCTTTTTCTGCAAACTAATAAATGCCATGCTTACACAGCTATCACCTGCATTCACAATGCACCACCACAATTCATGGTTAGTTAGTTCGCCAGCTGCCAATTGCACAAACAAGGTTTTGTGACGTCGTAGAAAACTTTCCATAAGAAAACTTTGGCAAATTGGCTGGGGATTCACGACTGCTTCACATGTTTTCTTTAATACCTCTATTATTTGTTGGAAGTTTGCAATAAAATTGGTATCATTGTTAGCAGAACAAAGCAGTCTTTCTAATGAACCAAACTTGTATTTCGTCTTCATGGCCCTTTAATTTAACAAAACAGCCAATTCAAAGACAAGCATTGCATTGTGCGGCGAAGCTTAAAAAAACACGTGTGTCGTGCGGCAGAAGATAGTTTAATTATAAGATAGCATTTTAAGATAATTTAAGGTGGCATGCCCAAATCAAGAATTGCCATTTTGCTTTATTGGGTGGGTTGCGCTCAGACAATCCTCTACCTGCGGCTGCCGTGTTTACGGCGCCTAGGTGGGAGGCAGGCAGGAAACAAAGGCAACCAACGCAAACCTCCAAGGGGGTCTATTATCCAAACCATCTTAGCGCTCTTGGGAGTTCTTCCGGGAGTTTCTCATTAGTTTAGCGACTGAAGCCACTTTGCTTGGCCGCAAAATGGTGTGTACAGATTTGGTCAAGGCTAAGGGGCCATGAAGACGAAATGCAAGTTTGGTGCATTCGATAGATTGTCTCGTTAGAATCATGCTGGCACCACTTTTAACGTAAACTTCGCTCAAATAAGCTGTATAATTATTAAGAAAAAAAAGGGAATGGCCATGCAACCCACTAGCTCATTTTCCGCAATAGAACCTATGATGTCATGCCAGCCAGCTCTGCGATTGGCGGAGGCCGGAAAAAGCAAACACAAATTAGGCAGGACTTATAAGCTTGCCGAACGAGCTATTTGTGCTTAAATTTAGGGCACATTCTTTTTATATCAGTAAGAATGCTGGGACAAACAGTCAGTGAATGAATGAATGAATGAATGAAATCTTTATTGACAACAACAGGTGGAAGTTACGAAAGCTCACGTAAACATAGAAGTACCGATGCATAGTGCTGTTGGTACTATGCTTCGTTTAGATGCACAGCACTGTGGGGCTTTGGGTTTGTCACAGACGACAGAGGCTGATTGACGCAAGTGACGGTGTCTTGTGTCTATATTTGTCGAGCAAGCACCATGTTTCATGAAACGATTATTTTCTTCATTAACAAAAATAAGCCAGGTTTAAATACGGTCACGGACAAACCAAAGGCAGAAAACAGCTTGCCCCGGTGTGGTGGCGCCATCTAGGTTGGCCAACAGTAAGCAAGTCTCGGCTCCACACCAAGTTTAGCTGAAAGACTTGCTCTTATGATGTCATTGAAAATGTCGTTCAAACACATGTCTTGGCGCGAGAATCAAAATTTAAGCTTAAAGGAGTACTGACACCAAATTTTGACGCCTAAAAAATGATATAATTGGCTTCAGTAGTTTGTACAGATGCCTCACAGAAATTTTTGCAGCGATCCGAGGCCGGAATCACATCTAAAATCGATTTTGATTGTCCAGGCCGCGAGCTTCCACAAATCGGCAGCACTAGCGAAGTCGCTTTCGGCGTGACGAAACATCGGCCTGCGTGTCTGGCCGGTTCAGGGTGACGTCATATAGCCGTTTTCGGAACCGGAAACGATATCCTGCGCTGCTGTTGTCGGTGGTATTCGTTTGGGCAGGAGACGTGGGCGTAGCTGTGTGAGCAATGCTTGTAAACGTTGCGTGTTCGACGTCTTTGCTCTTCAGTTCGTTGCCGGCGCATGGTGTTCGGCATTGGTGCCGAAAACTGCGTGGTGCCGGCACCGCGCGGTGCGCGATGTCAACGGGCACCGCGGCGACGCGGCGGTGCGCGTCGCCGAGCTCGCCCAAGTTGTGCTATGGCAATCTCGCGGTATGCGAAGTACTGCTCGTGGAAGCCTGTCCGAGCAAATCCACGATGACGCCAAGATGCATTATTTTCCACGCGACGACATGCAGCGCTAAACGTGGACTGAGTTCGTGCGCGGCGGCGGCCGCAAGAACTGTCGCCCAAACCAGCGGGCTCGGTGTTGCTCGGTTCACCTTGGGTGTTGGGAACTTTAGGCTTAGTATCGTGGCGACTATTTGATCGCTGGTATCTGTAAAACTGCGAATGACCATCCCTTACACAACTTTTCACCACACTATCATCCCCTTTTTTGCATATGAAGCTTTATTTTGGCAATAATTTCCGTTTCAGCGATCGGTGACCAAGACATCTGCTACGGCCTGTTTTGATTCTAGCGCGCAGGTGGCGCCATCTTTCGGCCGCTCGCCGCACCGCGGTGCCGGCAGTGCTGGGTCGGAGCGCTGAACCTCCGCTGCCGGTCAGCGTAGGCTTACCATCGCGGCAAATATCTGAACGCCACTTTTAAATTCAGCGCTGATAACAACCCCTAGCACAATTTTTCAACACACTAACATCTACTTTCTCGCATGTGGAACTTCTTTTTCGCGATCAGATTGATTAGAAGAGTGGCGACAAGCTGTTGCTATCACGGTCTGTGCCGGTTCGAGCCGCAGTGATATTAAAAAACGAACGACGGCGAAGACATCGCCGGCCTAATCACCTGGCCGAATAAAGTTGTTCTGTCTGTCGGGTGGCAGCGACTCATCCGAGTCTGACGATTCAGACGACATGTCGACTGTGCGGGCGAGTGCGGACCATGTTCAATCGTAGCAGACGATGCGGCGAACGCATGGAGGAAAGAAAAACGTCCCTGACGTCATGGGTGAGACCGTGACGTAAGGCTGGCCCGCTTGCAGGCTGGCCTTCGAACGGTCATTTTCCCGCGCGGCGACCAAATTTGAAATTGGTTGCAATAAACGTGCTATAATTAATTCTGTGTTGGTGGATGACAGCTTTCGGTTCCATTTCCGTAATTACTGGGCCAATAGGTATTCTTTACAGCATAAAAACTGAAAGCGAGAAATTTCGTGTCAGTACTCCTTTAAATGGGTTAATTTTGCAGTGAATAAAGCATCGTTCGCCTCCAGACAAGCGCTGGGGGCACTAGAAATACGAAATCTCTTGAACAAAACAAACTTGTATTTTGTCTTCATGGCCCCTTTAATGCCCTGTGCTCCTGCTGCCACCTTCAAATGGTGTCTGCTGTGTTGCGAGCTCACCATACCTTTTCACTTCTGGGAGTGGCGTCACGTAGCTTTCCCCGCCGCTGCATTAAACGGCCAGGTTTCCGCAAGACCCGTGACATGACTGAACGTGAACCTGGCTGCCAAGTGAAGGAGCCATCGCCATCGTACTGGCTGATTGTGCAGGAAAGCAGGTTTCCGCAATTCCCCCTCTCCACAGCTGTCTGCTTTTGCCCTTTGTGTACAAAATCAGCCAGGCCGAACCTTTTGGGTGCATGTGGTAGGTTCAAAGTGGCTTTATTCCTCAGCGAAACCGGCGTTTGTTCTTGTATAATGAGCCAGCTTAGCTAACGCTACATACAGTAAAATCTTGGCACAATGAACACCACACTATGAACTTTCCTGATTAACAAACATTTAAATCCCACCCTGACTGCTTATTTAATATTGTACAATTTAAAAAAATTGTACACTAAATACAATGTATAATTTAAGTAGATTTAATCTACAATTATTTCACTACTGTGTACTTCAGAATAGCGAACTTCTCAAAATAACGATTGTTTTATTTAATTCCGCGCTATCAATGCCCTAGTACTACAAACTCATATTTTGAAGTCCGGGGATCCTTAGATTTCAGTGAAACAATTGCGGCAACCGGAGGAGTAGGCTAGCAGATGACGCTGCAAAGCGCAGTAAGTGGACGCCTTGCAACTTGCTCCGGTGAGAGAGAGTCAAAAAACGAAGCTGAGTAGCCCAGATGAGTACTGACATTCATTCGTCGTTTTTGCTTTTTTTTTTTTTTTGTACATGGCAGTATTATGATCAAATGATGTGCAAAGAAACCTGTAATGTTCCCCTCCTCTTATTTCACTACTGTGAAACACAGGAAAAATGCACTTGTGTAGCTTCAGGCTCCTAGACACCAAGGTGAAGCTTTTTTTTACAAGAAGGCAATAACATGAGACTCTTGCTGAGCTAGTTGGCCCTGCAGTGCATCTTTTTTTTTTTTCCCTTATTCTGGTATCACGTCTTTTTATAAGTCCATATTTGACGCAAACTATTCTTTGGGAAACCAATATTTTAGATTCGTGTGTGCAGGGACATTTGCGGTGCATGTGTTACATTTTTAAGGCAAAGGCCTTAAGCGCCCTGTTCTGTGAAAAAGTATTTTTGTTGTCCAGTCAAGAAAAATGGTTCCCACTTTACAGAGTAAATAAATAATAAACATCTGTGGTCTGGTGGGATTTGGACCCGGGTCCCCATAGTAGCAGCAAACTGCTCTACTGATTGTGCTATTCCAGCACCGAGGGAGAGACTAGAACAAAAGTTGTCATTGTTGTGCCTTTTTTCATGCACATGCCCACTTGGAAGATTGGCTCGGAATCGGGGGGCTGAGGGGCTAACGTTCCTGCTTCGCAAAATTCACAAAACTGTGAAGTGGAAATGTAAAAGCTGTAGAATAGTTCGTGCTGCATGAATGTGATGGCATGTGAGTAGAACAGCCATGCAAAACCCAGATTCTAAGGAGGCTGTGGTGTGTGCCAGCCGCCTACGTAATTAGCACAGTAAGATAAAGAAGTGAAAGCAAATAGGAAAGGAAGCCAATCGGAAGTAATTTTCGGAAGTGGGACACCCCATTGCTGCAGCATTAAGTAGCGAATGCCTCAAAAACTGTTGATGTTGGCGGGGCAGCAGAGCTTGGTTCAACTTGATCGGGTGCTGGAATTTCCGGTGCCATCGACTCTGTTGTCAGCTCAAAGGGGCACGGGTGCTAGCTGTGAGTGGCATGCCTGGTCACCACGCGTGAAGAGGCGGGCGATTTATGCGGCTCGAGATTGCGCCCAGTTGCGTGGCGGGGCCACATGACGACGCCCCGTGGCGACGCCCTTGCAGGAGCCGGCCAGCAGCAGCAGCCCCCTGAGCGGCCGCCGGGCGGGTTCCTTGCGGGTCGTGGGCAACCGGGCGCGGCTGACTCAGCACGAGCGCAGCAGCTCCGCCGACGAGGCCAGCGGGGGCTCGGCCTTTGCCCGGGCCCAGGACCAGGTGCTGGGCCTGGTGTTGCGGCTACAGGAGGCCCTGCAGGGCAGGGCCGGCCCAGGCCCAGGCAGCGATGCCGAGCGGTCCGCGCGGGAGGCCCTGCTGAGCCAGTCGCGGCAGTTCGTCACCGCCTCCAAGGTGTTTGTGCGCAGTGCCAGTGAGGGGGGCGGGGGGCCCGTGACTGCGCAGCTGGCCGCGTGCCTCTCCCTGCTGGAGGGCATGTGCGCCGCCGCCGAGCAGCTGGCCCCCAGCAGCCCCGCCCTGGTGGAACAGGTGGTGGCGGTGGCCGTGGCGTACGCGCGCGCCACGGGGGCCGCGGGGGGCCCCGCCGTGGGGACCCTCGTGCACCAGGCCACCGACCTGGCCTCGGCCCTGACGGCTCTCATGCGGACGCTGCGCGCACCGCCCAGCGAGGGCTCCTCCTAACCCCCCTCGTGTGGTGGTGGTGGGGGGGCCCAGTGCAGGACTACAAGAGGCAGGTTACAAACTATAAACGATACTCAAGCTTTTTCCCTTACCTGCATATTGAAGACGCATCGCCCAAACTTCTTCACAAAGCTGCCTTGTCACGGGCCCGTACTGGCGCAGGACAGTGTGTTCCAAGCCAGGCTTGGTCAGAAGGAAAAGGCCGAACCTTGGAAGAGGCGGCCCCCAGCAGCCACACTGGGTTATTGGCTAATCGGAAGAGTCTGGTATTTCCCCTCTCATGCAAGATGCAGAGTAGTCAAGCACACGGCTGGAGTGCCCAGTGTGCCTGGCAGCAGGCCACCGTCAGGGAAACGCATGTGTGTGATTGCGAAATCAACTTTGGCCACCAAAATTCCCATTGCAGTAGCGGTCACCTTCGCACACTGGACTCGGTTCAAATGGCCACTGGCTCCCACTGGTTCGCAGCATCCATTCGACTGGACACAGTTCCTCCTTGCTTCCGACACAATTTACCAGATGCTAAGGTGCAGCTGGCTCATTCCACGGAGAACGTGCTGCCTGTGGTTTCCTTGAATGCTGCTGTGCGAGAGAGAACCCGGCATGGTGCTCTTGTCCCGGCAGAGTCTCCAGGAACACTGGCCATCGATGGCAAGGCCAGCAGCGCACCAAAGCAGCTTGGGAGAATCTCGCGACACGGAAGCTTTCCACGCCACTGGGCCAGGATTGTAGCAATAAGCGCGGTGCCAGGTGTTAAGGCCCTGTGGTTTGGGAAGAGGGCTGGCTCACAGGTGCAGACAGAGAGAGTGGTGTATTGCTGTTGTCTTATAATTAAGGTGTATTCTCTTGTGTAGTTATATCCTTGTTGAAAGTTATCATCTGCAGGATGAACGAAATAAGCCCAGGGCACTTGCATTGCTCGATGCAAGGAGCAGCATTTTTCCAGCAGTGTTGTTAACGGGAACTTGCTCATGTTGACGGTCCTCCCGCATGTACAATAATAACAAAGGCACGCGAGACAGTGCAAAAGATACCCGCAGCCTTTTATTTCATTAATAAAGACTTTTAAGAAAAAGAACGTAGTTGCGTATCGGTGAATTTCGCCACAGCAGCAGCGCATGTGCAAGGCACGCTGGACTAGGAGACGAGGCAGCTCCTCTCGGACCGCTGCAATGGGAGAGAAACAGAACAGCACGGTTGGAACCAACACCACAGGGCTCCTGCGACTATTGTGGCAGATTCTGTGGCCACACAAGCAGCCCCTCTGCTCTTACCCTTTGGTTCCTGTCACGGTGCGGCCGCCGGTCACTGCTGCTGCAACAGAGGAGGACAGGGACCACTTTCACTTTATCCCTTTGCGACGCGGCGTGCACAATTATGCACATGACTTTTAAGAGCATTTTTGTGAGTTACAATAGTCGTCATCCCCACTTGAACCGTTCAGCCAGCATTCGCATTTTCCGCTGCGATTTCATGAATGCCACGCCAAATGCTTTATTAAAACAAGACAGCAAGATGGACGCCTCGATGTTCTACATCGCGTCAAGTAGGTGTTCTTGGTTTTACCTTTTCTGTCTCTTTAAAACATTTATTGAAGAAAAACTGCAGCTGTTACCGTAATATATAAGGGCTATTGTAGCAATAGTAATCACGTTTGTCGATATGTGGACATGACCAAATTTTATTAACTACTGATGACATCGACTTGTTTATGGTTTTTAAGTGAACTATTGGTTATCAAAAGCATACACAGGCAGTTAAATTTTTCTGATGGTACATCCTAATGCGTGTCACAAAGGGTCATAAGGAAAATAAACAAATTACAAAGTTAATATAATGTGAAAGGCCAGCCATATAAATTTCATTTAAAGGATGACAAGTTTCATGCTACATGACGTAACAAGGGAAATGCTACAAATGTCACTGTCAACTGCACATCAGCATCCAAATGACACTATCAAACGGAACCAGATGCGCCACAACAATTGCAC
This sequence comes from Haemaphysalis longicornis, assembly GCF_048455015.1. Taxonomy (NCBI): domain Eukaryota; kingdom Metazoa; phylum Arthropoda; class Arachnida; order Ixodida; family Ixodidae; genus Haemaphysalis; species Haemaphysalis longicornis. The sequence continues at coordinate 36,190,022 of NW_027526335.1, forward strand.
AGTCGGTGTCTCTTGCCGGCCGCCGATTGCACAAGCAAGTCTGTGTGCCACGCAAGAACTCAGCGAGAACATTGCTGGTGAAGTCCCACAGTTGATGAAGCAGTGCAGTCTTTCTGAATGAAGAATGAGCCAAACTTGTATTTTGTTTTCATGGCCTATTAATCAAGGGGGCACACTGGTCTTAAACCAAAAATGTTTATTTCTACAGTTGTGGTGAAAAAAAAATTGGAGGACATATGTAGTTCTTCATTCTGATTGTATGACCACATTGAAATTTATTCGGATTTGTATAATTGATTTCTTGACAGCATTGTAAAAAATACTGCTGGAGTGATGCAGCCGAACAAGGTACCAGTGAACTGTGCACAAATCGAGGAGTGCAGTAAGACTAACAGTATCATTCTATCCGGTCTGTAGCAGAAGTTACGACCGGTGAAGTTTGGGGTTGGAACCAGAAAATCCGGTTTTGCATTCCAAGCCCACATTTCAAACGGTCGTTAACTTCTGCTACAGACCAGATAGAATGTCACTGTTAGTCTTACTGCACTCCTTGATTTGTGCACAGTTCACTGGTACCTTGTTCGGCTGCATCACTCCAGCAGTATTTTTTACAAACGCTATCAATTACAAAAAATCTGAATAAATTTGAATGTAGTCGTTTTACACAAACACATTTTATATTTATAATCAGAATAAAAAACTACATATGTCCTCCAATTTTTGTCATCGTAACTGTAAAAATAAAGCTTTTGATCAAAGACCCTTGTGCCTCCTTAACATCAAGCTAGGATAGAGGACATCCTCGCTAATATTGAGGAAAGCGCACATTGTGAAGGTCGGAAGTGTACCAACGAAGGGGCGGAAACCAGAGGGCAGTTGGAGTCGTCCAGAAACTGCTTTCTATATTCTATGCAAGTATCTTCACGTTTATCAAACTAACACGATGACTGCTCCAGTGTGTATAGTATATAGTAATGCTGCAACAAAGAGCCACACCACTAACAGATACTACATTGCATTATTTTTTCTAGCTGCTCACCCCCCCCCCTTTTGATTGAGGCAACGTTGAACAGGTTTTGATGGGTTCAAGATCTTGAAAAGAGCTTTGTGCTTCAATTACTTCCGCCTCAGTTGCTGGACTTGCCCATGTTTTCGTTTCCGCATTTTTTTTTTTTTTTTCTTCCCTGAACTGGACATAGCCAATTTTGTCTATCCACCTGGTAGTCTGTGTGACTAACTCCACACCGCTGGTGAAGCAGAAGGCTTTGAGAGAACATGCGAGACAGCACAACACCGCTGCACTATTGTGCGGTGCCAATGTTTGTCGGTGCCTCCAAAGTTATGAGGCAAGGTGCCATTTCAGCCTCCTCAGTCAGTCGTTCCGCCAAGAGAGCGACAGGCCTGCCTGCTGCTGGCGAGCGGGGGGCAAACAAGGCCTACTCACCCACTGTCCTCGGCCTCGTACATTGACAGCTGCAAAGCCCGTGCAAGCGCCTCATCTTCACTCTGCAAAGGCACACAAGGGCCAATTCAAGCATGCTGTGTCTTCAAACCTCGTGCACATTGTTTCGTTGCTGACCACAAAAATAAATACCCAGCTTTTTTTTTTCTTTTTTTTTTACATCCCTCCACATCAATGCAAATGGGGAGGGGGGACTGTGCAGTTCAAAGTTGCGTTTTCCCACACACCCAGTGAGTCCACTGCCATTATTGCACTCTCTTTCTGGCTGGCCTATCGTGGAAAGGAAAAAGGAGGCAAGTTTCACTGTTCAATTTAGGACACGCCACTACCCTCGAGGAGGGTCCAATTACGGGGCCCTGGCAAAAAGGGGAGTTCCATCACAACCTCCCTGCAAGTGGTCAGCTTGGCACACTGGTCTGGCCGTGGGGCAACGTGGTTTGCTTGCATTTACCTGTATTAAATGGACAGAGCATGGAGGGCGATGCAAGCAGTTGGAAACAATGAACAAGTTTGGTGACTACTAGTTGATTGTAAGGTTTAACGCGCCGTCGCAACGCAGGCGATGAGGCGTGCCGTAGTGGAGGGCTCCAGATTAATTTTGACCACCAGGGGATGTTTAACGTGCGCCGACATCTCGTACAGATAGGCGCTTTTGCTTTTCGCCTCCATCAGAAAAGTGGCCGCTGCGGTCGGGAATCGAACCCGCATCCTCCTGTTCAGCAGCACAACGCCTTTGCCACTGAGCCGCTGTGGTAGGTTGGTGACTAGTACATTCATTATCTAAAGAAGTGCGACATAATTCTGCCATACTCCCCCTTGATGCAGTGCTGAAAGGTGAAGTTAAGCAGACAATATGTAAGCATACTCCTTTTTTTTTCTTTTTTTTTTCTCCAGGAGCTCAACATGGGTGTGCAGGTTAGATACATGCAGGGGCAACTACAGTGGAACCCCGATAATACAACTTTCAAGGGACCGCGTGAAAGCATCATATGACCATGGTGCTGCATGATTGGAGTACAGTCAAACCCGGATAGAGCGAATTATGCTATATATCGAACAAAAATATTTAAGTTACGGAAATAAATGGGAAACATATTCCTTATAACGAAGTTCACATCCGATATATCGAACTCTGGGCGCCTAGAATGGCTGCCGAAATGCATGATCTCGGAGCGGCGATTGAGATGTGGATTGGCCGCGACCACGGAGCAAGAGCGGCGACTGAGACATTGCGCCTCGCATGGAGCGACGTGACGCCTAATACTTTCCGTAACTGTTTCCGATGCACGGGACTCGCGATGGAACCCGCCCAGACAGCGAGTCCGGACCAAGACAGCAGCATCGGTGAACGGTGGGAAGAGCTCGCCAACATTCCCGATGATGTCGCGAGTGAAATCCGTCCGACGCTTATAATGAAGCGCTTTCGGCAGTCGATGTGTTCCGCCAATGCTTCTTAGATTTTTGAGGACGCGGACTCGAACTGGTGCAAACAATGTTTCATGTAGAGAATGCTACGCTAGTTGAAGCCGCCAAAACGAAAGTGAAAACAAAAATCACCGTTTTTTTTTTTTTTTTGCAACGTGGGCAGTTAAGGCGGAAAGTAGCTTTGATACTTGCAATAAATAGATTATTTTGGTATGGTAATGGCTACTGTACTGTGTTCATTTCTGCCTACGCGGATGGCGGAGTTGGGGAGGCGGCGGGGGGCTCCAGCGGATTGCGAACTCGTAACAATAAGCTCGTTATAGGCGGGTTCGGTTATATCGAACTATTGGATATATTGAACTAATCGCGGTGCATATTGAAGTTCGCTATAAATGGGTTTGACTGTACAGCTAAATGCCGACCTAGTAGACTGTCTCGCACGAAAGACGAGCTAAGAAATTATATAAACTACTATATTTAGCATGTTCTCGCGTAATTTGTGAGCTAAAATCCCGAATTTGTAAAAACAAAAACAAAACAACAACAACAACAAAAAAACCCTACTTCGTGCCCCCTTCTCGACTCCACGGAGTCCTTTAAGGCACACCAACCATGCACCTCACGCATGCGAGATGAGCTGGGGAGGCCGACACTGCCAAGGCCAAGCGAAACGAGTGATAGTACGAGGTGCCAATGGGAAAAAAGGCTGGTAAGAAAAGAATAAAGCGACAACTCGGCTTTGAAAGACCCTGATAAGCAGAGACCAGAGAGGGGAAGAGAGAATGTCGCAAAAGAAAGAAGCTTGGATTGAGCGGGCAAGGAAAGCGGGTGTTCAGCCACCACTGTGGGGTTGCATTGTATGTTTTTTTTTCAAATTCACAATCTGCCGGCCACCTGGACTGATTTCTTGCAGTTGGTGCGTTGACGTTTTGCTGGCGCATGGTGCCGTCGCTTGTGTTTGTTCAGCAGGTGGTCTGGCCGCAGCGTCAAACGGGGGTTAAAAATAAATGAAGGTAGGGACAAGGTGGTGAAACGTAAAAGATGGGAAAAGTGCCGGCTTATCCCCGTCCGGGTCCGTGGTATGAAGCCAATCGTGCTCACCCAAGCATCATATCGTCGGGGTTTTTAATGCATTTTTTCTATGGGGAATTTGCCAGGACCGCGGTTACCCGTCGCAAGACCGGGGGGCGTATCATTGGGGTTCCACTGTATATGCTTGAAGATACCATATCATCACAAAAAAATGCACTGCTCATGCTTCCATACCACGTTTCATCACACACAGATCAGGCCCACAAAGTTAGGCCCCCTTTTTGTCATACTGCTTTTTGCACAAGTAATTCAAAGGTGGGAACACCTGCTAGCAGCCTTGGTTGATACTCGAGTACTAGTAATTCAGAAAGCGCTTGCATGGCCACCTTGGTATGAGAGAGGGCAGCTGACTACTTCCTTTGAATTTCCTCTGCCATTATTACGCATGGCGTGAAAGGACTTTGATGCTTGTACTAGATGCTGCTGTTACCCCCCCTCCCTTCTCTGCCGTGAAATCGTGTGTCAAGACTGTTCTCTGCCACCACTAGTACCCCTACCCCTTAAGCCACGAGGGCATGGCCAGCTCCATTTTTACTGGCAAGCTGCACAGTGCGACTGACGACACAACACCCTGCAGCTCACCCCTGTGGCCACGACTAGACCTTCAGTGTTGATAATCACCAGTGGGGTTTGGCCACTCACCAAGCTTCCCTGGAGGGCCAGCACATTGCTGGCGGCGGTCTGGGTGCGCACAGCTGGAGGCGGGTTGGCAGGCTTCCTCTGCTGGAGCCGGGACACTGCACCAGCACTGCAAAGCACACGGCACGATGGCTGCTGTACACCGGGCAGATGGCAAGCTATTCACGTAGTGCTCTGCACAGTGACCAGCGGCGCATTTGAAGGGGCCTTTCTTTTCCAAGTTTCACGATGCCCATGCTCTATACACCATCATGCTTAGCACATCACGTGACCAACGGGCCACAAAATAAACAAGTGCGTGTCGTGACAGCTGCACAGAAGCTGTGCCATAACGGCGATTATGGGGAGAGCATGCAGTGATTGCAGCCGTCCAATCACGAATCGCTTCAAATAAACAGCAGGGGGATGCTACTTGTGCAGGTAGCATCGTGCCAGTTCCTCCGCGCAAGGTACGGACACCCAAACCGGCAGAAACATTGCGACAACATGACCATATCTAACAACATGATGATCCAATCGTGGTGTGCCGGAAATTAACGCAAGGGACAATCACGTTGGCAGGTGTTGTCGTGTTAGTTTATGTCACAGTGGCTGTAGTGTGCAATGGCTCCTCTGCACAAGGTGTGGACGCCCAGAAGCATTGCGACAGCAGAAACATGGCAGTCGTAAAGAGCGTCGCCATAGCCCTGCACCTATAGTTCATACCACAAGCTAGCTGCAGCACTGTGGAGGCTACATTGTTATCAATAGTGCGCCCACTGAGGGCGCCTAACTCGCCATGAAGGGGGTCCTGAAAGGACATTCCCTTCTCCCCTCTCGGCAAGTGGCACCACAAGGCCCCGGTGCCTTTTGTCGATTCCTTTGCAGCGAGTTAGGCGCCCTGAGGGGGACAACAATGTAGCCTCCACAGTGCTGCAGCTAGCTTATGGTATGAACTATAGGGGACAGTTAAAACGAGCTACGTGTTTCCCATGCAACCAAACTACTTCAAAGTCGCCTAAAGAGCACCTCTACGAAGGCACTGCAGCTCATGCCAAAGGACATGACTACAAGGTGCGGCCATCTGGCAATTTCTTTTTTATCAATGCCAGTGCAGTGCGGTTTCAAAGCGCGCAGCAGCGCCATTGAAAACTCTTCATGGTGTCCGACAGAAAGCAACGACTGGAAAGTCTTCACCCATGGTGCTACTCTAGGGGGGAGGGGGGTGGTGGGGGCACAGCAGGTTTGCGGTTGCACCTCTCAAACCGCGGGATCACCTACCTGGAATTCAGAACACAACAACAATGGTCTGTAGGTTTCTCACAGGATAGCCTCAGTGTTTCCTTTACGACTGCACCCACAGTCCCAATTTCATTGAGAACTTGACTTTTTTTAATAGTAGCTGGGCAGTGAGCAATGCTAGAAATGCCCATGATTTTCCCCAATTGGGTTCTTCACTGGCTCTTGCAGTTCTAGTGACTGAATGTGGGAGCAAGCAGTGTGCAGAAGGAAGGCTACCAAGTGAAGCAATGACCAGAAGCCGCCTTTCAACACAGCAACACTGTTCCTGGGATGTTCCTCTTTGCAAATAAAGCAGGGGCTGCCACCCCCATTGCGCTTACACAAAGACAACAGGATCTGGGGAAAACCTGCCTCCAGGGTACCCACCAGTCCTACAACAAAGGTGCTGTTGAAGAACAGCCCCTTAGGAGGGTACATCCGCAGAGAGATGTGGCCTATATCAACACCGCTTTGCCGACAAGTGCAAGCTGACAATGTCGAGTCTGCAGAAGACGTCGCAACTTATCCTACAGCACCACTGCTAGAACAGACAAGCTAGTACCATTAACAGAAGATACGTGTAAAACGAACTGCGGCCCTCATTAGTGTCCCACTGAACACACACAGCAGGGCAGCCAGCACACGTATGTTAGAGCCAATCAGTCGGGCTGTGTGTCGCTGGTGACGCTGTGCTACCACATAGCGTTCCTTTGCTACCACAAGATGGGTTCCTTTCAGAGCACGTCACTGGCAGCGTGTCCACACAGAACGGTAACCACTGGCAGCCAACAGGGCACATGTGACCAGAAGGGTGGATGTTGCTTAGGGCAACGCGTGCAGGGACAGTGTTTCCCTTTCTTCAGTGTGGGCACTGGGGCCTAGCCTTGCGGTAAGAGCTCTCCGTGGAAAGGGGTCGTCAGGCAGATCCCTGCAACACGCACGGTGCGCAAAGGTGCCTGCAGTGCTGCCGGAAGCCTGACAGGGCCACAGGCAAAGCACGGGCAGTTCCAGCTGGGGCAGACTCACCTGGAGTGGCCAGTGCAGCGGTGGTCGTCTGGATACCGGTGCTTGAGGCAGTGGTTGAGGTTGCAGTGCACACACTTGACGGGAATCACCTCTTTCTGCTTGCAGCCCTTCACCGAGCAGCGATTGACATAAGCCTGCACAGAGAAATGCCGAGGCAACTCTCTTTCCCCTCAATGCCGGGTAAGGGCAAAAACTCTAGTCTCCAGAGTCGGCATGGAAAGGAGTTTTGGTAGCTACACATGCACTGGTGAGCCGCCCATTACCAGTTGCACCACCCCAGTGTAACATACAAATACCAGCTCTGTTGTGCGTCGTGGGCGGCATTGCATTCACTAGGGCAGAGTCTTTAAAACAAGTCTGAATTCTTCAACAGGCTGTGCAATATCAAAGTGACAACAGAACAGAGTAGGGGTTTACTCAGCAGCAGAAGAAACACAATTGTCCTTTGCAGTATAGCAGGCATCACGGTTTGTTGTTTTTGTTCACAGCTTGTTTTCGTTGTTTCTGAACAATATCACACTTTGTTGTTTCCGAAAACACATCATCTCAGACCGTACCTGTAGCATCCAGTGTTCCGCAGGGGTCGGTTCTTGGACCACTTTTGTTGTAGATTTTCATTAGACATAACTTCCATTATAGAGCGCAACGTTGTTATTTGCAGATTACTGCATTGCATCATTAACAGGGAAATTGGTAGCTATGCTGACCATCTAATGCTTAACACGTATCTTAGCAAAATAGCGAAACGGTGTTTTCACTGGCAAATGACCATAAACATTTTTTTTTTTTAAATCAGTTGCATGACTGTTTCAATGGAAAAACAGCCTTCTGCTTTTACCTGCTTCATTAACGTCATGCCCTGAAGTAAGGTTCATCAACACAAATACTTAGGAATCACGCTTAATTTATCTTAGATGGGATGCACACATCACAAACATTACCACCGCCACGTTGTGCAAGCAATCCTATCTAAAATGGTGCCTAAAGACTTCCCCCACTCCTACAGTTCACAGGACATTTGTTAGACCACTTCTAGAATATGCAAGCACGATACGGTTCCCGCACTCGACTACCGTCATTAAAAAGATTGCAGCTAATTCAGAACAGTTACAAGATTGATAAGCATACATATACATCTTTTTCTCAGACCCACCCAACATGCCATAAGCACGACCGCATCATATCCGAATATTCCTCCATTAACGACATGTTTACGTACTTGTTTTTTCTTGTTGCAATATGCGAGTGGAATAAACTGGACTCGGTGATAACAAACGCTAACTCGTCATCTAAGTGCAGCCAATGCTAGATTTCTCAATACACGAATAAAATTTATTGTTACGCAAAGCAAACTTACCACATGTGTAGCATTTTTAGCTCTCAGATCTGCTCGTTTCTTTGCGTATTTTTTTGTTGCTGTAGCTTTGTAGTAGCACTATTTTTACCTGTTTGATCTGCTTGTATTTTTTTTTCCCTTATTACTGCAGCTTGTAATATACGCATGTGTATGTGTAAATATGTGTAATTATTTGTGTTTATGCGTGTACATGTTTTGTTTTCTCATGAAGGAAGCCTGCTTAATTACACGCTTCTTGCATGCCCGTTATGTACGCCCACCTGCTATGCTCTCGAATGAAAGTGGCAGTATTGTAAATAAATAAATATATAAATACGGGGCAAATGCTTAAAGGGGCCATGCAGCCAAAATTCAAGTTTGTTTTATTCAAAAGATTTGGTGTTTCGCAGTGCCCCTAGCACTCGTCCGGCAGCAAACGATGCTTTATTCTCCGAGAAATTAAACATTTCAAGCTAAAATATTAATTTTCCCACCAAGTAGTGTATTTCGGGACATCAGCGGTGACGTATCCAGGGAAAATGCTAAAGAGCTGCTGTGGACGGCAAAACTTCTTTTTGTTTGCAGTGTCCTTTCACAGATGGTGCCACAATAGCACTAAGACGCCGCTGTCCACACTGTACTTGGCTTACTTTTGTTACGGTTGAAAGTAATCGTTCGTAAAAATTTGGGTATGCTCTACAAACAGGGTCACGTAAGTGGCGATGTTGCTTATGCCAGTTAGCCAGTGTCGTGTCACATAAGCCTAACGCGCCCGACACCTGTGCAGCTTCAGCCGTCAAAGTGAGCGCCGTACACACTGGTGCTTTTACGTTTACTTGTTTGTTCCATCATTCTTACTCCTATACAAAGAATGTGCACTAAATTTAAGCACAAATAGCTCCTTCTGCAAGCTTATAAGCCCTGCCTAGATTGCGTTTGCTTTTGCCGGCCCCAGCCAATCGCACGGCAGTGCATAATATGTCATAGGTTCTAGTGAGAGAAACGAGCTAGTGTGTTGCAAGGCCATTCTCTTTTTTCCTAATTCTATAGCTTATTTAAGTGACTGTGTTAAAGGGACCCTGCAACACTCTTCGTGCAGTGCAAGTAAACCTGCGCGACATTTAGATTAGACTTCCAGGAACACCCGAGCCAAATATTACACGTGCACGTGAAGCGGTAAGCGCGCAAATCGCCGTGAAAGACGCGGAAAAACCAACCGCGCTCTCTTCAATTCTCCTCATTATGGACCCCTGGCATGGCCTCTGCGACGTCAATCGGGCCATGGCTGTCCTACTGGCTGTCGCTGGTAAACTTCGCGGCTAAATTCCGGCATTTCCTGTGACGATCAGCCGTCGTCAGCGCTGTGTATGAACCTCTTCTATGTCTGAACCTGTCCGCATGCTTTTGTTTTGAGTGCGCGCAGAGTTTGAGTGACGAACTAAATATTTCACTTTCAACGAGCCCACTCGACAACAAACGTTTATTGCTCCAAAAACGCCCTACCAGCCTGAGCGCTTGCTTGCAAGCAGGCCACCATGCCTGCTTTTTTGTGGCACCAGACCGGAAATAGACCAGTCCACGTTGCGGGGAAAAGGACGAAACTCCCCGGCCTGTGACATATTGAAGGCAGTCGAACAGAACGCTGCGCGCCGCCCCCCTCTCCGGGAGTGAGCGCGCAGCTTTCGTCGCGTTGTCTGCGGTCGAGTTGAGAGGGATCATTTATGCGTGATTTTTCATCGCACGTAGTTTTGGTGACAGTGAACGGATTTTCGTAATTCTTGCGGGAAAAGATTGCTGGGGCAATAGACTTTACTCCAAAATACATTACGATGGTAAGTGTTGCAGGGTCCCTTTAAAAGTGGTGTCAGTGTTATTCTAACGGTGCAATCTTTCGAATGAACCAAACTGTCTGCATAGTCCTTGTGAAGCTGACAGTGCCTGGTAAGGCTGGAGGGTTGCAGCCCATTTGGTGGAAACGTTGTGGCCCTCTGCGACCTTACAGGGCTCATGGTTCAGCAGAACTGCCACCAGTCGCCTCAGACTTTTGGCCAGGACCGAGCGCACAGCTTTCGTATACCTCTACAACTACTGCGGTGTTCACTGCTCCAGATGCTGCACATGTGGACTCGTACTAGAACTGCAGCAGCAGTGCGCCTGTTTTCAGACACACCAAACAGCTGTTGACTGGCTAACGCAAACCGCCACCACGAATTTGCATGCTCGTGTTGCGGCATAGTGGCATGGGCTAAAAGGTCCCCAGTCGATACTTTGGCTGTGAAACCACTACTCAGAAACAGCTGACAAGGTTTTCACATGTGGGCTGCCACACAACAGCTACTACTACGCGACTGTTCCGGCTGGCGCAATGAAGTGAGCGCGTTGGTCACCTTGCGCTTGGCCTGAGCCGGATCCGACTGGCACTCGCGGTCGATGTGGTCGCCAACAGCCACGTCGGGCAGGTCTCCCCGGCGGCTGGGCACGGGCCGATTGCAGAGCGGGCACACGGGCACCTGTACGTCCTTGCCGACGCCCGCCGAGCAGCCGTGCTGACGGTACTGGAAGTGGTCCTTGCTGCGAAGGCCACATCACTCGCACAAGGGCACTCAACTCACTTCACCCGCAGGAACGTACCAGTAAATGTTCCGGCAGGCGTCACATTTCAGAGGTAGGAAATCTGTAAGAAAGCACAGGCGCCTGTTAAGGACTCCCGCGGCAGTGCATTACGTCCGCGAATGCGCTTCGTCGCGTCTGCTGCCGATCGGACGACCTACCCGAAAGTGATCGGCTGGCTTACCCAGAATTTTGCAGGAGTTCTCGGAGCAGTGCTGGCCCAAATCAGGAAACTCCATTGCGACGGTAATCGTAGCTTTTACCGCTGAGACTGCCGGCAGTTGACTTTTATACGCGAGGGCGAAACACAGCTCGTTGCACCATCCTCACGTGGATTGCAAATCTGCTATGTCATCTATATGACGCTGCCCCATCTGCGTTACTAGAGTGTACTAGAAAGATCTAGCGTTACCAGGCGGTACCGTCGCTGTCACCCATCGTCTCCAAAACGCTGCAGTATCAAAACTTCCGGTGACGTCACACACAAAAAAGTATTTTGTGTGACGTCATCAAAAGTTTTGATACCGCATCATTTTGGATACATTTGAATGTAATTACATTGAAATGTAATTACCATGCCCGTTTATTTATTCTAACTCATTATTGCAACCGCTAGTTTTTAGTTTTGCCACGAAGGCTAGAAGCGGCTAGAAGGCTAGAAGCCAATGAGAAAAGAGATTTCGGGCGCCGTCGGTTGTCGGCGTTGTCGGTGCTGCGCGCACTCCATTGCTGCCATCACGTGTCATGGCCATGGCCGCTGAACGTAGGCCGACGTTACCGTCGTCCGGGCAGCCGTAACTCTGTCGTCTTGTGGTGAAAAATGTCGGTGGAGTCGCCGAATCCGCACGTGTTCCTGGACGTGCGAATCGGAGAGGAATCCGGTACATGTTGGGTTTTCCTGCTTCGTGCCAAGCGGTCGTTTCTTAAGTGCCGTCTCTTCGACGCGTACCAAGCTCCGCTGGCTGACTGCGGTGAATTTCGGCGTGTCGGTCGCACACCCCCGAGTTCACATCTGACAAGAAATGGGACCCGCGACGAGCGCAACGCTCGTCTAGTTGCGTCCCCTGTCTCGTCCCTAGTTCTTTTTTTGCGCTGCGACTTCATGAGCGAGCTCTAAGGGGTGAACGTGCTTAACGCGAAGATCGCGTTAATAATCGCTCCACAGTCATTGCTTTGATTAGGCACTAGGAGCATTGTGGACGATTGACTCAAACATGGAATCTCCACGCTGACTCCCTATTCATACGGTTTTCTTCTTTTCCACATGCACCATGCCGAGCCGGCGTTGGTTTGTTTACATTTTGTTAGCGTCTCTTTTTTATTACTTGTAAATAAAGCAGGCTTCCTGATCATTTTGTCGATCACGGTATCAAGTTAAATCGTTAAGTGCACCAAGTCGAATAATGACGTTTCATGGCGTGACACTTCGTCCCTGTTTCTCAAGTCAGTTCGAGCTTCGCAACGTTGCGGCAGCACGTATTTTGCAGTTATGGGCATGCAAATAAGCAAGCTAATTTGAGTTCCTCTTGCTGCTGAAAGCTTTGCTCTGAAATGTTTGTTTTCTTTCTGCGCAGTTGGCCGCATAGTGATCGAACTCTTCCGGAACCTGCAGCCGCAGACCTCGGAGAACTTTCGACTTCTGTGTACTGGAGAGAAAGGGCTAGGCATCGGCAAAGTGCCTCTTCACTACAAGGGATGCAAGTTTCACAAAAGTGGGTGACTCTTCTGCGGTTGCCACGTCCCCTTTGGTTTGACATGGAAGCTCAGTTAGATCGGAACTGAACCATTGCCAAGTAATGATGAGAACACGGTAGAAAAATGGAGAGAACACTTGTCATAATTTGGAAACGTGCAATGAGGGCCTGGCAGGTCTCACCGTTCTCGTCTTTACCACTCTGCTTAGATACAGAGTGTTACGGCGATAATTGGAACACTTTAAAATTTTGTCCTTAGCGAACCGTTGCTCGGCCTGCTGCTAACTTCATACCACGGAGCAAGATAAACAGGAGCGCCGACTTCGCTCTCTCCGGCGGGCCCGTAATGTCCATCACTCGCGGAGCACAATGTAGATGGCACAGCGAAAGGGCCGCTTGCTAAGCGGCCGGCGTTCCCTGTGCGCCGGCGGGCGCATTGGCGGTACGCATTCCATCAGCTTTTGTCGTCTGCTGCGGCGACAGTAGTTTTGGGCACGGAGTGCTTTGGGCCTGCTTTGGGGCCACTTCGCGTTCATTTCGCTCCTCCTTCGCGCGGCTTGATTAACTTGTTCGACAGCACCTTCTGGGTAACCCGGACCCGAAGGAATTGAGGAATTGCATGGCGGGAAAACAAAATGTAGAGACCACATATAGACGTATGGCTGCTATACAAACACTACCTTTTGCGCAGTGCTTGCCGAAAATGCGACTCCGTTTTGTAAATTTGTGAACACCAATTCGGCTGTTTTAACAGGTTTTACAAAAGGCGAAGGAGCAATTATTAAAGTTTCCGCAGCTTCCTCGCAGTTCTCCAACTTACGCCCAAAACAGTGTGTGCCTAGAACACGGGCCGGAACTCACACGCTCATCAGAAAAGAACAGAAACGGGATAACATCACTCGCGACTGCCCGCGACGTAGCAATCTGCTCAAGATCAAGGCCCTGACAGTGCGGTCTTTTCACAGGCCATCATTTCGCGATATTTGAATTCGTCCGGACCCTATATCTCTGTGGTGATGACTCGCAGAAAGAAAAGGTTTAACAAGCCGGTTGTTTTTCCGGTCAGCCGCTTAAAGAAAAAAAAAACGCCGGGAACCCTGGTAGGCCCAAAATTGCAGTCATACAAATCGCAGCATTTTATTTGGAGTCCGCAGCATTATCGACGAGATAACACGACCTTAGAGCGATAGTGAACATCGGGCGGTAAGTTGCGGCATGAGTTAAAATGAAGATTGCGTTTGATATTTTTGGGTGCCTTATCAAGCTGACAGTGTTTTTGTACACCTAATACAACAGGGCAGCCGTACAATTCAGTTATTGGCGCAGAAATGTGCATCATTGCCGTTTGCCGATGGAGACTCCGGGTGACCCCTGTAAGCGTTGTTCGTGCGCAGAAGCAGCATAAATAATTAAGCACGTGGCCGGAGAGCGGGCTAATAATAGAGGGTAATTTTTGCGCTGCATCGATTTGTTGCAAGCAGAATCACGCTAGAATTTATGTTGTGGCGTTCCATATTACTCTTGCTCATTCCTTGGTGCTCCTGAAGTCGTCGTCGTTCAGTTGCGTCTTACATCTGCTGGGTTAGTACAATATTTTTAGTGGGTCTTCATAATGTCAGAATAAACGCTCCCTGATAAGGAATAAGCGATCGCCATGGATGCGGTGGGGTGCAATTATCGGCGTTGTCTATTGCGGCTGCGCACGGGTGTTTAAATTCCGCGCGTGCACGCATGCCTCCTGCATAGTAGGACAGGCATGAGACAGACGTCGCTGCGAAATAAAAGACGCCTCTGGGGAGAGCGAAGAAGGGAAGAGCCATGTACAAAGGCTGAGCGACGAGAGGGCGAACGAAGGAGGAAAAGAGCAAAGGGAAAGCTGGGCGGTCGGTGGCGCGTGGACATTATCGGCCCGAGCAAAATATTTTTTTCTGGGCCACAGTTGGCGCTCCTCTTTATATCTTGCTCCGTGCTTCATACTAAGGTTGCATTTTGTGGTCTATTTTGTTTGACACCAGGAATAACGCTGGTACTCACCTGTTTATTCTGAAAATAAATAAAAACGATTTTCGCCTATGGGAAGGTAACGACCGATTTGGACGTGCGAGCCAGTGCAAGCTGATCTTAGAACGACGGCGCCACCTGGGGTATGCAGAGCGAAACAGACGATGGGGATTCACGCTCCTTCCGCGCCAGGAAGGAGCCAAATACGGTAGCAGACGACCAGAAAATGTGACAGCAGGTTTTTTTATCATCTGCTACCTTATTTGGCTCCTTCCAGGGTAGGAAGGAGGCAAACGAGGTAAAAGACGATCAGAAAACGTGAAAGCAGGTGAGAAAACAATTCCAACGTTTATAGGCAGGGATGAACTGTGGTATGTTTTATTAGGATTAGTATCAGCTGTTGTGCAACTATTCGTGATCATCATAAACTAGGGACGGAGGGTATTTTCTGGTCGTCTGCTACCCCATTTGGCTCCCTACCGTGAATCCCCATCGTCCGTAAGTCTCCGTCATTGTACGTACACCTGCTTTCGATATAACATTTTCATTTTTTAAAAATAAATCATACATTCTGCGCAAGTAAATGTTTGACTGCACTATTAGACAAAAATAAAGTCAGTTGTGCTTAGGAGAGAGGCTGCTTTGTTAGCATTATTACAGTTTGCGAAGGTGACAGTTGATCTTTGCGCAGACATATTTTTTACCATGACCGAAGATGAGCTCTGTTAGTTTAGTGAAAGAGAAAAAAGTCGTTCAGATATTTATGCCCGCACCTAGAAGAATTTTTTTAGGTCGCTAGAGTTTTGGATAGGTGCGAACCTTGCTAGCCAAAATAAAATCAATATTGAGTGCTAGAGTGTAAGGGATGAAGTGAGGGAGACTTGAAAGACTCTCATCTTATTCCATTTTCAATACTACGACCTGAAAATATTGCAACGTAGCTTCATCATCATCATCAACAACAACAGCCTACTTTGGTGTGCTGCAGGGCGAAGGCCTCTCCCGTTGACCTCCAACTGCTCCTGTCCTGCGCTGCTCAAGTCCATTCTTTACCCCCCCAATTTTTTTATTTTGCCCCTCCATTGAGTTATTGGCCTTCCCCTTCTGGTCCAATGGGCGGTCCATCACTTGTCATTTTCTCCAACTACATGGCCAGTTGAAGTTCATTTCTTTTTTTTATTTATTATACATTAAAGGCCCCATTAGGGGCATTACATTAGGTAGTAGGCAAGTCAGTGAAGGATGATTTGTTTTATGACTGGGGTAGCACATGACCAGAAAATCCCCTCCGTCACTAGTTTATGATGATCACAAATAGTTGCACGACAGCTGATACTAATCATAATAAAACATACCACGGTTCATCACTGCCTATAAACGTTGGAATTGTTTTCTCACCTGCTTTCACGTTTTCCGGCCGTCTTTTACCTCGTTTGCTTTGAAATGGGTGATGCAGGAGTAGTGCATGGCATTCCAGTCCCTAGTTTGAAGGAAAAATGAAGAATGGTGGGTGGCAGCATGTGCACGAGCAGGATAAACAGCTTTCAAATGGCCGAGTCTACATGAAAGGTGGTGGCCAGGAATGGCAGTGTGGTTTAGGTGCATGGAATGGTAAAAATAATGAAAAGGTCAAAGTCTAGCAATTAAGCGCTGCAATGCTAGGTCAACAAGATTAGCTCAAGATTTGAGTGCAGTTACACTGATTGGATAAAAGTGGTCCGAGTTAATAAATCTGGCTGCATGGTTTTGGGTCAATTGAACTGCGTTAGTAAGAGTAAGTTGATGGGGATCCCGTACGGCGCGGGCATATTTCAGCTTTCCCTCAATTGGCCGCCCTGAGTTCACTTGGACTTCCTATGGTGGCTCCAGAAAGGGGTGCATCATGGCAAAATAATGCTTTCCCAGTCACCATGGTCAGGGCAACAGCAGTCAGCCAAAGCGGTCACTGTCCTCTCTGGCCCATGTCCACTTGCACTGCTTTTGACCATAGGCGGGCTCGGGGAGGGCCGAAGGAGCGGCAGCCATTGGCTTGACGGTGTTGCTGTGTGCGCCTGTGGAATAGATGAGACTTTTTCACTCGAGGCAGGCGCATATGGGCCAGCAATCCTGAACTGGGGATTATTTTCGTAACAAGCTCCTCATGGCTGCGGTTGTCACTTTTATTGTAGGCCAAGTCTGACTGTGGGAGTCCAGGAATTCAGGAGAAGGCTTCACTGGGGAAAATACGGTGGTGTTACGGAATGTCATGTTCAGAGAGAGAAAAAAAGAAGCATCAGGTGAAATAATTCGCTGCGTACAAAATGCATGCAGGCGAGGTGAAGAAACAGCTGCTTGTGATATCCTTTGACCTCGTCACGTCGGTAACAGCTGTTTGTCTCTTGCAAGAAATCGTTTAGAAGCAGACAGGTTGGTGATAGGTTCGACGCATCTGGAACAAGGTTAAGGAGTAGTGCAAGTCTGGCAGCATGAAATGGCCTCCCTGGGGAAATTGCCACTTTTGCATTTCCTGAGAGGCAATGTAGCACCTCACACACCATCACAGCTCAGTGGGTGGCCTTGTGTCCATTCACTGTGCTTCTCTCCCTCCCCAGTGCATTTGTGTGGCCTCTTCCTGTGCAGTCATGCCCAAGTTCATGGTGCAAGGTGGCGACATCACGCATGGCGACGGCACTGGCGGAGAGAGCATTTATGGCCGCTTCTTCCCGGATGAAGACCTCTCACTAAAGGTCTGTCCCTGGGCCCCAGTGGGCCTGTCCAGTTCTTGGGGGACTCTCTGGCTGCCGTGGGGCGGTCAGTGCACCTGAATGGGCACCAGCCAAGCAGTGCAGTCTGCAGGGAAGGAAGGCATAGCAGATTAATCTGGCACGTAGACGAACAGGCGGAACAGCGGCCCAGGTAATATTTGAGCCTCCCCCCCTTTCAGTGGGACAGACGCTGAAGGCTGAATGCCTTGTAAGTGGATCTTAGGTCACACTTGTTGTAGCTCTTCCAGCCTTTGTTCAATGTCAAATGGTGCTCTGTTTGGTTGAAAGTTCACTAATAAAGTTGGCCCACGCAAATGCCCAGGTAGAGAATCAGGCTGGCATTCTTCCGCAGTGGCAGGTGCCACCCTCGTAGTGAAGATCATGCAGCCGCCATGGCCGTCACTGTACTGTATGGCAGCGGTAGCATGCCAGAGTGTGTGAACGGGCCCAGGGTTTCAGGTCGGTCTAGAGCCTGATGACGGAGCCCAGTGGCATGAAGAGAGTGCCCAGAGGAACCTTGGCTGCAGTAGGTGTACAGGTGACCTATGGACCAGGCATCCAACGTGCCCAGTTCTGGCTGCCGTGCTGCTTGGCCTTCGTTTACCTCGCTGGGCCTGCGCACCCCTGGTGCCTCCTCTGTTCCTTCTGTTTTTTGCACCAGCAACTGCTTCCTCACCTAGGTCCTCCAACCACAATCTTTTCTTTTAACGGATATCAAAACTTCACTGTGTGGTGTCTTTCCTTGTCCCATTTATTAGTGATGTTTTGATTTCAATTAAATACGCACCAACTAGCCCAAGTCACCGTCTTTTTTTTTTTTAGTTCATTTGTGTGGCCGTTTCTCGCTCAGCTATTTTATCACAGGTGCCTTTGAGAAGTTACGCTGGGATACCCACCTCAGCATAGCAAGTTGAAGGCTCCCTAACACAGAATTAAAATGACTCCTGTCCGAATGACAGTGGTACTAATTTTATTGCAAATTTCCAAAAACTAAGCTAGATGTTGGGGAAAAGCACACAAGGAAAGCAGTATCATCGTATCTAGAAATCTAGAATCTAGCAGTATCTGGAATGCCAACGGGCAGTTAACTCACTGGTAACTGCGTTTTTAGTGTTCTCTCTATTGCATCACTGCTAGCATTGAGTAGCACGAAAGTTGAAGGTTTTTTAACATTTCTTGTGTGTTTTTATTTAAAAAAATATCTTTCGGGGCTGGAATGGAGCTGAGTTGGTAATTAAAAGCTAGATCTTTCAAATTACATGAAATTGTATTTTTTGTCTTCATTGCTTCCTTAAGAAACAGTCATTTTCACCCCACTATGCATTGAGGGCCAAATTGTGAAATCTTCACGAGGCCACGTGTCCTCAGCCAGAGACACCACAAACTTACCCTGTACTGGTTCTTAATTATGACAACATTAGGCCTGGGACATGTTACACTGGACTTCATGTTGTCGCAAAATTTTTTATTCCTCGAAAACTAATTTGGACTCTGTAAAAAAAAAAAAGTAAAGGCTTTTGCAGTGCCGTTGTGAGAAGCGGCGATCGTGCCCCGAGTGGCACTTTGTCCTGCTGTTCCCGGGGCACACGGAGTTGGCGTGCTGTGTTTTGTGCAGACTGGCTCATGTCCCTAAGCCAGGCTTGGCGGTGCAGGAAGAGGAAAATGTTCACCAGTGCTCTGTGCCTCTGTGTCCCGTGCAGCACGACCGGGCGGGGCTGGTGGGCATGGCGAACAGCGGCCCCAACACCAACGGCTCGCAGTTCTACATCGTGACAGTGCCGACGCCCCACCTGGACGGCAAGCACGCCATCTTCGGCCGGGTGGTCAAGGGCATGGGCGTGGTCTCCCTGCTCGAGTACGTCCGCACCAACGACACGGACACCCCGGTCGAGGCAAGCTGGGCTGGGCTGGGCCTGTTGGCAGGCACCCTGTGACGACCACTGTGTGTGCAGGACTGCATCATTGAAAACTGCGGAGAGATTCTCCCGGGGGCGGACTTTGGCATCTGTGAGCGAGACAACACGGAAGACGTGTTCCCTCCTTTCCCCGACGACTCGGACTTTGACTTCAGCAATGTGAGTGCGCCGCTACGGGCAAACTTGCGTCAAATGCGTTTTAAGAACAGCTTTACTGTAAGTGTACATGAGGAGCAGAGGCATTTCGCCGCATGAATGCCGCCCTGTTTAAAAGCACGGCTCGTTTACCTGAGCAGGAGTGAAGCCTGTTGTGTCAGTTCCACAGGGGTGCCAGTGTTTCAGGCTGTGTTCTTGTAGTGTTGATGCCATGCTTGTTGTTAGCATTCAAAGGGCTCACTGTTAGACCTCTGTTCATGCAGTCTGTGCCCGGGACGTAGTTGGCCGCATTTTTGGGTTGTAGAGCTCAGCGTAGAGCATTTCGGGAATCTCCCTCGTGTGTTTGTGTTCTTTATTGTGCATGTGACAGTGTGTTAGCCGCCATGCGAGGAGTGTTTCTTTGTTGGGATTTGAACCTGCACAATTCACCCAGTTTCTTGACGACTCAACCACAATTCCATGGTAGTGGGCGGGGAAATACTATGTAGTATATAAATCTGACGACTAACCCTGCATATCATACAGGCTGTTTAATTCTCGATTTACAGCATTTCATGCAGCTTCACTGAGTATTTCTCGAATAACTGCTGTGCATCAAGCTTTTTCCTAGCCTCCACAAATAGCTTATCTCTAGCAACTGTGTTCCTGAGCCAGTAAAAGTGATGGCAAACCTAGGGTCAGGCTTTTGACCTGTCTGCTAGTTTGCCGTGCAAGAGGGTTTAGACTTTGCAATAAAAGCTTGGGTTGAGCTTAATTTCTTATCAGTGAAATAACTCCAGTAACCCTTATCATGCCCTTGAGTGACCTTAGATTTCCTACAAGTGGACCCGTTGCACTTACATATGCAGCTTGTAAGTCCAGCGAAGCGACGCAAAGATGCATTGTAACACCAATACACAGATCTCATATGCGCCAGTGTGGAGTTACTTGCCTTGATACACTTTATTAAGCTTAGTACCCTCTGCAAGCGAGCAGAATGTAGCCACATTTTACAATTGACTTGTGATGACCTGTCGGTGGTTGGGCAAGCCGCACAGTCGGCGCAAGCCAATCCGAAATAGCTCATGTCATACGAAATTGGCAAGGAGGATGCCCTGATAAGGTGTCGGCACCCTTCGCCAGACAGTTTCGGGCCTTTTCCTCCTACCTCCCCCCCCCCTCAAAGCCTCATCGCATCGCATCGCAAGGAGGATGCAGAAAGGAGAACAACACTTTCGAATTGATTTTTCCGGTGAATAAATTCATGTAAACGCACTTAAACTAGTCAAAACATGGTCTATGGGCTCCAGACTTTAGTCTGCACACGTCTTCTTGCAGTATTTACAAAATCACTTCAGTGTTCCTTCAAAGGGACACTGAAGTGAATTTGTCAAACTTCTGTTTTTGTCTGTATTGCATAGGCTGACTCAAATAGACATACTACTTTTCATCATTTATATGGGCTCAAAATCAGAACTTAAGTTGTATAGGCGGAAACAAAACAACAAAAATACTGTGCGCCATCTGGGGCTGCCACAACAACTACAACAGTGATGTAGAACTACGCAAACTTCTCGTGCAATGTGATTGGGTGATATCCAAGTTTTTGAAGTTCTTGCATATGCACTTGCAGTTGTGTCAGTGATATTTGTGGTTAGTGAAATGCAGCCGCTTCTGAAAGGTGGTGGCCATAAGCCCAGTGGCCACAAGTTCAGTGCAAAGCCATGCAAAAGGACATATTCTCCCATGTGTGCCATTTTTATGAGGCATTATTATATGTATGCAATCTCATTCAAATAAGCACGTTTCATTTCTGTCTTCAGTCTGAAAGTATTCTAATATAGTGCTAATCAATATCAAGTTGAATCGAATGCCGAGTTTTCCATGTCAGCAGAACTCGAGTTTTTGCAGTTCTTAAACTTTTCTTAAAGGAAACAAGCGAACCAGTGTCTGATGGTTTCTTTTTGTACTACACATACCACAATTTCTGCAGTCTGAAAATTTGTCCTTTTTGCGATGCTTCGTCATAGTAGTGGGTACCCCCTCCCGGGCCTTCAAACGAGAGAGGAGGGGGAGAGGGACCTCACGCCAAAGGGGAGCGCAATGAATGGTGTGTCCCATGCATCATGTGAGCATTGGGGGGCCCATCATGGGTCGCCACAGTCATGGCCACTTCATCTCCCCCCGTTTTGTCTTGCGAACAAACAAGCACGCGTGAAAAGAGAAGTTTACTCACTTTCCACACTGGGAGGTGGGTGTGCTGCTTGTCAATGAAGAAAACACCTTGCACCTGCTTGTTCCACCTCGTGCAAAAGGGGCTTCCTTTTTCTACTCTGTGACACTTTTACCCTGCCGTCGTCTAGTCAGCATGCAACCTCGACTTTTTCTCGGCATTGCTGTTGCATTTACCAGTATGAGGATTAATTACGCTGCTCGCAATGCTTAAAAATTGTTGCTTGCTGCTTTGTAAATTGTGGGGATCCGCTTGATCCCCTTTCCTCCTCCCGCGAGCGCGATGTTCGAACGAGCGCGCTTTCCCGCGCTCGTGACGTCACCTCGCGGGCCGACGCGCCGGCGGGCACCGACTGTCCCGCCGCCGCTGTCGCTCCTCCTCGCCCGGGAACCTGCCTCCTCTCCTCCGCGCCTTAAAACCGCGACGCGCCCGTTTCGCGGGTCTCTCTCTCTCTGCTCTCGGGTCTCGGTCGGCTCTCTCGCGAGCTCTCTGGATGTCTCCCTGACTCCAGGGACTCGGGAAGGAGATGGAGGATGGAGTATAGGGAACGCGAGGGGCCGCGGATCGTATCGCACCCTCGCCGCCCCACGTCCAGGAGAAGGGAGTCGGATACCGGGGCGCTCCATGCCCCCGGCCGGCTCGTCTCCTCCCCGCCGCGCCGGCCGGTCGGGCGCTGTTTGGCCCCGATCGGACGCGTGTCGGTACAGTGTAGTTCTTAACCCGGTCTTGGCGTTATTATGCACTGTACGACTCGGCCAATAAACCCCATGGTTCGTCCTGGCCCCTTGGAGCCTGTCGTCGCCTGTGTCGGTGAGTCGAACCCGTCGCGGCGTCTCCCTTGTGGACGCCGCGTACCTCTCTGGGGCATTTTGGATGGGTCATTTCCGGGCGTCGAGCGGACATCGTCGCTCAACGTCTCTAACGAGGCTAGCCGGGGTCGTTTGTTGTCCCGTAGCCAGACCCAGTAAGCCCACATTGGCGCCCAACACGGTATCGACACTGCGCGACGGAGCAGGCCCTTGGCCTTAGTCCCTGTGCGATTTACTGTGAGGTGAGCGGTTCGGCTTCCGAGCACGACGCTTCGGCGAACGTGCTCCCGCCGCTCACCGCTGTCCGCGAATCGAGGCAATTATTGCCCGACCCGCGCCAGCATCTCCTGTGTTCTGTACGACTCAACGTAGTGGCGATCCCGAGCCTGCGAACTTGACGTACGATTTGAACCTGGAGCAGAGCCATACGCTCGCTACGTCGGAAACGAGAACACCTTTTGCTCGGACGACGTTAGCCTGCGGCCAATGTATCTCCACGTGCAGGCGACAAACGGCTTTTGTGGCCAAGTTTGCGTTTCGCCAAGGAGCCCCTTGCGCCTCGTCGGGGAGCATCCTGCTCCGACGACGATAACGCGCATTCGTCCTACCGAGTGCATCATCGCACGCGCGGACGCCAAGGCCCTGTCGCAAAAGAGCGCATTTTGCTCCCACGACACGGCCGGGACCGCATAGCACATCCCCGCGCAGGCATTGTACGACGCTTTGTTGTCGATCTTGCCGGCGCGCGTGAGATGCACTGCGCTGAGTCCACAGCTAGGCCCACTGGGGAGCACTCTGTTTCCCAGGCATAGCTCGCTTTACGATCTCGTGTTTCCAAAGCACGGCGGCCCGCTCGCCGCGTAGTGCTACGGACTACTTAGAGATCGGGCCACACGTTCTGAACGAGTTTGACCGTTTCGTCGACAAAAGTTCGTTCGTAGTGGAGACGGACCACGTGGCATTCAGCTGGCTTAAGCGGATACGCGAACCACGCGTGCTGGCCGTATAAGCTGCGCCCGTGAAAACGTCACCGCGCGCAATGGGAGCGGTAGCACCACGTGGTGGCGGACACATTACGTGAGCCCCCGTGGCCGCTTGAATGTTCCTAACGCGCCTAGCACCCGACTGGCCCCGTAGCCACGTGCTGAACGTCGGCCAGTTGGTGCGAGCCCCGAAGGGAATGCATTAAGCGTGCAAACGTCGCAATTCCCGGGCGATATCGCATACCGAGCAGACCCATTGTCAGCCGGTATTGCATCCAGCAGAGACGAGCAGGTGCCCGGTGATCAGAACGATCCGTGTTGTAAATATGATTCTAACTGGCTCTGTGTGAGTCGTGCTCTGTGTGAGCGGGCGACGCGGTCGCCGGAGGCTACTAACCGCTGGTATTGTGGTCAGCCTCGAGCGCTTTGCAGCTCGTACTGCTGCAGGCGTGTTTTTTTTTATTTCTCGGATTCGTATCTGCTACATGCTCAATGTCTCTCGCTGAAGTTTATCCCACCGAAGGAAATTCCCCCTGAGAGTTTCACGGTGGTGATCACCCGCAGTTTGAGGAAGGTATACGATACTTCCGTGACTCGCGGGCGGCTGGGCGAGTGGCCGCAAGACTTTACGAAGTTGTGCCGCTCCACGACCTGGCCGAGCATGTAGCGAGTTGATCTCCACTATCCTCGCTCCTGCCGTTGCGCTAAAGGAAGGGAAACGCGAACGTGGCGGCGGATATTAGCCCCCGTCGCTAACCCGGAGTTCCTGACGCGCGCCGCACCTGACGGAACATGCGACCACGTGCTCGAATGTGTTCGTCGGTGCGATCGTCGAAAGGAGCACTGCCACGATTTGGCAATCCCTAGACGAAAAGCGTACCCGCGGTACCCCACATGCGGTCCGCCGGCATCGCCTTTGGCAGAACAAACCTCCTCCGAACGCAGCAGTAAGGTCCGTTTGTAAATATGTAAATAGTACGTCGTTTGGCTCTGTGTGAGTCGCGCTCCGAGAGGGAGCGGGCGACGCTGTCGCCGGAGGCTGATGACCGCTGGTGTTGCGGTAGGTCCCGTGCGCTATGCAGCCAGGCTGCTGCAAGCGCGTTTTTTTATTTTTTGCCTCGGACCCGTGCTTGCAAGGAGCGGATGGGAGTTCTGCCGATAAAATCTCACCCGACAATGCCCCGCGAGGCGCATCTAGGGTGACGATTTGCCGCAGTCTAGGGAGGCCGCGTTGGGCTTCCCCGACTCGCGACAGGCCGGATAAGCGAGCGACCGTAAGACTTTTACGAAGTTGAGTCACTCTGCGAAATAGTCCGGCCGCGCACACAGCGAGGAGGCTTTTCTCTTCTCGCTCGTGCCGCGCATGCCACAGCGCGAAGTCCGGATCACGCAAGTTATCCCACTTCATGCACCCAATCGAGAGGCGCAACCACGGCAAAATGCGGCGTACACTTGGGGACTCCACCCCGGTAGCCGTAGTCGTCGGTTCCTTTCGGGCTGCCGCTGTTTGCTTCGCGGATCGGCGACATTTTCGCCCTGCGGAAGCGCTAGGCATGCGCGATGAGGACAAAGGACCGCGATATTCACCCGTTTGGCTTTTTCCGCGGGCCTGATCATGCGTCCTCACGTCCGAGCGGAGCGTTGGCGCGGGGCGACGTTTCCGCCCCATGACCAACCCTACCGAGCGCCAGCGAGCGCCAACGCCGCAGCCACGGAGAGGTTTCTTCGCGACGCCCGGCTGGGCAGCGAGTTTGCCCCCTCTCCTCAGTGGCGGGCGGAAGCGCGTCACGTCAGGCGACGGCCCACCAACTGGCGTGACACGGCAGGTAGACCCTCTCTCATGGCGGATGTCGGAAAGACACCGCGGGAGAAGGGCGCGCCACTCAATCGGCGGCCTAGGGAACGACGCGGGCCTCACGCCCTTCGTTCCAGTATTCTTCCCTCCATGCCTTCGTCGCCGATAGCGACGCTTTGGAAGGGGGGGAGGATGGCCGCCGACGAAGCGAAACGGGGAATGCCGGCTACCTTCCGTGCGACCGCTGTTACGCACTACGCAGCCGTTAGCTCTCCCCAGTTTCTCGCGGCACCGGCGTTACGGCCGCTTTTTTCGGCCCGAGCCTTTGCACGCCCCTATCGCTGTTCCCGGCAGGTAGTTTTGGGTTTCGCCTTTCGTCTCCCTTTTCGCAGCACTGTTCCTTGGCTCGGTCCCCAGCCCGGTTTTCTTCAGCTTCAGTTGCCGCACCACACACGACCCTTGCCACACGCCATCCTGCATCGGCCGGCGGCTTCAACGTCGCCACTCGCTGTGGCCATGGCACACCTCTGCAGCTCGGGCGCTCCGGCGCTTTCTCGGGGCACTCCCTCACGATGCCTCGTGCGGCGCCGCTCGCCGCGGCTCCTCTCCCTGGTGCCTTCGGCGAGCGCGCCCTGGGTGCTCCTTCGGGACCTTCAGCCGGTACGGCACCCTGCAGCTGCGGCTACCTTCCACCTCCGGTGGCCCTCT
Organism: Haemaphysalis longicornis; assembly: GCF_048455015.1. Lineage (NCBI taxonomy): Eukaryota > Metazoa > Arthropoda > Arachnida > Ixodida > Ixodidae > Haemaphysalis > Haemaphysalis longicornis. The sequence continues at coordinate 36,215,890 of NW_027526335.1, forward strand.
CCTGCTGCAGCTGGTCGAGCTACGCCTGGCAGCTTCAACCCTCGAGCATGTTGCTCGAGCGTCCGGCGTGAACCTGCCCCGCGGTCTGGCGGTCTTGGGCCTGGCTCCCTGGTGTCCTGGCGAATCATCTAGACGGCCCCTGCTCGTGCCGACCACTCGGGCGTCGTGTCGAACGTTGGAACGGCGTGTCTTCGAAGTGTGGGCGTGTGTGTCGGCGTGGACTCGAACGTGCGGACATTCGCGGACTTCTTGGGCTGGGGACCCGTTGTAAGCTCGTAGGGTATGTGCTGTGCCTGCAGTGGTCGAGCCGGTCCTTCAGACCGGGCTCGGTCTTGAGGAGGGGGGGATGTGGGGATCCGCTTGATCCCCTTTCCTCCTCCCGCGAGCGCGATGTTCGAACGAGCGCGCTTTCCCGCGCTCGTGACGTCACCTCGCGGGCCGACGCGCCGGCGGGCACCGACTGTCCCGCCGCCGCTGTCGCTCCTCCTCGCCCGGGAACCTGCCTCCTCTCCTCCGCGCCTTAAAACCGCGACGCGCCCGTTTCGCGGGTCTCTCTCTCTCTGCTCTCGGGTCTCGGTCGGCTCTCTCGCGAGCTCTCTGGATGTCTCCCTGACTCCAGGGACTCGGGAAGGAGATGGAGGATGGAGTATAGGGAACGCGAGGGGCCGCGGATCGTATCGCACCCTCGCCGCCCCACGTCCAGGAGAAGGGAGTCGGATACCGGGGCGCTCCATGCCCCCGGCCGGCTCGTCTCCTCCCCGCCGCGCCGGCCGGTCGGGCGCTGTTTGGCCCCGATCGGACGCGTGTCGGTACAGTGTAGTTCTTAACCCGGTCTTGGCGTTATTATGCACTGTACGACTCGGCCAATAAACCCCATGGTTCGTCCTGGCCCCTTGGAGCCTGTCGTCGCCTGTGTCGGTGAGTCGAACCCGTCGCGGCGTCTCCCTTGTGGACGCCGCGTACCTCTCTGGGGCATTTTGGATGGGTCATTTCCGGGCGTCGAGCGGACATCGTCGCTCAACGTCTCTAACGAGGCTAGCCGGGGTCGTTTGTTGTCCCGTAGCCAGACCCAGTAAGCCCACAAAATCAAATACCTTAAGAAACCCATAACTGTGCTACCATGGATGCCATCCAAAGAAAACCTCCCGAATGCTGGCTGTGGAGCATTTTCCCGGTAAGGGAGTGACAAGGGCAGCTAGTTACAGGCAACCGCCAGGACCGTTGTGCGTTTGTTTCACTGAAGCGCAGACGATTACAAGGTAGGGATGAAACGCAAGTGCTGCTTCCAGAAGCCGTGCCGACTCACTTACTGTCCTAGTCAACCTACATGTTACCGTCTCATTCCAAAGAGCGCAAAATTCTGCTTGAGCGAGTTTTTTGGTGAGAGTTTGAGGGGGACCACCATTACTGGCAGAAAAAAAAAAAGCCCTCATCTAGAAGAACTCAATGCTGAACGCAAAGCCCGCAAGTGCATACCATACGCAAGAAAACAGAACTTTGGGCGAGCATGCGAATGGTGAGGAATACTTGGGAAGTGGATTAAAAACTGAAGAATGCCAGACGACATTTGACCTGGTTGGATATATTGCAAAGACAAAAAGAAGCACGCACCGCCTTGAAGAGTGCTGAGACTATAGGCCAGCGCTTGCAAAAGCTTCAGAAACCCGTGATAAATTCAGGAAAAATTTCAGCAGAATGAGGAAAAGCAAGCTGTGCAACCTCTAAAGACCCTTTCAGATTGAGCGCAAGGAGAAGGTAAGAATGGAAAATTTGTCATGGAACAGATTATCAACTTTAATACGGCGCGGCCGACTTGGCAGGAGTCCGCGGTGTGAATGTGTGTTGTGGAAGGTGACATCTTGTAAAGGTTGTGACCATGTGTGGGGATGAAAACTGTTGAAGCTGCCGTGTGGAAGCACGCTACAGGAGTTCGTCAGACCTTCTACAGGTGAGACTGGCGTAACAAACCTAATGAAGGAATGGCTCCGAGTGGAGAGACCAAGCTTGCTGTCAGAGAAGGAGTCGTACTGCAGTCCCATAATTGACGAAACATTAATGCAGCAAAAAGTAATTTATGATCGTCAAGTTGACACAAATTTCAGGCTGGTTGATATTGTTTGTGAACCTAGAACCGGCAAGTGCTACTCAAATAGCCAACAGGCTCCTTTGCTTTGTGTAGAAGGGAGTTTCCGCAACTTACATCGTCCCCGTAAATTATTATGTAACCAGGAACGTAAGGCATGACCGGCTCTGTAACTGGATGCTTAGTGTGCTGAAAACTGTTGAAGAGGCGGGGTTCCTCCTTATCCGTATTGTCATGGACAACCACCAGAGAAACACTGCCGTTCTTTGAGTCATGTCTGATTACAGCACCCTGCAACATTGTGTACGACATCCAGAGTGGGGAAAATGACCTGTTATTCCTTTTATTTGACCCTAACCACATGATAAAGACCTGCTTTTGTTCCGCTGCTGCTGCTTTTATTTCCGAGCCCCCGCTGCTGCATCGCCAATAGCAAGCGGTACAGGCAACGCGGCGGAGTGAAAAAGAACTGTTGCTCTCACAGGCGGGGAGGAGCATTCGGCAGCCGCACCAAAGGGGGAGATGGAGTGGCCGTGTCACAGTAGCCCATGCTTATACCTATTCATTTGAAGAACTAGTTAACCCCGAGTTTTTTGTGTAGACTGCTAACCTGTTGAATTTGTATCTCCCAGATCGAGCACATTATGTGTGTGGCTGAAAAAATTCGGCAGTCTGGCAACCACTACTTTCGAAGAGAGGACTACATCTTGGCGAACGCGAAATACAAAAAGGCACTAAGGTTTGTAAAGATTTCCAAAACCTTTACGCATGTGTTGATTGAGCGGCTATTTTTATGGGTACATTGTCACTTTTTTCCTTCCAGTAGAGGAGCCTTGTTTCATTCGCCCGTGGTCAAGGGGGGGGGGCACCTCTTAAAGGGCGAGACAGCTCTGCTACCTCTTCCTCTTTTGATTCAGCTGCTACTTTTGCTGTGACCATTTTATGTTTGTCCACGAGAAAAGGATTTGGAGCCTAAATGTGGCAAGTGGTGAATGCACAGTGTGGATGCCTCACAAGAGAGGGAGAGAGACCCGAGTTTCTTCTAGCAGTGTCCTTGTGTCCTTGGGGGTTTAGCAGGGCAGCAGGTGCCTTGCTGCCCTGCATTTGGTAGCTCGACACGGGAGGGCCTGTGCATGCTCGTGGGCTCGAGTGGCCACCAGGGGCGTCCTTTTGGCAGGTACCTGAACCGGCTGCACGAGGTGAACGAGCTGTCCAAGGAGCAGGAGAGCCAGATCGCCGTGGTGGTGCTGCCCTGCATCCTCAACAGGCAAGTCGAGTCAAGTGGTGATGTCTCCCCCCCTCCGGGTGCCTGCTGAGGACCCTGCTTGCCTTGCAGCGCGGCCTCCAAGCTCAAGCTCAAGCGCTACCACCAGGCCCTGGACGACTGCGACGAGGCAAGCGCCCCTTCTCCGGTGGGCAAGCGCTGTGATTGAACACTCCCGTGCTCTCCCCCCACTGCTGCAGGCCCTGGACCTGGAGCCAAAGCACCCCAAGGCACTCTTCCGCAGGGGCCAGGCCTTCCACGGCATGCGCGACTACGAGAAGAGCATGGTGCGTCCACTGCTGATGCAGGAGGAACAGGGCTGCCACGTGTCTCCACCTAAGCCCCTCTGAGATGTAGTGCCTACTTAGTGGGCTTCCCAGGCTGTTGCTTTCTTCGAAAGAAGCGATCCAGGTCAACCGTATTCGGGGAATTGAGGCGGTCGAAAACTCAAGCCGAACTGGCATTTTTGCCAGTTGCAGCTATTGTTGAGTAAAGGCCAATCAGGTGATGTTGAGACATTCTTGCTGCCTAAGCCAACTGCTGAGACTTCACTGTGGAAAGGGAGGAGTGCACTCCTTGAGCCACTTAGTGGCCCAGCTTGTGTTGGTGCTGAGGGTGGGATCGGGAGCATGACAGGGGACGTTCAGTTTGTTGCTGGGTGGTTGCATTGTGTGCTAAGGCCAGTCCGAAGCCACTTCTAAGCCAGCTGGTCACTTTGCAGGCAAACCTACAGCAAGCACTCTCCCTGTCACCCAACAATAAAGGTAAGCTTGCATCCCTTGTGGCTTGAGGGTTTTGAGCGAGCGTTCTGCTCTACAGGAGCGTTCTGCTCTACAGGAGTGTCAGGAGCTTAGCTGGGAAATGGCAGGTACCAACATATGTCTACGTGTTTTTTCGTAACTTTCATTGTTTACCCCACCATTCTTATACTGCTGTAAAATGGTTATGCATTACATTTAAGCGCAAATAGCTTGTTTGGCAAGCTTATAAGCCCTGCCCAACTTGCGTTTGCTTTTGCCGACCTCAGCCAATCACACAGATGGGCACATGACATCATAGGTTCTGTTGCAGGAATAGAGCTAGTAAGTCGCATGGCCATTCCCTTTTTCCTAGTGATATAGCTTACTTGAGTGAAGTGTGCCTAAAAGTGGTGTCAGTACGATTCTAATGAGGCAATCTTTCGAATGAACCAAACTTGTGTTTTGTCTGCATGGCCCATTTAATAAGCAAGTGAAAAATATTTCCTTAGAATGATGATCGCCTATGTTTAGCGGGTAGCATGTTGTATTATTTTTTTACCATGAATTGCCCATTAGCAACGCTTTTATTTTGCTCCTAATTGAAGTCGTCCTTATCCCCTTTTCTTTCTCAGCAGAAAGTTGGGTAAGATCACCAGATTTGCAGCAGCTAAATCTCCTCTATTGCATGGGGCACAGAAAACACACGAAAAGAGCAGTCCGCGATAGGGAGAGAAAGAACATCCTGCTGGGCCTAGCTTTGTGCTCACAGAGAAGAAAAAGTGAGAGGCAGTGCAACAGCGCCTCTGTGCAAAGCCTCGTGAGGGGAGGAAAAGTGGAAGTGGCCCACTGTGTCCAGTGGCAGCCCAGGCTTGCAGTTGCGGGCCACCCTTGCACTCTGCCTGTAGCCAGACGAGGAGATTCTCCGTGCACACCAGTAAGGCTGCTGCTGGGTGGGGCCATGCTGGGGAGGTGGGTGGGAGGGCAGTGAGCAGCATAGCCCAGCATTTGCACTGGAGTGTGTATAGATTGGAGTGGCACAACGTGGTTTGTTCCTCTGCTGCAGCAATACTGTCGGAGATTGCAGCCGTCAAGGGCGAGATGCAGGCCTACAAGGCCAAGGAACGGAAGGCATATGCCAAGCTGTTCAACTGAGCGGGCCATCGCATCGTGGGAACCGTGTTCCTTCTGCGCAGCCTGCCGCGGCAGCAGGACGGGGGCAGAGGCCCCCCCTCGCTGCATGCTCCCACTGCACCATCGCAAGCCTGCCCGTCCCAGCCTGCGGCTGAAGGTGCCAGTGGAAGCAGTAAAGGCGCTAGTGCAAACCTCCTAACGTTGCCCTGTCGTCTGCACGCTCCTTCCTCGACGATGGTGGCTTGTAAGAGTGCGCGCAGGATAAACTGCGGGACACACGCGACGGGGGCTCCAGCCTGCAGCAATATTGCCAACCCGAAGAGAGAGAGAGGTCAAGCAGTGTCTCCATGTTGTCACTGTCCGTGCAGGCTGGTTGTCAGAGCCCTTGGCAGCCAGTGTAGCAAACATGTCCCAACTGTTGTGTTTCTTTGCTGATGGCTGATTTGCTATTGTGGACAGAGCCCCTCCATGCACAACGCCAGTGGCTGCGTGTGCCCTCGTCAAGGCTGGGACAGACAACAGACAACAAAAGAAGCCAGCCAGTTGTAGGAGATGTAGATACGGGCAGCTGTCATATTAAACATGCCGTGAACACCAATTGAAAACTTTCATGTCTGACCCAGTGTTGTGGCTGTAGGCGTGCACAGAGTTCTCCCTTCCTCGGGGGCAGCCAAGTTTCACAGCAGTCCTCCTCACCGTCCCACCTGTAGCTACTGTGCACTAGAATGGAGAGCACAGGTCCCTTTTGCGATTAAAAAAAATGTATGGGGCGCAGTCATTCCCCAGGGAACTTCTGTTCCAGCCAGTGCCACCTAGAAGATTTCGAGCCAAACTCAGCAGTTATTTGAATTAAGGTGTTTTATACAACAACATGCCATAAAATGGAGAAAGAAGACTATTTAAGGCAATAAATAAGGATGAATTTAACAAGCAAAGCTTGTGAAGCCATCTTGTGAGCAACGGTTGCCAGGGGCACTGCTTACAACAGGAGCTCCTCAGAAAAAATTTTCATCGCAAAAGGGACCCCCCCCCGTCCAGCTTTGAACAACACACCTCTCTTTTAGTACACCATACCGTAGCCACCAATCTGAAGTGGTTGAACAAAAAGTAGGACCGCAGCATGTCAGCTTCAAACTAGTTTCTTTGTAAACCCACGTTATTTACGTTATTTTTATTTTTTAAGATAATTTTAACTTTTTTATTTTATTGCCAAATCTTTTTACACGCCTTTTTACGCTCTGTGTGATGCACGTGACTGATGTGAGGCTGTCAAAACAGAAAATAGCACCTGTTTTTTCGTTCAACAGGTTTCTGTTAACAAGGATCGATAACTGAGCATGAAATCAATAGTTGGACGGAGGCCCGTCTGGTTGGTAGAACACATGAAAAAACTTAAAACTGACTCCAACCATAATAGTTTATAAATACAGACATTTTGGCTCCCGTTCGGGAGCCTTGTTCACAATGAAATGAGGGCGATATTCGATGCCTTTTCAGATTCCCCCCCCCCCCCCCCCCTCATCTATAAAATATGGTTATTTCACCGTTCCCCATTTTCAGCTGATGTACGATTGAAAGATAGCCTTTGTAGGAATCATTGGTCGAGCATGAGGCAACACAAGCCTTGAAATGCATGCAAAAATGAGAAAAACGTCCTGCCCTTGGTCCCCATCTTTGTGGCCGTAAAAGTGGGAAGCAAACAGTTCTTGGAGTGAAATAGAAGGTCAAATGGCCAACTGTTCTATGGGTTGATAAATATTCCCAAGTCAGAACTTTGACCATCATTTTTTTGGCCACTGCGAGCTCGAAGATCGGATAAATCTGCATTGTGAAACCTTTTACTGGAGAGTCTAAAATTTGTTCATATTTAACATTTGAAAACACAGTGCCCTAGCCATAACCATGCACTTCAAGCAATGACAGGAATTGGCACCCCCTGGGGATTCCCCCCTGTGCGCACACTTTTGGTTGTGGCAGGATGGCAAACATATCCATTTTAAAGGAGTGGTGGGGAATGGAAGGAATAGTATTTCCCGGCTGTGCGAGCAAAGCGGGCAACCATGGGACACCATGCTACCTTTCCTTTCTTCAAAGGGCTGCTGGAATGTGTACCAGTGTGGTGTCTCTTGATAAAATAAACGTGCAATAGCTCGATGAAATTCTCACTGAATTTTCAGACTTGGTAAGTTCTTGCTGAGCAACGACAAGGAGACCATTTTGGTTATTGGAAAGATGAACGTGCCAAACACAGTGGCACGTTGCATGTAAGGACTGCCCTTGGCACGGGGTGAAAGATGCAGGTGCCCTGTGGAGAGCTTGACCACTCGTGTACGGACGGTGCAGACTTCACAGGAGCTGCATTTGTGGTGGTCACCTGTGAGGACCTCTCGCGACCACCATGTTGCTTGTTGGCCGCCCGTCGGAGAGAGACTGGCAACTGTGGCCGCCCATCCTGGCCGCAGCAGCAGTGGACGTTTGCTGACTGCTTGTTTCCCCAATTTTCGCATTTTGCTCATGAGTTTCATTTTCTGAAGTACCAATGAAAACCGTGGCCGTGCAGTTCCCCAGGCAGTGCATCTCCCTCAGCTTGGCTGACTGCCCGTCTCTGACTGGTGGTCCCCTGGGATTCCATTGTGATCGTAGTGGAAAGTTGCAAGTTCACAGTTTTAATTGCAAATTCTTGTGATGTCCACACTGATGTCAAATGATGCAAGGATGCGTTCTCTCTGTGGTCCGTTGTTGTGTAGTTCAGTATGCAGAATGCAAAGAATTGCATCAGGGTACCACAAGGGGTTAACGGAAGCAAAGCCGAGCGCCCTGTACAATCCGGTGCGGTGCACTGTCTTTGGGCTGGCTAAAGACCTTGTCGTTCACTTTTCCAGCCAACCCAGTGAAGAAGTGCGCGTGTTGTAAAATGGCGTGTGCTAGTTTTGTATGCAAATCCTACATTGGGTGTGAACACAAGCAGGTTTGTGTCTGTTTTGTGGGTTTTGCTGTGCGGTGTCCTAATTTAAATTAATCCTTCGGGGATATCCGTATGATTGCAGAAAAAAAAAATTGCTGTAGCACTTTAAAAATGTGAAGAATATAGAGAATTGTCCCACACACAAACATCCCTGTTATTCTAAAAAGATTCTTTGTGTCCAGTGGTGCTTTGAATTGCATTGATTCACTGCACCAGCAAAGCAGAAATGTCTGTGTGAAGTGCGCAGCTGCAGTAAGCAGGCCACGGCTAGAGTGTCCTGCAAGCATGAAAAACCACTAATACATTGGGAAGGCCCTTAGTTGTAGCTTGGGAAGGTTGTTTTTTGATTATTATTATCAGGAACTTTTTTTGTATCTATTGCTGGGCTTGGCCAGTGGAGGAAATAAAAATCCACCGCTGCTGCTGCCGCTAATCGTACCGCACGTCAAAGAACAAGCCCGTGTAATCAAAGCGAAACAGGAGTTAAACACAAAAGCTAATCTCTGCACATCTGGGTTCGTGCGGGCTGTCTCCTCCACATAAATGCCGCCTAAAAGTTGTAGCTAAATGCTGTCGTGGTTCCAGCAATTAATGGGTTGTATTACCCGGATAACAGACTAGAGCACGAGAACCAAAGCCACAGTCCAATTCGACTGACTCACTGGAAGGTGCCAAGGAGGCAGGCATAATCAACAAAGCCCCCTTTATTGCTCGGTCACGCCATGGAACACTCACCTGAGTGGCTGTCGCGAGCCTGGGTGGGAGGCGGTGCCTCCACAAACTCGCTGAGTGGTCCGTGGCCCCTGGCTAGGCCTGTTTTGTAATGGGATACTCTCCTTGTCTCAGGGTCGAACAACATCAGCCCTTAATCCGCCCCACGTGGCTTCAAAGCATTATAGAAAAGCCGCAGAGAGAGTGTCTCGGTTTGTGGAGTGAGTGAGTGAGTGAAAACTTTATTGCATAACAGCCAGTAGTCCTAGACGTCGGCCAAGAGCCCTTGGGCTCTAGCAGCGTCTTCGGCCAGCTGAATGGCCCAGACTTGATCAGCTGGGTCGGAGCTGAGCAATACGGTCTCCCATTGCTCTACAGTAGCGATGTTGCGACCTAACGTTGTCGCCTGTGGACAAGCCCACAGCATGTGGGCTAAGTCTGCCCTGTCCTTACACCGGTGGCACTTGTCAGAATATTGCCCAGGGTAACAGTGACTGTACGCAACCGGGTTGGGATACGAGTTGGTCTGTAGAAGTCTCCAAGCCACGGATTGCCATTTACTGAGGGTAGGATGAGCCGGGGGGAAGCGGGTCCGCTCTAGCCTGTAATGATTAGTTATGTCCCTGTAGGACACAAGGCGATCCCTACCCGAGCAGCGAAGTGAATGAGCGTTGTTGTCGTCACCAGCTCGGTCAGAAAATCCTCGAGTGGCGTCGTGCGCGCATTCATTCCCAGCCAGGCCAGAGTGTGCAGGTGCCCATATTAGACATATCTTGCCCGAACGCTGAATGTTGTTGAGCCCAATCCTTAGAATTGCAGATGCCTCTGGGGAGATGCGCCCCCTTGCGTAATTTATAATAGCAGACTTTGAGTCGCTCACCACGTATTTGATTTTTGCGGATGCCGTCATTGCCAGGGCAATGGCCGTCTCTTCGCCCACCTCCGGCTCGCTCGTGCGGACCGACCCGGAGCTGATGGAATTGCCCTGGTGATTGACTATTGCAATTGCCATAGCATTGCGACCCGGATAGTCGGCCGCGTCCACGTACAGCACGTCCTCCAAATTTCCGAATCGTTTGTGCAGGGCTTTCGCCCTTGCCTGCCTGCGTTCCTGATTGTGAACCGGGTGCATATTTTTAGGGAACGGTGGGATGTGAATTTGATCGCGCACTTCAGGAGCCAAGGGTATCTTGTGATTGCCTGTTCGCAGGTGGTTGTGGAGGGCAAAGTTTTTCGAAGGGAGGAGCTGTCAAAGTGGCGCCTCTGTCAGCGGCATTGGCCTACTACCATGGCATGATGGGGAGGCCATGCACGCTCTCTGATTGGTGGCGCACTTGAAACCTTTGGCCAGAAAGACTGGGTCACACATAAGCGTCTGTTGTTTGCGGACAGGTGACATGCTTTTACTTTTGCCCTCTGTGGTTACCATTGCCCTGAAATGTGAAATGAAAAAAATCTCACACACTTTGTGCACCATCACCACTTGACTACCAACTGCAGGAATGGTTATGTGGGCCGCTTCAGAGCCTCAAGAGGGTGAGCGTGAAAAAGAAGGGCTCTTAGTTGTTTCCATGTGTAGTAGTGATGCGGACGGGCCAGGACAAATTGTTCATGGCCGTCGAAGCCGTATGGCTGCATTTCAAGTGAATGTCACATTTTTCCCTTTGCAGGGTAGTAATGAAACAGGAGCAACTGTCAGTTTGGAGTAAACACATCACAAGGACACAGTTCGTGGCCTTTCCCAGTGCAAAGGAGAAATGGATCCAGTGCGGGATCCTGTGGTTGGCACGGGCTCATGCAGGTCCCCAGTTTCGGGTGACAGACCACGAAGGAAAAAAATTTCCTAGCTTGACTTCTGTTTTGCTGTCTCTGTAGGCCCCGATCGTCGTCATTGCCGTCCAATCTTCCAAGATGCAGAAATTGTTCAGGCACCTCCCCCAGTAGCTGCGGGAGTGGCCTGTTGAATTAGCAGCGTGAGTAGGGCGAACTAACGAGTGTGTCAGCCAGGCCTCAAGCTCTTGTATTGTATGCAGGGGAGTTTGTAATTAATAAAGGCCGTCAGTTGTGTTGTCTTCAAAGCAGAAATTATTTTATGAACTTTAATTTCCTTTTGCTGTAAGTACGTGCGTGCCTAGGGTGGTGCTACGTTGTGTGTTTTTTTTTGCATGACTAGATATGCTTTCTTGAGATCCAGTGCCCCTCTTTTGTACCATTTATACTTTCGTTATTGATGGCCTCTGATAGGCCACTCTTGTGCTTCGAGAGAGAGAGGAAGGTTTATTGAATGGAGAAGAGGTGGGCCTGAGGGGCCTGATAACGTGTCGGCACCACAAGTCAGACAAAATCGAGCCCCCTTCTTCCATCTTTCCCTCCTTTATGACAGCTTAGCTTAGCTTAGGCGGGCCTGAGACACCTGCAACTTTCCTCTAAGGCATGGGTGAAGGGGAACAAAGGTAGAAAAAAAAAAAAGGTACTATCAGTATATACGGCGTGAGAGATGATTGTGAAAGCAACCAATTAACTGTATGGGCTCAAGGCACGTATAACATGCAATGGGGCACAGAAACTGACCGTCGCAGCCAATTTTCACATGAGCGTGAAAGGAAAAAAAATGATAGGAAAAATTGATCCTCACTGAGTCAGTATATGTGAACGTGCAACCTGGAACGTGGAATCGAGACAAGTTTTGCTAAAATGAACAAGTAGCGCTTGGCAACAGAAGTTGTCGAATAGCGTGCAGCATGACAGCTCAATGTGATGGCGGGTGAGTGGGACAGGTGCCCACCAGCTGCACAGAACCCTGGTTCTAAGCAATCTGTGGTATGTGTTGCCAGTCTGCTTGCTGGTGTAATTCGTGCTGCAAGAAAAAGAAGGGAAAGCGAAAAAAAATATGCGAACGAGCCGTAGCAGTAAATGAGCTGGTCCAAGTAATGCACACTGAGAGACTATGAAAGTACAGAAAGATACACAAATGCAATGTAGCAGTAAAGAATTCGGTTTACTGTGAAGAATCCTTGATGATTTTTGTGAAGCCCCCCGCTATATTAGGATCTTTTCTGTTATTACTTTTATTCAGGTAGTATCCTATTGCCCAAAATAACTGGCGGACCTTAGGCATCTGTTGTAAATCAGTTGTACTCAACTTCTCCGCTGCTGCTTTCATTCATATAGTAGCTGATGGGGCCCGAGATTGCTGATGCTCAGTAGGCATCCTTGGGGCCACACACACTCTGCATTGCGGGTAGAGTAGTGGCCTCTGCTGAGTTTTCTTTCCTCCATGGTCCAGGTTTGGCCCCTGCATGTTTTCCCACAGCCTGTCGAATGGTCTCCACACACCCAGGGCCTCCCAGGTAATTTGCACCTCGCTCTCATGTCCTCTGTTGTCCCCATAGAGTTCACACTACGGCTGTTCTAGTGTAGAGGTGGGTCGCTGAGTAGTAATTCAGATATTTTGAGCTGCTCCTTTAAAAGAACGAGTGAGCCGTGGTTCAGTAAAGTGAGTGGTGGTTTCTTTGGAGAGGGAAGCCGTTTCTCTCTCGATCAGTGAGCTGTGCCGAACCACTCTCCTGAGCGCTTTGTCAGAGCCGGGTCATATGGCTGGGTCTCCTGCTGGTTGCAACTTCGCAACAACCCACAAACAGCCCAAGTCCTTTTTTTTTTTTTTGTTAATTTGAACTATCATGACCTTCCACAAGGGTTTCGAGCTGCAGTGATCCACGCTTGCCATCTTTCCTTTTGGTGCGCTTTTGCTGCAGGGAGCCTGTGGAATTTCACGGATGGACTCTTTTCTTTCGCCTTACTAGCTTTTGTGGCAGCCGACCACGCAGCAATATTGGGGGTTGCCTTGGCTTTCAGTTTTACCACCGCAGACATGGCGAAATGACTGTGGGAGGGAACCTGCCGCTGTGGCTCAGTGGCTGAGGCGTTCTGCTGCTGAGCCCAAGGACGCACGTACGATTCCCGGCCACCGCGGCCGCTTTTCTGATGGAGGCGAAAAGCGAAAATGCCTGTGTTTGAGATTTCGGCGCACGTTAAAGATCCCCAGGTGGTCAAAATTAATCCGGAGCCCTCCACTATAGCACGCCTCATAGCCTGTGAAGCGTGAAACGAGCTATGAAGACAAAATACAAGTTTGTTTTATTCGAAAGATTTCCTGTTTTATAGTGTCCCCAGCGCTTGTCCGGATGCAAACGATGTTTTATTCACTGAGAGATTAATCAATTTATGTTAAAATTTTGATTTTACTGCTAAATAGTGTGTTTTCATGGTCTGCAATGACACCACAGGAGCCGAGCATTCTGCAGTTGATTGGAAAGCCTTGTTTACCATTAGCGAACCTAGATGGCGCCGCCATACCGTGGCAAGCCGTTTTCTGCCTCCGTTTTCTGCCTCTGGTTTGTTTTTGACCGTATTCAAACCTGGCTTGTTTTCGTTCAGAGAGAAAATAATCATTTCGTAAAACAGAGTGCTTGCTCGACAAATATGGTCACGCAAGACACCGTTGCTTGCGTCAATTGGCCAGTGTCGTCTGAAACTACCCCAAAGCCCCGCTGTCCTGTGCAGCTAAACCAAGCATAGTTCCCGCAGTACGAACAGCAGTATGCATCGGTACTTTTATGTTTACGTGTGCTTTCGTAATTTCCACTGTCGGTTCCACCATTCTTACTGCTTTAAATTAAAAAGAATATGGCCTAAATTCAAGTGCAGATATCTCGTTCGGCAAGCTATAAGCTCTGCCTAATTCGCGTTTGCTTTTGCCGGCCTCCGCCAATCGCAGACCTGGCTGATATGACATCATAGGTTCTGTTGCGGGAAATGAGCGAGTGGGTCGCATGGCCTTTTCCTTTTTAGATGCGACGCTGAGAGGAGCATCTCTTGCCGGCGGCCCTGTCCTGCGTGCGTCCGCGTCCGCACAGCTGCGTCTCCTCCGCTCACCCCCTCTGCTCTCTCTGATAGCGAACACTCTCTCTCAACATCTGCGGGCACGTACGTGGCGCAGCGCACTCTCACTCCGCCGGTGGGCGGCGCTGTGCGCATGTGCAGTGCGGAGTGCCGCGCTCTGGCCAGTCTCTCACTCGACGGTCGTCCGCGTATGCGCTTGCTCTCTTGCCGTACCCGACGATTGCTTGATGCGACGCCAATGGAACCCCCTTCAGCGTCGCATCACACCAGGGTTCCCGCGAGGGGATGTGGGCATAATCTGTTTTCCTAATTATACAGCTTATTTGAGCGAACTTTACGTTGAAAGGGGTGTCCGTATTACTCTAACGAGGCAATCTTTTGAATGAACCAAACTTCCATGAAGCAAACTTGTGTTCATGTCTTCATGGCTCCTGAATCAAGACTGCGGCAGCGTCCGCTCTTTCCGGCACTCCCGAACTGAGGTAGACGCCCGCCGGCCCGTCTGACAACCGCACGTGCAGCTCGCTGTGCACGCCGTCGCACTCCCCGATCCATTTCTGTCTTCCCGCACGGCCTGAGGCACCCGTACCCAACTTTACTAAGAAACGTTGGCCGTACCCCCCACTCACGAATGCAAACAAAGCGGCCACCGGAGCCACACAACCCAGCACGTTGTAAGCGCGGCGGGAACCTCTCTGACTCCCGGGAAAGGACAAAGCTGCCGCTTCGCGATAGAAACAGCGCTGTACCACTCCGGCAAACTTTGTCTACCGAAACGGGAGGACGGGAGCACGCGCTCTGCGCAGTTGCGAGAACGAGCTGTGTTTAATTGCTGAAGACAACACAACTGCCAGTAAATGCATTACATACACAGAACATATTAAGAAGCACTTGAAAAAAAATTTAGCCACTTTTAGCCCTTTGCTGATCATTTAGCAACTTTAAGGTTGCCATCTAGCTACTTTTTCTCTCCGACATTTGGCGATTTGGCAACACTGCTTCGTAGATCGTTCCGGACGTTCCGGTTGTAGCGTATGTTTCGCCCGCGCGTATGTTTCGCTCGTGAAATATAACCAATATGTGTTCTACTGAAAAAGACTCCTTGAATGACCTCATTAAGCAGCAAGGAGATGTTGTGCGGTCGCTGAAGGCAGCAAAGGCACCGAAAGAAAAGGTACGTCCCTGCCTTTGCATCCCCAGCACGTGTGCCTCTGTCAGAAAGCGTTCTTTTTATAGTTTTTTGGAAAATTTGAATGAATGAATGAATAGTTTTTATTGAAGCGGATTGCGACTCGGCCGGTTTTGGTGAACCCACTTTTTTTTTTTTTTTCGGGTGACGCATTTAAATAACCAATCTCTAAGCATTCTTTGCGAGTCCGCATTGAGGTAACTTGCCAATGTGTCGTGTGTCCTACTTATTTAATCGTTGTTGGCTAAATTAGGTAACCATAGAAGCGTGAAACAAGATCGACGTTCAGTCACTTTGGAAAGAACTCCTGGAGGGCATAGCCTTATGCGCAAAACCAGCAAAACTGCTAATGATGCAATGCCAGCAGAACGACGACCCGCAGGGGCGACGGCAGTGCAAGGCTTGCACCCCCTTCGATACGCGCTCATTGCGCAGTTTGGACACTTTGTGAACATTTTGCTCGCATTACAAATTTGGTTGGTGTTTTGTATGCCCTCCACATTTGTCGCACTCGCTGAATCGTTTGTTAAAACGCAGCTGCTAGCGTTGTGTGTAGACGGAACGATAGCTGTCGATAAAGTTGTGCATCCCAAACGGAAGGCCGCACTGCCTGCTACCTCACTCACACCCGATTCACAACTCGCTGCGAGAGCGGCCTGTCTTGATTTTTACCCAACCAGCCAAACCTGTTCACTGACTAGCTAGGGTCATTGTAAGTTATTAGTTAGGGTGTGAATATTGCGCCAGCATTTAGTGATTAATGTGTTAAAAAAAGAACAAACAATATTTTGCTGGTCGCAACCATGTGAACAATCGCCAGCATTTTTTTTGCCGGTAGTCGGTATTTTACTTCTTCCGGGCTAATGAATTTTTGCTCATGCATGTTTTGTTGGCGTATGTATTCTAAGCAAGCATCTAACCAAACCTACCTAACTTAACCCAACCCAACAAACCCGCAAAGTTTGTCCTATCCAACCCAATACATAAACGACCAAAGATCTCGGGTTGTTCCCGGAATCAGCTCAGTTGCGTCCGCAGACGGTTCTCTGCAAGCTGACAATTGTCGCTGCCAGGAGGTAAACCAGGAGTCTAGATCATAAGTGGTACTTGGTACCAGCCTTCGATACGGGGATGATGTTTCGCTTGAATGTTCCCATCGAACTATCCTGCAGCGACTTTTCGTGACTCGGGTCATCAATGCCAATGGCATCCAGCCGCCACATAGCGGATGCGTCAAAGTCCAAATGTCCTGGTGAGGGGCACCACAGAAACATGGCACTGGTAAAAGTGCATGCGGGAGAAGCGAGCCTTCCTTGAACGGTCCAGCCTAGAACTGTTTATATTGCTGTGAGGTCTCCGTTGATTCTGTCCACCCTGCCCGTGGCCACCTTCCAGTAGGCGCCTGAACCAACCAGTATGTTTATTTCATTTGTCTTCCATGTACTCGGCTGGAAGGCGTCCGCTATGCCGTACTGCTTTTCTATAAGGGTTTCCACGGTCATGGTGTCGAGTTCCGGACTTGTAAGGGAGCAAAAAACTTCGGAACTTCTAAAGCTTCCAACATGACCGTCTTTCCACAAGCTTGTCCACGTAGCGTCACCTGCACTCGCCGGCACCGTAGAACCTTGGGTGACTTCGCACTGCCAAACGTTACTAAGGACAGGTCTTCCGTGCCGACAACCATGCATTTCAGGGCCCTAGCCACACCCTGGCAAATGAAGGTGCGTCGGCTGCCGGTGTCTAATAGCACTTGCACAACAAGGTGGCGCCGTACACCCTCTGCCAAGGATCGGGCTGTCTGGAGCAACACTGACGTTGCCCCGGAGTGTCCGCTCGAAGCCATCATGACGGCAGGTGCACTTTCTCCGGCTTGTACCTGGTGTGTTGATCTGGGCGAGCTGCTGCCAGTCGGATTGAACAAGTCACACAGGACGGTTAGGTGATGCTGATTGCAGCTACTGCAGGTCAGGTTACGGGAAACGCTGCACTGACGAGCCACATGCTTCTTTATTCGATGTGCTCGAATCACAACTCCTGAGGATGATCCTGGCCCGTTCTCACGCCTGCTTCGTCCTCCTCTTCATTTTCAACAGGCAGGTCTCGAATAAACAAAAAAGACAAAATGCCGCAAAATAACCGAGTTTCTGAATAAATCAGCACAGCGAATAAGGCAAAGGCAATCACAAGGAACAAAGCTAATAAAAATAAAAACAAAATATGGAAGGAGGCAGTATCGAACCTGCGACTTCGAGATCAGAAACCAGAGGCGCAACCAGTGCGCCAGGTTCACCACGGCTAATTCTGCATCTGGCAAAGGCAGACATACCAGTCACAATGGGGTAAGCCTGAACAGCCAATCGGAAGAGAGTGCCGGAAAAATATCCCTGCCGGCTGCCGGTAATATATCCACTTCCTATTAGCTATATTATATTAATGATTACAGATGATCGGATGTAACTCCAACGATGGCTGCTTTCGCCGTTGCATAAGTGAGCGGTAGAGGTTTGGCTTCTTGAGTATACATAAATGACGTAAGTAGCGTGTGTACGAGGGGGGAAGGGTTTCTTCATTTTGTCTGAGCGTGTGACTTGGCCTCTCTATCTTGACTCCAGGTAAAGCTGCGATTTCAAATTTCTTCCTTGGCCGATGATTCTTGAGATTCCCAGTCAGACCCGTGGCCCGTCGCATTCACATGCTCGGCAAGAGCGTTAGACGCTGTTAGCTTCTTTTTTGACATCGTTCTGATGCGGCTTTGTTTGGCCATGTACTGAAGAAACCTTCCATGAACTTTCCTTTACCCCAAACAGGGCTGCCGTAGAGAAGACGAAACGTCTTTTGTTTCTTGTTCGTAAAGTTTTTAGCAGTTTCTTTGGTCTGTGTCTCTGTTTCATTGCGGAGGGAATGGTTGAATTGCAAGCCCCTCACAGGCCCTCACAAGTATACGGGAGGCTATGAACTAGCACTAGCTCACTGGGACATTTTACCTGGGCATGATTCTAGTGATGACTCCATCTGGACATAAATGCATAACTGTAGTGATGACTGTAGTTACGTCTGGACGTAACGCTAGATACTCTCCTTTTTAAAGGGGCCCTGAAAGGCGTTTTTAGCACACTAATTGAAGTAGCGCAATCGTTAGATTGGGTCATCAACGTCATCTGTGCCAAGTATTACTCTTTTACGCGGAGCAGAAAGCTCACACTTTTGTTGCAAAGTTTGTCGCTTTTTTCTCACCCTTCCCTTCGTGTTTTTGAACGCCGCCATCTTCACATGTCTACATCATCGATTCCCAGATGTTCGTCATGAGCTACACGGTAGCTTTTTCACGCACTTCCGGCAACGAGATGAGTCGTCTGCTCAGCGGCGGCTCGCCGGCTGATCTGCCAGCGTAGTGCCGGAGTGCTTGGACATTTTATGACAAACGAAACAAGTGTAAAGAAACGCTTAACCGTTTGTATTGAATGCAACACGGCCATAACACGACATGGATATTCTCTTACCTGAGTACGTTCCATAAAGAAAGCGTTGAAGCCCCGTGGCACTTCTTTCGTGCAGTCGCAGAGAACGCCCTGAGCCGAATGCCCGGGTTTGACGCATACATTTTATTCAACTTCAAAACAATCCAGAGATGCGTTTCGAACGAACACAACGTGCGTTGCAAGTCTGAACCGCGATTGACAGACGATGGGTTGCCTCCTCCTGCCCGTCGTAAATTCGGCACTCGCCTCGCGTGCGGTTTGCGGAGACGAACAGCAAGTCACTTAACTTTGGTGCACAAGCCGAGATGGCTTTTAGCCACGCACACTGCACATACCCCATGCGAGGTTGAGTCGTACGTCGCTCGAGAAAGATAATCCAGACCATGGGAAGCACTATCCACCCGCAGAAGCACAACGTCGCATTTCATCGCGAAACAAAGGCGCCCACAACACATACACCATCGCCTCCTGTAATGCCAAACGCATCTTGCACTTCCCAGTGGGAGTGAGTGGTATGCCTGCAGTGCCTACATGTTGCGAGGTGGGGCCCCGAGCTGAACCGGGATCACACAACCGTAACTGACTTCTGGAGCGGTTTGTGCCTCTTTGCCAAGGCAACCGATGTTTGAGATTGTCAAAGAATTGGCGCTCGTTCTAGCGCTAGAAAGCTCAGACCCACGCCGGAGCATGTTTTGTCAACGTTGCCGCTCTCCACCACGCGTCGCCCCAAGCTGAACTGGTCACATGATTGAAGCGTTTTGTGCATGGGTTCTGTATCGGTTTAAAATGCCTTTTTCACATGCCGCCGGCAGGAATTACCACCGCCGCGAAATAAGACCCCGCACCAGCAGGGTCACATCTGATACGGCGCTTTTGGATAAACAGTGCGCGGTGCATGAAAGGGACAGGGCGCACGATCCTCCCCGAGCGGCTGCGAGTTCGCCGCCGATTAAAAGTCACGTGCGGCCGATTGCAACTGCAGCAACGTACACCGCGAAAGGGCAAGGCCAGGCCGCCGGACAAATGCGGCCAGATTTTTCGTTTGCTTTTCCAGCCTTAAGTGGAGTACAGGATTCATGGTGTCAACAAAGCTTGCCCATAGCAGACGGCAGTCTCAGGAGCACCATAGCGGAAGTACGTCACCACTGAGGAGTGCAGCATCATGAGAGGCATATGGGAGGGAAGGCTCGCGCGCCGTCAACGGCGAAAGGAGGAGGAAACGCGGCGCGACGATAATGCACGGTTTTTGATTTACGATTTCTCGGCTAATACTCATCGCTTTAACAAAATTCCTGGGGAGGATATTGCTAATACATTGCTTTGTTTGGTTACATGTACATCCATGCATCGGCGGAAGGTGTTTCAGGACCCCTTTAAATCCCAGCCAATAAAATATGTACAGACTCAATGCCAATGGGGTAAATGCATTCTGTCGGGCTTTTTGGATGCAGTTGGGACTGTCCAGGGGTAGAGTACGGACAAAATGCGTCAAAGCCTGTTTCTGATTCCATCTCTACCTCAGGGGGAATCCAGTCTTCAGTGCAGATGTAGAGCCGGCAGAGGTTGGGAAACCATTGAGTATTGATAGCTCTCCACAGGCCTGCTCTTTATGTAACTCTGTTTTCGGTCCCACAAATTTTCTTTGTTGATCTACAGTGATGGTCGTCTGCTACAATCAGGTCCCGCAGCATTATGCCACCATGCTTTGCCCAGCTTTTGGAACTGCATAAAATTTGCCCATTGAATTCTATCTTCTCTGCATAACAACCTTCGAAAGTTCTAGGATGCCTGCCAGATGGAGGGATGTAACTAGCAGAACTTGTGCATTGATGCAGCCACCACTGAGCTGTTTTGCACACTGGTCCTGTTGTCCTACAGTGAATGGCGGAAATGAGCGTGCATGCATCATGTTCACTCAGCATGTGGTAACCAGAAAGTAGTGTTACAAGCAGAGTGCACATTGTCGGGTGAAGTGGCGCTTTCACAAGTGCCGAAAATATTGTGTGAGGTACTGTTCCAGACAGTGACGTTCTGGGGCCGAATTCCACTGTGTGCCGGAAAGCATCCGGAAGTGCGCCAGAAGATATCCGGCGAGGTTGATTTCCTGCAGGGCCTCTGGAAACTCCTGAAAACTCCTTTCAGCCTGCGTCCCGCGAATAAGCTTTGGCTATTATTCGATGACGTCATGTAGACCCCGCGGGGAATCAACCCCTCGGATATCTTCCGGCGCCCTTCCGGATGCCTTCTGGCGCCTAGTAGAATTCAGCCCCTGGTGTCCTCTCCAAGGCACGACAAACTGCGCCTGCTGGTGGCCCTTCTTCTTTTCACCTTTTATCACTACCTACCTGCAGCCACACCTGCCACACTGGCTAAGGCATTGCACTGCTCAGATTTCATTCCCGGTTGTGGCAGCTTTTTCGATGGAAGCAATGTGCGCAATATTTCAGTGCACATTAAATGGTCCCTGATGTCGAATGCCTACTACATTCAAGTTGAAGATAGGACGGTCCCCTCTTGAGGCATTTCCCGCACTTGATCAATGACATCGACGGGTAACGTCTCTGACAGAACTTTACAGATTGGCACATGCTTTGAACACAAACTTTTAGAAAATCAATCTGAAAACATGCCATTGCTGTGTGGCTCTTATAACAAAATAATGCGCAAGCGCCGCTGTGCGTTATTGAATTTGAAAGTAATATCAGGAACTTAAGGGGGGACACTGGTCTTGAGGACCGAAAATTTGCCAAAAAATCAATTTTCTGTATCTATTTTATTTGCAGTCTACAGGTCCCAAAGAATGTACCTGCAAAATATCATAGCTGTATCATAAGTATTCACAAAGCTGTCGCCCTTTGAAGTCGCCTAAATGACCATTTTTGCCTATGTTTGCAAACTTCTTGCCGTTTTCTCAGAACCAATTTTTTTCCCACACGGTCAGCTGTTGGGTACAATATCTTGGGATGTACTTGCTTGATTTACATCATTTTTGCTGCATTTGAAAGCTTATGAACTGAACAGTGCAATAAAGCCACAAAAGTACAGAATTTATTTTTGCTGGCACAAGATTTTATGCAGTTAGTTTTACAAAAACATTGTAAATTGATGACCTGACATTTACGAATTTTACAGCGTTTGCAGAAACCATGCTAAAATTACTGCGTGGTATAGTTGCACTCCCTGGTCCTTCTAGAGCACAAAGGGATAAAAGCTATTTGAGTATTTCATAGGTACATAATGAAACAATTGCCCGAAACGGAGTGACATAACATGTTGCACAACTCTAAACGTACACCCCATAGACGAAAACTGACTGCATATTTGTGCTCGGGATGTTGAAATACATTCAATGTGTAAATATCAGGCACATAGGTTAAAAAATAACAAAAATGTCCTCAAGACCAGTGTCCCCCCTTAAGTAACCTGTTCTTTAATCAAAACATTGATAGTTCATTTGGGCACAAGGTGTAAAATTCTGGTGAAACATAAGCTTGATTAATGCGGACTTCTGGGCTGCGCTTTACTCGTCAGTCATAAGCTTGAGCTTGGTTCATTGGCCAAGCAGGCACGGAAGCCCTGCCTTCACCATCACCTAGACGGAATGCCCTGTTGTATCCGTCCGAGTGGCAGTAGTTTGCTTCTCAGCATTGCATCTCTTTGCATGCTGTTAGCTGGAGTCAGTGAACTGACTGTGCTTGATTTCTGCATTTGTAAATAATAATAATAATAATAATAATAATGATGGTTTATTGTTGTGGTACAAATAGTACAAAGTATCCAATAAGCTTACAGGCTTGCGTGCGTAGCTGGGCAGCCTCAGCACTAGACATAGGCGAAACAGATGCCCTAGCACTTTTAAAAAAATAATAAAAAGACAAACAGGCAAAATATCAGAATGAACATTGAAAAATATCAGTGGCTTAAATACAAGATAACAGAAACGTGATTAATTGTATCATCTCGACATATAACGATACACACAAATAAAAATCTGGTTACAGAACGGCGAGAACTTCGTGGTAAATACAGATTGTACAAAAATTGACTGAAGGCATGGTTTATACCCATGACCGAATAAATTCTGGAGCCTGCTTATAGGATGTGATGGTGGAATTGAGCGGAAACATAAAATAAAATGGTACATAAAAAATTTGTGTCTTTTTGCTGTAATTTGTGTATACCCTAGGTACAATAACTTTACCTGTGGAACGGAGATGCTGCAGTTTTTTGTTATGCCAAAGTATGCCAAATTAGCGAAGCAGTTAATCCAAAATATGCCCTCTTTAAATGCAAATGTTTTTGTCGGTGAGTGTAGCTTTGGCAGGCCTAAAGCTTCTAAACCCGTGCATAATTGCATTTGGATAATACGTAACAAAGGTGTGCTATTTTTTTTTTTCTTCACGAGACAAGTTCAGACACGATGATGATAAATTATTGCTTATTTAGCTGTGCTTTGTAGGCCTGCTGTATTCTGCGTGCTGTGCTCGGTGACCAATTTTTCGGGGCGCATCGAGCTTGCCAACTGCAAGCAACCGCTCTTGTTCTGTCCCCTCTGCCTCCCCCAGTCTAGCCGGATGTTCTGAGGGCCACCTCCCCCCTTCCCTTCTTCCCCCTTCCCCCTTTCTCTCTCTCTCTCCCACTATTGCATAACTGGTGGTGGCCATGCTCCTGCCTTGTTCTCTGCGGTGCTGCCTGGGTGCTGTGCCTCGTCGGCTGTTCTCAATCGGAACGCGCACTATTGCACAGGTAAGTGCTCTGCCAGCTGCTGCATGCTTGCCTCGAGTACAAGTACAGGCCCTGGCTGGAAGGGGCCAGCTGTAAATAGAGTGGCACCTTAGATGTTCGACTGCTGCGTAAACTATTCTTTACAGCCTCGTTTATTTGTCTCCGTTTCAGTTTCAATGACACAAACACCTAAGCGGCCGCCATGATAGGACAGCATGTGTGACGTCACTGTTTTTGTCGCACCACGGCCGGTCTGGATGGGCGCGCTAGAGTGAGAGCGCACATCTAAACCGGTAGTGGTTGCACGTGGCCGGGCTGCTTGACGTCCCAAAACTATGACACAATACACAAGGCAGAGAAGCATGCGCCAACAGCAGCCAGTGCCTTGTTTTCGTCCCAGGAGCCCTGACATCAGCAGTTTGGGGTGAGGCACATGGCGAGGCACTCAACGCGTCATGCTGATGCCGATGTCAAAAGGGTTATCGTTGTGAGCTTTCTTGTGGGTGAAAAGAATAACTACGACGGGACAACGCGGGTGACATCGTGAGTTACTGAAATGCTCTGCATTTAAAATTTATTTAAAATATGGTATACTGGACGGTCACTCCTGCAACTTGCCCGGGGGTATCTCCTTACACAAAAGAAGCTTTTTTACATAGTATAATCTCAGCATTGAAATTTGGTGTCAGTACTCTGTTAATATCCTTTTTTTCATCAAACGAACAGTTCTGCCCCAAATGTGCCCAGGGTTTCTTTGCGGGAACCACTGGTGGCATTTTTGAAACTTGCCAGCCCATACGTACCTCACCTCCAAATCAGCAGTATGCTTTGCAGTGGCATGTTTTTCCTTTCCTCTCTGGTCAAGCGGGTTGTTTGGAGCTTGTGGCCGGTCGTCTGTGGCCCCATTGGTATTCCCGTGAAAGTGCTTGTGTAAGCTCTGCCTGTTGTGAGGAAAGCTGTGGGTTAGCGTTTGTAGTGGGAAGGCTTTAAGGGGAAAACAGAGCGGCGGAATTATAAATTTGAGTGGGAAACTGCAAAATCGTCGAGAGATGCCCGTTATTTCATGTCCAGAAATGATGTGGGGCAGCGTGAAAATGAACCTAAGCATTTATTTGGGGTCGTTTGGTCCTGGTTGCAATGTCTGACAGGCAGCCTATGCCTTAAAAGCTCAAGGATGCTGCCGCATTGTGCGTTATATTTTAGTTTGTCACTGGCCTTGTACCACTGTCCATGCGTGGGGCACGGACTTTTTGTTGGTGTGAGGCCACATCTGGCTACCCAGTATGAGGGCAAATGATTCATCTTGTTCACCACTTGCCTAGATAGTTCTGGCATAATCAGAAATGTTGCTGGTCTGACTGGATGCTTCTCGAAAGTACAGCATTAAATTAATGGTATTGGCAGGCCGCATGTCGCTGAAGTCGTCAATTTGCTGACTGTGAAGTGTGCATGTCAGTTTGTTTGTTTGCTTCTCATGCATTTGTTAAAATTTGTGGAGGTGCGGAGTGTTGGCTTTGATTGAGTGTCGCCTGACTGTGTGGCCCCTGCAGATTGACGAGGAGGTGTCCAAGCTACTGCAGCTTAAGGCCCAGCTAAGCGCCCCCGAGGATGAGCGGCACAAGTTTGTCCTCAAGACGGCCAAGGCATGTACATGCTCCTGGCTCCCCATGCAGTGGTGGCTGACGGGGAGGGGTGTGTGCAGGGCACCCGGGACCACACGCCGGCCCAGATGGTCCTGCGCGAGCGCGTCTTCTCCACCATCATCGCCTGCTTCAAGCGGCATGGCGCCGAGGCCATCGACACGCCCGTCTTTGAACTCAAGGTGAGGCCTGGGGCGCCCGCAGTGGCATCTGGAGCAGCCCTGGATCGTACTTTATGTAGGATGCCGGCTGTGTTTATGCCCTAAAATTCATCTGCGTGCATTGCTAGTATCACGGGTCCCTGAGGCACTGCTGTGCACACTCGTGAATGCTGCTTTGGGCCTGTAGTGTTTTGTTGAGTAATTGGCGGGGTTAATGTGGTTGCGGCAAAGCGGATGTGGAATAAAGTGAGAAGGAGACAAGGCCCGGCCGTTCTCTCATATCGCCACACCTACTTCTTCCTCTTTGTTCTTTGTCAACATCCTTCCCAAGAAACTTTGAATGTTCCAAGCAAGGAACTGTTGAGCGGCTCCTGTGATTCAGTTTGTTGCTGCCCATATAACGTTCTTTCACTTGCTTAGTTCAACTAAGTTTGCTGCATAAATTGCTATGGTCCGTAGTTGCGACTCTCGTGACGCCACTTGCCGAACACAGTATGAACCTTCTTGCATATACAGTTGAACCTCGTTATAAGAGACACTGATGTAAGAGACAAATGGGTATAAGAGACACTATTCACCCACATGGTTGGCTGCCCTATCTTTCCCATTAAATCGACCTCTTTTATAACAGACATTGGATGTAGAAGATTGGTTGTAAGAGACAAGTTATCCTTGAAGTTTAATCAATAACCTTGCTTGTAACAGACATTTTAACTTCAGATGCAGTGCCACCAGTCACTAATTGCAGTTGCTTCCATTGTGGAAACACAGGGGGACGACAGACGCCTGCAGTCGCTATTTATTATAACTTCAGCAAACACAAAGTGGTTCAGTCAGCTATGAAATGACGATGAGAAGCCCTGCCAATGGAAATGCAACTGACAGAAGTGGTCGAAGCTTACTGCCATCCATTGGAGCGCGACCGCACATGCGGGCTCTCCCACTCGCGTAGCTCCCAATCAAGAAACACTGCAGATGTTGAGTCCTGCAAGCGTAATGAATAGCCTGAGCGCACAGCGGAAGAAGCTGTGTGCTCTGGCTATTCATCAGGCTTGTGAACTCAACATATACGATTCATCTTCCACAAACAAGGAAAGGAAAAAAAGTTTGTAGAATTGGTTGTAAAAAACAGTGTAAATACAGTCATGAAGCAAACAAAGTTTCATAAATTCTGGAGCCAAACATTAATTAGAATGAATCTTTTGAAACATGCTGTAGCGTTTTTTTGAGCTTATTTTAGTTATACGGTGCCCACATGGAACTAGGGTCTGATTTGTAAGTGAAAACATGGTTCCCTGCTTATAAGAGACATCTCGTATAAGAGACAGAAACTGCTCCCCGGTACGTGTCTCTTATAAAGGGGTTCAACTGTAGCGACATGAAAGCGCTTCGGCATGCGAACAAAGCACCAAACAGACCTAGCCAGCCATTATGCTCCATGATTGTGTTGTTCGGCTTTTTTCCGACCTTTTTTGTGCTCCTCATGCGCGGCGTATGATGGGCCAGTAATGAGCTACACAGCCAGTTTTAACTAAAGGTAGTGGAGCAGGCATTGAAGCATACGAAATCCACACGGCTGGGCGGCACTTTAGTGTTGACCCAGTGTGTGTACGCTACTGGCGAAAGTGAGATGCTTGGGTGATGGACAGGGATCGCCGTGTGTTTCGTGGGACCAAGGAAGGGAAGTTTCCCAGTGTGGAAAAAGAAGTTTTGGAGGGCCTTGACGGCACCTCTAGCAGGTTTGGGTATTGTCATCATAATTTGTGCTCTGCTCTTTAATGTCTGTATGGCTACCAGTTCGCTTTATCGGTCGAAAACTGCCTCCCGCACACAGCAAGCAATCCAAGTTGCACAGTTCATAGCCAACAGTTGAAAACAATGAAGCGTCCCATTTTTCTTGGGACCTCATTTACCCAAAATTTCGAAGAATGACCACTTCTGGAAAACAGTGTAACAAGAAACAGAGAATGAAAATTTGTTTGGCAGGATTCGCTTGCCTCATGCATTTGGACACTTAGCAAAATCTTTGCAAAAAGACATTTGCTGGACACGATTGTGTGCCCCGTGAAACGGGGACACAGGAATGAATCTTTGAAAGGTGATTTGAAAGAACCCATGTGGTCGTGTACTGGAGTACCGTGAGCATCAAACTGAATATCCAAAACAGTTTTGTCTAGTTTTATTGCTATCCTCTGTATAAGAAATGCACTGCTGCAAGTTTGTGTAAGCAGTCGTCCTGGATGTGGTGCTGACCTGAACTGCAGTAATGGTGACCTTGCGTGCACGCAGGACACCCTGACGGGCAAGTACGGGGAGGACAGCAAGCTGATCTACGACCTGGCCGACCAGGGGGGCGAGCTGCTGTCCCTGCGCTACGACCTGACGGTGCCCCTGGCCCGGTACCTGGCCATGAACAAGATCACCAACATCAAGCGGTACCACATCGGCAAGGTCTACCGCCGGGACAATCCTGCCATGACCCGGGGCCGCTACCGCGAGTTCTACCAGTGTGTGAGTAGGGCCACTGTGTTGGGGGAGTCCACCGGCGGCAGGCCCTGCTGCAGCCGCCGCTTTCCTGTTGGGGCAGGACCTGGACATTGCGGGCCAGTACGACCCCATGCTGGCCGACGTGGAGTGCGTGCGCATCCTGGCCGAGGTGCTGGGCGACCTTGGCCTGGGCAGCTTCCTCATCAAGGTGGGTGACCCGGTCACTTGATGCGTGCGCCGTGCACTGTCC
Source organism: Haemaphysalis longicornis (assembly GCF_048455015.1). Classification (NCBI taxonomy): domain Eukaryota; kingdom Metazoa; phylum Arthropoda; class Arachnida; order Ixodida; family Ixodidae; genus Haemaphysalis; species Haemaphysalis longicornis. Next base: position 36,243,617 of record NW_027526335.1, read on the forward strand.
AGCCCTTGCAGAGCCCAGTGGGCAGCTCTTGGTTGTTGCTGTCACCGGCCGGTAAACAGGTTTCCCACACCAGGCAATAGGTGACCGGTAAAAAGCGCAAAGGCTCATGGGTACGTCGTCTGCTCCCGCCACTTCCGGTTCGAGATCTCGCCTGGCCTCCCGTACGCCAGCGGCTTTCACACGTGTGTGTGCGTGCTGTTTACTTTACCTTTCAGAGGAGCCCCTAGTAGGATTCATCGTTGTTACACATTGAATGTGCGATGCACGAGCTTTTTTGTTTTCAGTTGAAACACGTAAACAACAAGAACGCGCGTGTGTGAAAGCCGCCGGCATACGGGAGCTAGTCGAGCTCTCGAACCTGAAGTGGCGGAGCTCCGCGGGAGCAGCCAGTGTACCCATGAGCCTTTGCGCTATTTATCGGTTACCTATTGGACAGGCCTAAAGTGAATGGTCACTGTTGTTCTTCTCGCGCACCTAGGGTGGCTTGGTGAATTTTGAGAGTGCGGCTCTTCGTTGCTGAAGCAGGGTGATGGCCTTGACGACGCAGTTGGAATTAACGCAGGGAAGGTCATAGTATATAACTATGTATATAGTCAAACAAGGAGGACAGCATCAGAAGTGTCTATGAGGGACAAATTCCTCCTCTGTAAAGCCAGTAGTGCAGCTCACAGTACTCTAGATCAGAACGCTGGACTGGGCTCGTGTATGTGTTTTAAGCTTCCGGGTCCAGTTCACACGCATCTAGCATCACTGAGCCAACATGATTGGCTACAGCCAGTCAACCAGCTCCCCCTGGGTGGAAAGAGAAAGCAAATATACACAATTACTCAAATATCCTTGCTCTTGCGGGAAAGGGTATTTCACCTCCATGTGTATAGGGATCAGGCAGCTGGATGGGTGGTGCCACCCCTTGGTGCTCCTCTCGTTACTAGAATGGGGCACCGTATTGGCCACGTCTGTAAAGATGCTGGATGTAGTGGAAGTATCACTCAAGGGGCCACCCAGTACTTGCTATTGCTTTGTACATACAAAAGCAGGTGGTATGGCTGTCAGCCAACACTGGCTGGCTTGGAGAGGAGTGTATTCTCAGACTAACCAGGAGCTGAAGGACAAGCTCCTGCCGTCCAGTAGCAGGCAACAATGAAACTACCGAAACCGGCCCAGTGAGTGGGAAAACCTGACTTAGGCCAAGGTTTGGACAGAACTCAATGTGCGCAGATATGAGAAGGCGGCTCATCTGGCATCACGGTAGCAGCCCGCCACCCGAGGTTATCAGCTGTAAAGGGGAGTCTTCTTTCGGCCATTGCACTGCAGAGGGGTGGGCATTGGGGACTGAGGTGTACGATGACAGTGCTGCTCAAGTGGCCCGCTTCCCAGCTGGAGTTACCAGTGTGCCTCTGTGTGGAGAACCCCTTGGTTCCAACTGCAGACGCTTCAGGTTGTGTGGAGGTTCCATAGGTGTGACACTTGCTGGCCGCAGTTCGTTTGTAACTGCCGTGCAAGAGGGCAGGAATTGCTCTTTGTCGTGTAGCCATTGGTTATTAGGATTGCCTTTGCTGGAGCCCATTCCGCAGTAGCGAGGAAGTGTGTTGCCTGAAGAGCCGCTCTCAGGGAGCTGTCTCGGGCGGCTGTGTGCAGGTAAACCACCGGGAGATCCTGGACGGCCTGTTTGAGCACTGCGGTGTGCCGGCCGGCAGCTTCAGGGCCATCTGCTCGGCAGTGGACAAGCTGGACAAGGTGGGGGGGCAACCCTGTGCGGTCATCCTTCTTTCGGGCAACATTTGGCTCTGTGCTTTCTCTCTCCTCCCTCTCAGCTGCCCTGGGAAGATGTCCGGAAAGAGATGGTGCTCGAGAAGGGACTGGCTGAAGAAGCGGCGGACAAGATTGGCCAGTTTGTCAACAGGAAAGGCACGTCATGCACTGGAATGCTCGGTGCCTCCTGTGGGTGGCTGCGGGAGGACAGTGTGCACACGGGAGGAGAGGGCAGACCTGCATGCACCAGCAAGCTGTGTTGCTTGCTCGAGCGCATAATTTGGGCCAGCACTTCTGTCCAGGGCACACTTTTACTGCTTATAGCGCTAGAAAACTAACAAGTAGTACTTTTAACAACACCTGGGCTTTGCTGCGCTCCCTTATGCCAACCTTCTCGCGTGGTACTCGGGAGGTAGGTGCAAAATGAAAACCAAATGTCTTAAAAGCGTCCGGGCTCATATCCGACATGTAGAGCGCGCATGGTGCTGCTCTAAGCTCAAATAGTGCACAGAGCTACTAGGCACGATATTGCGCTTCAGTGCAACATGCAGAACAAAGGAGAAGCCGGCACGGTTTACAAAGAACGGCGGCTGGCGAGAGCAAATTGCGATGGAGAGAGTCGTGTTCAAAAGCTTAACAGCTCACCTTACCGGACATTACACAGCGACAAAGGTCGACAAGGGGCCACATTAACACCCACTCGGTGCTAATGTGGCCACAAAAGGGGTCACTACAGCACTGAAATCCTGGCTAGCTACAGCAGCCTCCCCTTAAATGCACTCAGGGTTTGGAAAGACTCACTGACAAGGGGATGATAGCTGGAGTGGAAAACGCTTGAACTATGAACAAAGGAAGGAAGACATGATGCAACTAACGATTTATTTACACACATATGTGCGTGCTGATTGTATGAAGAACAAAAAAAAAATTGAAACGTGTGACTACCATCGAACATAAGATTCATGGGGCTCAAGCTCGGTTATTGTTATGATGGGAATTCTGTGTCTCGTTTAGATAAGCTGAGCTGGCATAGTTTTATTCTTTCCCAGACACCGTGCTGAAGGCCTCCCATATCTCATTCTGACGTGTGTCCCTCAGTAAAACTGAGTATACTTGGGCTTGCATTCACACGGCAGCATGAATGCACGCCGCCGCGTGCACCCAGGGCATCAACATTGTCCCCTTAACTGACAGTGGGCCAGCTGCAGAGGGCCGAGACGAACCAGGGGTGCTCTTCTAGCCCAGTAGTTCAAGTAATTACATAGTGGTTGCATCAGCAGGGAAAGCTAATTACAATATGCTAACGTTTGTCCCGTCAACTGGCTGCAGAAGGGCTGGGGTGGTTGAAGCGACACATGGCTGTTGAGCAAGGCAGGACTAATGGGCCTGTCCTCGTCCGATGATTACAGGGCTAATGGCTCCGTCTTAAACTAGGAGGCGGCAACATGGTGAGGCAGCTGTCTTTAGCTGGGGAAGTTCTGAAAGCCTTCTGGCCGTAATACGGCACAATTGTAGTGGTCAGGTGTGAGAAGAAGCCACAACTCTGCAGTGCTGTGAAGTTCCTAAGGACAAGCCAGCAGTGTGCTTGGAGAGTGCCATGCCCATCAAAGAGCATGCGAGTAATTGCATTTATGGCCACATTTTTGGAACGGAAAATAGTTTTCAAAGTTTCATTTGTAGAACCCCGCTCAAGCGGACATATTTTTTGGCGTTTTTATTTGCTATGCTTTTATTGTGCTATGCTTTTATTGCAGTGACTGCGAAGCTCTTGTGAGCATACTATGTTCATTCCCAACCATGTCTGCAGCATAAAATGTGTGGCCTCAGCATTATTGGGTCCTTGTATTACCTCCTCCAGTCCATGGAATTGACAATGCACTAGCTTTGTGGGAAAATCGGGCCTCTTTATTTGGAATACGGTTCTTTTTTTAAGTTTCTTTTTTTGATGGGGTAGAATATACCAAGAACATCTAAACGCAGAGTTTAGCATGTATGTGTAGTGCTCGCAATACAGATAAAAACAAAGAGTGATATTATACTGCACTTAAACTAGCGGAAATTCAAGTACACAAAATAAGAATTTTTGCAATTTTAGAAATTTTAGAATTTTGTTTCAAAATTTTAGCTCGGAATTTTCTTTTGGACTTTCGTAATTTTATGTCAGAATTTCAAGTACACAAAATCGCACAAAAATTTATTTGTTTAAACATATAATTAAGATTTTTATTTTTGTAAAAGAATCATCTGGAAGCACACTGTTTGGTGCCTTCGTTCAAAAGGCCCACAACTGTGATTATAGCTGAAATTGCTTGCATGTGGGGCTTCCAGATGTGGCTCGCTCCCGTTGCGGCTCATATAGACACTGTTACACAATTGAGGGCATTCGGGTCCATGTTGAGGTGTTGTGGTAGGTGAGCGGCTTGCAGGGGAGTTGCCTCCGCTCTGACGATGAAGAACGAAAGCCAAACTTTAATGCCTGAGGAGTAGACAACAGTGATGATACAGGTAGCAGCACACTGGCGTGCTTACAACACAACAACTCGAATGGGCAGTGAAATGCGAGGACACACTGGCCTCAGCTCGTGGAAGGGCGAGAATAAATACCCAGAATTTCTACTGTCAACAGACATTCACCAAAAAACGCAAATGCTGTGATGGTTTCAGATGCCAGTTCACGCAGTGTTGGAAGAGAGGGAGGGGGGGGGGGGGTAGTCCCATGGCCACCGTTTGCACAAGGCTTGTTTGGACACCCCTTGCTGGAGCAGGTTCTTGCAGTGGCCTCTCACGTGAATCACACGGCAGCCAGGCTTGTCGAAACATGAAAGCTCGGAATAAGCTGGCTTCACCACCACACACACAGCTTCCTTGCATTACACAACACTTAGCCGGTGTATCTCGCGCTTATAGGACAACGCCGAAGCATCCCACGCGGTTTTGTCACAACACTTGAAAAATAGAGCTTTTTTTGGAGCAGCCCATATAGAAACTGTCAGAAATAGAACTTTTGCCAACGTGTGAAACCTCACTGAAAGTGCCGATGTGTGCAGCCTATCCCGGTGACTTGCACTATGGGAATGTGCGAGTGGCCGCTAGAGCTGCGCGAGCTGGCGCTGGGTCATAGAGTTGCCCACAAAATGGCTGCCTCGACATAGGGAGCTGATTCATCCCCACCATCCCGTTTTTAATAAAGCCTACATGCAGTGGCAATATCCTTAGTAAAAATTGCAAGACCTGGCTTGAGTGGTTTGTCAGCAAAAGAAATTGCTCGCAGCCCTTTCAAACCCTAGGAAAAAAGTCTTTTTTGGTCAGTACCAGTAAAGTTTTTGAATGGAAGAATGGTTGGGCTCAAAAACATAAAAGACATGCTCATAAAAATGGAGCTAATGTGATGAACTTTTTAATAATGTAGTTTCAGAAATGAGTTTAAATGCAATGTGAAATTTGTCTACAGAGTTTTCAGAAAACTTGAGAAAAAAATTCTAGATATGCTTATGTTATCAAATGTACAGTCTTCTTGTGTGTATTAGCAATAACTTTAGTGAAAATAAAGTTTTAGCTCAAGTGGTTAACCAGCCACAAAAAAAATTGTTGGGGCATTTTGATAGGCCTGACATTCCAAGCAGGTAAGAGGAGTGGCTGAAAAGTGGGAAGCAAGAGATGTTTCTGAGGTACTGTGGGCAGTGCAGGGCCTCCTGTGTCTCTGTGGTCAAATGAGGTGGCGCGAGTTGTTCTGTTTGCTACGAAACGAGCAGTTGCATGTCCGCATTTTGGCGGCAAGAGGGCCGTGCGAGTGGCAGCCACAGTGCCTCCCCTGGTGCAGGTGGTCCCGAGCTGGTGACGGCCCTGCGGTCGGATGAGCTGGCCCACAATGCGTCTGCCAAGCGAGGCCTGGACGAGATGCAGCTGTTCTTCGAGTACTGCGATCTGTATCGGATCACCGACAAGGTACGTTGGGGGGGCCAGTTGGGGTGGCCAAACGTTGTGGCTGACTGGAGCATGGGACTGGTCATCCACTCCACAAAGTGAGCCCACCGTCCTCGGGTACAAGCCCTGGAGCAGTGTTTCCTGTGGGCTCTGGAGCGTGGCCACTTTTGCCCAATCCACTGCTGGGCAGAGCCCAGTGGTCGAAGGAGATAATAGGAGCCCTTCCCTGCTGGGAGCATTACGTGACAAACAAGGGTGCCCAGCCAAGGGGTCACGGTGTAGGCCCGTGCATCTTGAACTTGTTTCACGGGGCACACTGAACAGTGCTCAGAGCGCAGGGCTGTTGCCGCAGAGGCCACGATCGCCCTCGTGACCCCTAGCCGGTGCAAGCGCTTGGCGATGAGGTTGCATTCACGGCGTACATTCACGTTTTTGCAGCTGAAAGAGAGATGACATTTAGTCCCACAGCCGCTCCCCCCTTGCCCCAACCTGGAGGCCCTGGGAGGGATCCAGCACCTGGTCTGAGGCCTGGCAGCTGCACAGGGCCTGCTCCCAGCCGTTGGGAGGATCGCTGGGGCACGAAGGGTGTGTGTGCAGTGCGGTGATAAATGTATGGTAGTGGGGGAGGGAGAGACAGACTTTAATTGAGCTTTATGTGGCTCAGGGGCAGCTCCCGAGCACCTCCTCTTACAGTTCATCACAGGTAACTGGGTGGGAGTGTGGTGCATGTCATGCAGTGGGCTGCACAGTGTTACGAGGAAGGGGCTTGATCAGGAGTTGTGGGTTGCTGTGGTGTCAGAGGAGTGGTGAGTTCCTGTGTAGTGTTGTGGAGTCCCATCGCTGTAAGGCGGCCAGTGAGAGTGCGTGGGCGCAAGAGGAGGGTGTCGCAGAAGGCTTTGCGTACGAGGCCGTTGAGTTGTGTGTGCTGGGTCTGTGCGAGGTCAGCCAGTGAGGAAGCTTTGGTGAATACAGGTGTGGGCGGCAGACAAGGTACGAAGTTTCGGCTACGTATTGTTTGATGTGATTTACTCTTATGTCGGGGAAGGTGATATGGTGGCCTACAATATGGATGTTGAGCAACGAGTGCCGAAAAGTGAAACTCAAAGCGGAAGAAAATTATTTATTGGCGTTGCGGCCAGCTTCTGGACAGCGCCCTGCCCGATTCGATGCACGAGCTGCTGTTTCTCACTTCTGCCTCATCATCTTCGTGGTCAGAGGCGACAGCGGGCTGAGAGATTGAACGTACTCTGGGCCCCAGCAAAGTTGTTAGGCGGTGGCAGGTTTAAATGGACAGAGTCTCTGGATAGACCTGGTGCTGACGAGCCCTTCCCGCCATTTGATCTTGCTCGACCTAATACGACCGTCCATGCTTCTGTAGACTTCTTGCATACGATGCAGCTTCTATATTTGACAAGGTGTTTCCTCAGCTTAGACAAGCATGATGTTCTGAAGGCGATACTCATTCTGCCACCTTGTCCATAAGTTTCCAGTGAGTCGCTCTCTATACTGTTGCCTTCGGAGAGCGTCTGTGTGCGTTACCGTGGTGGCGGGGATGTGCTGGTTTCCGTGGTGGCTGGAAATGCTTCTGGCAGCCCGCCACCCTGGTGAGTTGGAGGCCGTTGCACAGAATACATTTGGAGTTGCACGAATGTTGAGGAGGAGCATTGCAGTTGAGGTTTGCAGAAGATTTTTTTTTTACTGGACGTGGAAGCAGCAGCCTTGCTTGGAAACCCGCACCACACTACTCATTGCCTGGTGGGTGCTTGTATAGTTTTGTAGGCGGCCGAAGATAGTTGCATTGATGTGGGTGACACTGCGCAACAGTGGCCAGTTGCCAAGCGGGTTCTGAGCACGAGCCGGGTGACAATGACGATAACAGTGCTGGTGAAGATGGTGATGGTGTTGGTACAATTTATTTCACCAGTTAGCAGTTCTGAGCGGCTTGGTTAGGGAAAATGACGAAGCAGTGGGTGGCGGTGTTCCCCTCCAGGCAGCTACATCGGTCGTTGATAGTGTGCTGTGGAGGCCACCTGTCGGCCTGCTTGGGCAACCTGGGATCCGTGCAGGTCGATAGTGCTTCAGGGATGCTCAAACAGAAAGCTGCTCCCTTCCTCCGTGGCGGGGTTCGCACGAGGGGTGTCGGAGACACTGGGAACGCGATGTCATGAGTCGTCCCATAAGACAAAAGGTGACCTTCGTGGGGTGTTTCTCATGTAGGCCCCCTTCGGCCTAGATGTCGGGTCAGAAGTGTAACTGACACTGCCCAGTGGAGGAGGCCTTTGAAGATAAACTCGTGGTTCTTGGGGACCAATTTCACAAGGAGGGGGGAGGCATGCAGGGGGCCTTGGGAAGGATGCACTGTTGGATGCATGAGGGCAGCAAGCACATCGTGGGTGGCTACTTTTTCCCCTTCCCCGCTGCGCTTCTGTTGCCCTTGCGTGTTCTGGAGGTGCCCCAGTGCATAGGCCCAAGGTGCAGCAGGCCTCCTGCCTCCGGTTTTTCTGGACGCCAGAGGCAGGCTGGAGTGAGTCTGGGACAGACGAGCGCTCTGCCTTGGTTGGCACGTTGCGGTGCTGAAACCTGAGTGCTGGTTTTGCACTGTGGCAGCAGCATAGGCATGCAGGGGCCTGACTGTGCTCGGGTGCCGCAAATACTGTCTCTCACCCAGGTGTCCTTCGATCTGAGCCTTGCCCGAGGACTGGACTACTACACGGGCATCATCTTCGAAGCTGTCCTCACAGGTGAGTCGGCCTCTTTGCACACTGGCGGGTGAGCACAAGTGCGTGCAGCTCAGTGCAAGCGGCTGTCTTCGCTTGGTGACTTGCGAAACCAGAGACTGCTGTTCCAAGTGCCTGCTGGAACGAAGAGCAAACTTCTGTTTTAGAGGGGGATTAGGACACAGCAGGAGGTGTGGTCTTTTCAATCCATAAGTGAGAAAGGTGCCTTGAAACAGCGCTATATCTGCACACGGTGCCCTAGCCTGGTTGTGTGCAGAATACCCCCTGGTTGTCTGGCCAGACTCACTGCTCCCACAGTGGTGCAGGCATGTGCTCACATGGGATGTCACTCATGAGTAATGGGAAGCGACATTGCACAGAGGAGGCCTTGCGTAAAATGGCAACAAGTGTCCTCCGGAGTTGAGGAACAGGCTGGTCTCTACTGGTGTCATGAACACATATGAAACGCTTGCGGCAGCAGCATTCGCTAATTACCTATGCAGAGAATAGCAAGAGCATGAAAGCGGGTGTCGCCGTTGCGTATGCTTTGGTCATGTCCCAAATTGTGAGTATAGTCAAATGGAATTCGCAAAGCTAGTTTGTGTTTATATGAAAAGATCTGTGAGGCAGGGACGTCTGCATGTAAACTACGTTTATGTGGCAACTTTTGCTGAACACACAGTCATTGAAACATACCAAAAACAGGTAGTCAATACGGTGCCTCACTACCAGAAGTGGTAAGCCATGTTTCAGTTTTGAGTTTGGGTTTGTGTGGGTCAATGCCAGCGCTGCAGTTGTTCTCTTTGTGCCAAAGCACATATACACTATGTACGGCCAGCACCGAAAGGGGAAGATCATTAGTGCAGTTGAGCACAATACCAAGCTGAACAACCTGAACAACCTCCACATCACTGGAGTCGCTCAACTACGAGGCAGTTCGCCTCCACAGTTGGAGCTTTCCTGGCTCTTCCCTGTGTCGTAAGAGGTGTGTTCGCACCAGGCAGAGAATCTGCTGATTCGGCACTGTGCCCGCAAGCAGTTGGTGCTTATGTCAACACCATGCCAACGAGAACTCGCCAGTCCGTAACAGGGGCAACTGTCACACCTTCTACACTTATGTACACTTTTGTGCTGTTGTATCATCCCTGCAATCTTGCTTGAAGCACCACTTGGTTGCTCATGGGTGGTTTGTCCTGTTTAAAGTGCGTTGTTGGGCTAGTTGGTGCTTAGATGGTTTTAGCTGCTCAAGAAAAGACTCAGGACAAAGGTGGAAAACAGACAGGACCACAGTGCAGACTAACTGATTTGTATACCAATATTGTGTTCTGTTTCCATCCCACTTTTCTTTTGTGTGTTCCTTTTGTGACCGCTCCACTGGGCCTGTTGGCACTGCTTGTCTTGCCTCCTTACTGTTCTGCGAACAGCATGAATGTGCACCAGCTGGTCCAGTTGGACCACCAGTTTGTTCCCTGGATCTGCACCAGGATGTGAGCTCTGGAATGTCCTGTCGGCAAGGGGTGGGTTCTGTGCATACTTAGCGTGAGCGGCTTGGCAGGAGGACGTGCTGCTGCTGCTGCAGGAGGCGAGCCGGAGGGCGTGGGCAGCGTGGCGGCAGGCGGCCGCTACGACAAACTGGTGGGCATGTTTGACGCCAAGGGCCGGGACGTGCCCTGTGTGGGGCTCAGTGTCGGGGTGGAGCGCATCTTCACGCTGCTCGAGGCCCAGGCCGAGCGGGGACCCAAGCTGCGCACGAGCGAGACGCAGGTGTTTGTGGCCTCTGCCCAGAAGCAGCTGGTGCGGCCACGCATGGAGATTTGCGCCGAGCTCTGGGACCAGGGGTTCAAGGCAAGCGTCCCCAGCCGTTGTTGCTCTGCTCTTGGAGGCGCCCTGCTGACCGAGTGCGCTCTGCTGCAGGTGGAGCACTCGTACAAGCAGAACCCCAAGCTTCTGGTGCAGCTGCAGTACTGCGAGGAGCGGGGCATCCCCCTGGCGGTCATCATTGGCCAGTCGGAGCTGGAGAGGGCGGTGGTCAAGCTGCGCAATGTGGCCACCAGGGAGGAGGTGGGGGCGCACTGGATGCCAGCTGTAGCGCTTTGCTGCGTCTTAAAAGCCGTGCCAAGGGACAAAACACTTGCTCTCTGTAGTGCATACGGACATACCTGGGCTCAGGTTGCCGAGGAGGGGGTACCACATGTAAGAATGCAAATAACCAGTGCGAACAAATGCCAGCAAGAACTTAACTGATGCATCAACTATGGCAAAGTAGTCTCAAAGAAGTCAGGGCTGGGATCAAAAGGAGCCTGCCTGAAGCCCCACTGAGCTATCCTGAGCCTAGGCTCAATTTTTGGAGGAGGGGGAAGAAGATGGTTACATTTCCAAAATTTTCATGCAAGACAAGAGACTCCCGTCTGTTGGCTTGCTTTGGGTGTTCAAGCCCTGAATACATTGAAATGCCTGCCACGTTGGGGCCACCCATGGAGTGAAAGTGTCTTCTGGCCTGTACGGGGGTGGAGGGGCACGCTGTGCCATTTTCTGCAGAGCCACGGCGTGCCAAGTGTTCGTGTGCTCGCCATTGGCTGCCACAGTTTTTAACAGCGATGCTGTGTAAGCTGCTGGTTGGACCTCCAAATGTGCGCAGGAAAGCCTCGCCAAGCTTTACCATAGCTTTGCCTCACCGCGCTCAGGCGGGACTTGTGTCGCCACCTGTCAATGGCGCGATACAACTGGTACAAGCACGGCTTTGGAAACGCGTTGCGAGGTGGCTCACTCTGTCGCTTGTTGCGACGAGCGGAAGAGAAGAATTAATGCCAAAATGAAAGAAGCCAGAAGGCCGAGAATAGTAATAAAAAAAAGAACGTTATTTAACTTCATTACCATCCCACACAACAGACCACACAAGCCAAACAGTGGCCACCGAACGAGTTCAAAAATTTTGAGAAAACTTTTGTCACGCTGCACCCTCCACTAGTCGCAGAAAACTTGATTGAGTCTCGAAGCATACCATGCATACACTTAGCCGAACCAAGAATTAACTAGGCGTGGCTGCCAGCTTCGCTATTTGACCAGTCTTCGTGCCACGAGTGTGAAGCTGCCCCAATTTTTTTTTTCTTCCATTTGTTGAGTGTGTAGCCTTTGCACCCAGCGGCATGCAAGCTTGGCTCACTTCTGTTAACGAGGAGATCCGCATATGTGCACTTCTGCAAAAACCCAGGCCTCCTTTTGCGAAAAGACCAGAGTCCAGAGCTTGTCACGCGCGCCATTGAACAGCAAGTGTTTATTGACACATAGCCACGGTAAAGAGAAAGGACATAGCGCATGCAGTGAGCCTAATTTGGTATACAGCTTCTTGGCCAACTTTCTGCGTGGGCATGCGTCATGGCCTGGGGGGCACCTAACCAACCTCTTTTCCCAACACCCCCTGTTATGTGAAGGCTTCAGCGATCGAGGCCAGTGGCAGTTCCATTTCCCTCATAGAAGCATGTACTGTGTGCACGGCATGCTTCCGAGGTCATGCAGCAAAACATGGTGGGGCGCACATGACCCCTGCATGCAGCCTGCACAAACTCTGCTCTGTTCCAGGTTGAAGTTCCTCGAAGCCAGCTGGGCACCGAGATCCGCAAGTGCCTGGAAAACATGAGCAGCCAGCAGAACCACTGAGCTGGGCCTGGAAAGGGGGACCGTTGCCGTGTGCATGGCCGGTGGCCAGCACCTCAAACTTTTTCTGGCAGCGAGATAGAAGGCGCTTCGCAGCTACTGCCGCAAGCTGGTACTGGCCACTTGCACTGTCCAGGATAAGCAGTGCGCGTTCCTCTGTGCTGCATCCATACGCTGTTCACGGTGCTTGTGTTTTGCTGGGACATAATAATAATAATAATAATAAAAGATCTTCGCAATTTTCTCAGTGACTGATTTGTAGTGGTTGGAGTTCAGACCTAATCCATATCATTTGTGCAGGGCTCTCACTTTAAATGTGCAGTTCTTATCTTTCAGCTATTTTAAAAACAAACCAAAAGAAATTCAGGGAAGCGAAGCTGTTGTAGGTGATCATTGACGGACACAAAGCCGAGTTTTAGTATCGGTGTGGTGTCGTGGTTGACGTCGGCGGCACGGCATTTCAATGACCTTTGTGGTGAGCAAGGCCAGAGTGGTCGAAGTTTGGGTCGACGTTTTCGTACGCCACTCTGGAAACGCGACTTATTATCTCTAGCGGATGCTGTGCCTGCCAAGTCTCTCAAAACTCAACCTCTTCCTCGGCCGTGCGAACTATTCGTGACTGAGCCATGTGGAGTCAATGATCATCTACAGCAGCTTCGACATTCAAGTAGCGGCTCTTCTACGGTACAAAGTGCACACCCAACTACACGAGGACGAACAAACAAGGGGCGTACGCTATGGCGCGTCTTGCTCGTTCTGAGCAAGTGTTGTTATGATGTGGCGAACGCTGGAGTTTTATTTTTATTTTATTTTTTGTGGCCATTGTTGGCCAATCTACCTAAGTGGATATCCTTAGCTTTCCGAATGTGCAGTGAAGGCACACGTGCACGACCACTCACTTTGGACACCACACACAGGCAATTTGCTTAACAGCTTTGCTGCTAAAAGTATTTTTGTTCAGTATTCATTTCAAACCAGAGAAGAAGAAAAACAAGCAAGGTGTTTTAAAGATGTGTGTGGCTTGTAGAAGGACCTTCATTCACAAGTGGTGTCCTTTTCTGCCAATTGTCGACGTTCACATGTGCCTTCATTTGTAGTGCGAGAGGCCACCACTATGAACATCTGACTGTGCACACTCCTCATGTGGCTCAGTTTTGTATCCACCTTGTCCTTTGACGTCATTCTCGGTGCATCCCCGTTTGGAACAGTCCCTTGTACGAAATCTCCTGGCTGTGTGAGTGACACCATGCGTGAAAAAGCAGTTGCCTAAGCTGCTTGCAAAAGCCGTGGTGCAGAGTGTGTTTGATAGGCATTGCGCACGATTTTGATGGTGCAGGTTTGGATCCCCGGGAAGGATCACTAAGGTAAAGTGTTAAGCTAGTTCGCTGCATTGCATGGTAACGCCAAATAAATTCAGTACCCTTCTACTCTGGGAAGAAGGATGGCCAGCCAAGTTGCGGTGCGTAATGTTAGAGCCATCTAATCGGCTAACTGACACACAATCTCTTACCAGATACTCACTTTTGGTAAAACAACAGTTACAGTCTTTTTCTGTAACCATACTCCCTCCATAGATGGCTGTGTATTGACAGTAGAGTAATTCTGTAATGGTTAGAACTTCATTGTGAACTATGACAAGTAAAACAAACATGGCATAATGGTATACTGGGAACCGGCTCTTGTGTGGCGGAGAAACTTCCTTCAGCGGCAGCCGTACCAGAGCCGAGCCCTGGAAGGGTGGCCAGCAGCGGGAGCGCTGGCCGCTGTGCGGCAGCAGCTCTGCGGCGGGAAGGGACGCACACCAGCACTCGGGCATCCTTGCACAGTTGTTTTATTGTAGGAAAAATAATATCGGCAATGAGTTTTGCTCGTGGAATCACAGTGCGAGCACAACCCTCCTCGGGCCTCGCTTGCCACGTGCCAGGCACGCTACAACACATGCACAACGTGTTCAACAAGGCTGCACAGAACGAACAAGGCACCCAACACTGGCGTGGGAAACTGCCCGTGGTGTCCAGAGACAGTACTGCTGCCAGGTAGTCCCCACAGTTCAACTGTTGGTCGCACTACTTTGGGTGGACCCTGCAAGGCAGCATGCCTGCGCAGCGTGCACCAGTGAGAGGCCCCCCCATCCGTGGCTCACCAATGGAATTTCTCTACCGTTGATGTGACAGACAGGCTAAAATTTATTCAGTGTGTAGACTATTATCCCTAAAAGAGGCCATTGCAGCCACCTTGGGGGACGTTTGTTCGCTGTTGTGCGCAAGGAATGTTGACATGTCTGTGCAGCAACACCACTGGACAACAGGGAGGCACTTGCGCACAAGAAAGAGCTCACCATGTTTCAACAATAGCAGGGCGCAGCGGCAGTGCTTGCAATTTAAGCATTCTTTTTGCGGCGGCTGGGACTTCACCTTCCCATGGTCAAGATTCCCAGGCGGTTAAAACCAATTGAAGCCATCTCCAAAGGCGCACCTCATAGCCCATGTGTTGCTTTGGCACACAGAAACCCCCCAAATTTTTTTTTTTTTTTATTTCGCCCGTACCATGAGCACAAAGGATTGAATCAACGTTGCCCCTCGCAATCAGCTCACCATCTGTGCAAATGATTCCAGGCTGTGATGAAAGCAGACGAAGGCCCTTTTTTTTTTTTCAAACGTGTTTTGACCAGGGACTTCACATGTCTTCACGGAAAAGCTATCACAACACTGCACCCCAACTAGCCCGGGGAGGTTCTGCATTCATGGCCACACTAGGGACATGGCAATTTCTTTTTATGTCTGATGTAAACTCCCCACTGTGTACTGGCTAGTTGAAATACACGATTGTTTTTGTTTGGTGACTCTACAGGCTGTACATGACTCATCACAGTCAAGGTGGAAGTAGTAATCTGGATGCTGGCGGCTTCCTCCCAAGCCAACCACTGGAGAAGCCACAGGGTTGCCTACAAATGTGGGCCCCGAATGGAACGAGTCTGCCTTGCCTCTGGTGCCATTAAAGGTTTTCGTTGCCTTCGTTGTCAACAGGCGAACACTATCGAATGCAGCAGTTAAACCTCATTAGCTTGCCTCGTATCAAACTCAGTGGAGCTGAAAGGCTTTTCCCAAATAGCAAAATGGACTCCGGGTTACTGAACAGTGCTCGATGCGTTCACACCTGCTCATTCTAAAAGCTTTTTGTAAGCACACCAGAAAACTCTACAACACTAGAACATAGCCAGAAGAATTTGATGCAGAGGGCACGCGCTCCAGGGAGCCAACCTTTATGCAATTAACGCAATCATAATTTATGCAACTTCAAGGCTCACGCACGCACATGCAAGCACACGAAACCATGTGAGCAGCACCAGCATTCCTCCCTAATACCAGAAGTGGATGCAAACCACCCACCAGACCTTTTCTATTTTGGATTCAAAATATGCTCTCTTAGTTAACAGTAACTTTATGAGTGCATGTGGTGCTAGAACAGCCAGTTTCCTCCTCTTTTTGTGCATTGGTTGCTGGTACAGAAGCATTTATTGGGAGGACTATTTTACTGACTAAAACTGCTGGATGAGCGCAGCTACTACACAAATGAAAATTAGAAAATAACAACACGGCGCCTGTGTTTTTTTCTTTCTGTCCTGTTTTGAGGAATTTAAGAAGGGAACATTGGTTGGTTTGTCAACTCCGTTTACCTCAAATTTTTCCTTAATTTCTAGCTGATGGAGCTGAAAAGTGTCGCCCTGTGCTCGCTCTTTTCTTTTCCCCACAGTTCCCGAGTCTGGAATTGGTTAATGGCACGTGCAGAAATGTCGTTAACGTGTGTTCCTTCCCATGCACTCGTTTCTTGCGAAGCCCCTTCACGTACGGCATGCCGTGAGGGGCAGCTGCAAGCACACTGTTGGGCTCGCAGAAATGAGGACACCGATTGAGCTGCCATTTCCTGGAGAGTGCTGCACCCCCTGCACAGTTTTCTTACATAACCCCCTTCTGCACTGGTCACTCAACGTTAAGACGCTTACCATCTTGAAATTTAAATGCGCGATAATTGTTCTGCAGCAGCAAACAGCTGATTGTATTTGTCAGTGCTAAATGAAAGCTCAACACAAAGTCTAATTACAGTTCCTGTTGTGTACATGCGCGGGGACAGTTTGCCCGTCGGAGAAAGTGTGAGCCATGATTTCCTTGCCAAAAACTTGTGCACGCTTGCGCTTTGCCAGTGGTGTCCATTTAAGTGGCTTGTGCGTGATGAGGGCAGAGCCTTGCAGAGAGGAATGTATGTTGCAGTGCCACTGCAGTCGCCGAGAGAGGCACGCCGAAAGCGGAACTGATGCACTGCCTTGCTGGTCACGCTGGAGAGCACCACCTTGGTATTCGCACACTCACTGCACCCATCCATTTCAGAAGCCGAACCGGTGCACTGGTGGGCCATTCAGTTTATGTGGTGAGCTCGGACTGGGCCCGTGCATGTGCAAAACACCAGGGTGCATGCAAGCTGCCCTGCTCAACGGCACAGCATCGATAAACTATGGTTGCGAGGGTGGGGTCCACCTCCGTGACTGTGGAGAGGCTGGCATACAGCAGAGCCGCACAGTGGTCCCCTCCCCCGGCACAGGAGGGGACCCCCTGCTGCTAATCTATGGACGGAAACCTGCAGCCGCAGGGAGGGTGTGTCGTCATCACAGAGGCTAAGTACTACTGCCCCGCCGGTTCGTTAAGGCTGCGCAGTCTGCTGTGCCGGCACCACACAGTCGAGCAGGAAGGCGCCAGGGCCCACACCTTGCCGTGCAGGTCTCGGCGTCGCACACGGGCACAACGGGCGGTGTCCACTTGAGCACACTTTGCCCCCCCGGGGGAGGGCGACACGCACGAGCTATAAAAATAGGGGTCCATATTTTGAGCGTCCCACTGCGGCCGCCACGTGCCCACTGGCCTTCTTCTTCTTCTTCTGTGTAATATACATGCGCGAACGCGTCTGTGTGGACGAATATATTAGGAACGGCTCTCTTCTCTTGGCTGCGGAGGTAGGAGGTGCTGCCGGGCGCCAGGGAAATTGAGCAAATGGCGGCCCCCACTGGCCCTGCGAGGAACAACAACAACCATTGCAACACAACGCAGCACACAAGGGGGCGTGACTGTGCACTGTAACAGGGTGGGGCAATCGTAGAGTTTCTTAGTAAGTATACTAGAGAGGTAACTGTTTTTTTTTTTAATCCATGTTGTCGTGGGGGTTTATGGGAAGACCCCCCTTTTGGCTCTGGCTTGGCATGACAATTGGATTCTTAAGCAGTTTTTGGGATTTGCTTTCTTCACTGTGCATTAACACGTCTACGAGCTCTGAGGAAGCCGAAATTCTCCCTGTTCTGTGGTAGCCATCTCAGGACGTGTTCGGTGAAACAGCCGGCAGTGCGTGATCATACGTGACATTGGTCATGCCGCAGTAGAAGGACGTATGACTGAGTGGGTAATATGCCGCCGCGAAAGTTGTAGCTGACGAAAAAAAGAAACAAAACGTACTTCGACAAAGACACGATACGATAGATACGGGCGCCTGTATCTGTCCTATCTTGTCATTGTCCACGACTGTTTAACACTACGTTTTCTTTATTGTTGAACTGTAGCTGACGGTCGGTGCACTGGTTCATAAGCAGGTGACGTTTTCATAGGCACGCTCAAAAAACTTTCCAAACTCTTCAAACAACTTATTATTTGAAATAATGGTAAAATTAATAAAATAAGTCTTTAATGAGTTCCCCCCCCCCCCCCCCCCCCATATTAACATTATTCGTAACTACCACCTTATCCTGCAGAATATCAGACACAACCGTTCCGGCAAAAATACGCTTTACTTCTTTTTTTCCTCAGTTTTAAAACAGCCTGTTTTATTTTCCACTTTCATAATTGCACACTATTCTTCGCGTTTTTGGGGCACTTTGTTTAAATTTGTGGTCACTGAAACGTTTCAATCCAAGCCAATGATGAAACTAAGGCGAGCGCACGATGTAATGGCTGTCCATGACGACACAGACGGCCTTGATGTGAGCTGGATAGACGCTAACGCCAGATTCCTCTCTAGTTTATATTGTAAAAAACTCTATGGGGGCAATAGACACAGGCTTGCAAATTCAGCTGACACGAAACTAAACTTCCCAAATCTTCGAAAAGCACCCGAATCAGCCCCGTGAAAGTAGTTCGCTCTAGTAAAAGGAAGCATGTGATAAACAAGAAAAGCACAGAGAAAAGTTCTCAATCTGTGCAAGCTTACCAAAAAAGTAACAGCATCGAGTTGCCTGCAAGAGCAGCCGGCACTTACAGAAGGAAGCAAGATGCTCACATGGTTTTTTATTGCTTCATATAAATGTATCGCACAGTTATTCACCTCTATCATATGACCAAGGCGATCCAGTTGTGAGCAGTGCTTTAAGTTATATCTTGAGCATCTCGGTGTAGCTCGATTGCCTGAACTCGCTGTGTAGTCGTACAACATAGGGGCTCAGAACTTCCAACAGGAGCAGCTGGTTGTGCTCACGTATAGAGTTACAATAACAAGCTTGTTCCTTACCCTATCACATGACAGTCGGGGCAGCTGCGAAAGTGGTCAATGAAAGCAGAGCAAGCTGAAAATCGTTAGCACTACTTGTGCAGCCATCAGTTTCATGACAAAGCAGACAGTCGTCGCTGAGTGCAGCTGGCACAAATTTTTTGCTTTATTTAGCAAATTCTTCTACAATAAGCGCTTAACACTAAATAGGTTGGTCATATAAACAATAATTGTGTGCTTCTTTGTTGTTTTTCTGCTTGTTATTGGGGAGAATGTGTCATCTGCGCATGCGTGGAGGTACATATAATGGCACTTGCCAGCAGACAAGTTTATCGCTGTCTCGCGCTTGCGCAATTCATGCAAACATTAGGGTGAAATGACCTGTTGCATTTACTTTAGCAAATCATTTGCCCAACGAATATGCCACAGTGACAGTCCTTTAAAGCAATGATGGACAATTACCTGAATTTGTTTATGTTCATTTCTCTCTTGCGGTGTTTCGAGCAAGCAAAAGGTAGGAATGAAATGGGGTAAAAGGAAGGCATGGGCTAAGAGGTATGCCCAGCATTAGGACGCTATGAGTCTTCAGCAGTTAAAGTGTTTTTATTTGTGGCGATAAAACTTCACGGGCACGCACCCGCCTACGCCCAGACTTGTGCATGCTACATGTCCTTCCTACATTTTTTCTCTTTAGCAATAACTGGCACAATGTTCTAGACAATGGCTGCACCCGCGTCTCACTGAAGGTCATGTTTTCGGTTATGTGCCTGTTTTCAGTTAATTCCGCCACTGTGTTGGTTGTTATAATACAGCTAGCTCCGTAGCATTACGGACAGCTTCTGTGAAAATGCTATGATGCGCACTCCAGCGCATATTATAGCATTCATCTGTTTACTGAATTCACTGAATAAGATTCATTTTTAAGCGAGCGGGAGTGATCTCTAGTGGGATTTTGCTGTATTTAGACCACATAAAGCAGCTGCCGAAAGGTTTGTTTAAATGCTTTTTCAAACATGGTGTGTTCGAACACATTCAGTTAATGGCAATTTTTATTTGGCCCGATGTGAAGTACTGCCAATAAAAAATGTTTTTCACTAACCCTTACACAAACACGGACCAAACTAATGCTTTGGTGTGGTTTGGCATTGACGTGTTAGCTTAGCTGCCAAGCGGAGTGGTGCCATCTGCAGCCGCCACCGCGAACTAGGGTGGATAGATACGCCACCACCACAAAGAGGGAACCAAAGTAGCGCTAGAATTTTTGGGTATATACTTAGATACAAGTTAAGAACAGCAATGGCGCGTATAGTGTATCACTGTGCCGTAGCTAAAAATCGGTGATATCGACACACTTTGAGAGCAGATGGTTCGTGTTATATTTTTTTTTTTCGCTGCTATGCGCGCCTACCAGCCCACTAATCATAAAATAACACATTAGACGGTCGATCGCAGCGTACGTACGTAAGCACTCATTTACGGCGTCATTTATTCCTGTCAGTTTCGGTTTGGACAAAACGAACGCCCAGCGGCCGCCATGACAGGAGGGTGTCCGTGACGTCACCATTCTGCCCGCACAGCTGCCGGTCAGTACGCGCGCGCGCCCAGACCGGCTGAGGTCCACCAACCCCACGCGTCCGGGCAGCATGACGTTAATTCCAAAACCATGACGTGTACACACGGCGTAGCAGCGCGCGCCAACCGCAGCCAGCGCGTCGGCCACGTCACGGGAGCCCCGACGTCGGCAGTTTGGGGCAAGGAGCAGATGATGTGATGCTGGCCCGTTCTGGGCTTTCTCGCGAGGGCAAAAATAAAATGAATTTAAAATAGGTATGTTATACAGAACGGTTACTGTTGAAACTTGCTGGGAGAAATCTCCTGATAAAAAGGAAGCATTTTACATAGTTATCTCAGCTTTGAAGTTATTTCGGGTCACTAAGTCCTTTAATGTGTGCCGTCGTGTGCTTTTCTCACCTAGTTTGTACCTAGCTCGTTTGTCGTGGCTGCAGTAATTTATAATAACACAAAGCCTGAAAAGAATTGTGGAAACGACTCATGTCACGTTCAAGATTCAGTAGCCGACCGATTTCTCGGACCTGGGAACGAAAAATAGTCCGAATAACAGAGCAGTCCGAAAAATCTGCGAGTCACTATACTCCTATGGGACAACTGGCGGTTCCTCGGGAAAGTCCGAAATATCCAGCAAACCCGAATTTTCGGAGTCCGAAAAAAACGGTCGGCTACTGTACTCGCAGTTAAAGGAGCCATGAAGAGAAAATGCAAGTTGGTTTTATTCGAAAGATTTCGTGTTTTATAGTGCCCCCAGCGCTTGTCCGGATACAAACGGTGCTTTATTCACTGAGAAATTAAACAATTTAGGTTAAAATTTTGATTTTCCCGCTCAATCGTGCGTTTTCGTGGTCCCAAGTGACATCACGGGAACCGACCGCTCTGCAGCCTAGAGTACCTTCATTCACGCATCCGCCGTACAGGGTAGAGACACGCAACGCTGGCGCCGCCATGTTCGGTTGCTCGCTCGCCGCCGAAGCAAGTCATTGTGTCAAAACCGCGCTAAAATTATCGCCGCAACGCGGTTTACTGAAGAAGTTTGAATCATATTGTCTGTTTCACGTTGCTAGGTCTCGTGGGAAACGAAAAGAATAACGCGTTGAGCCCGTTGGCCCAATTGCGGCGGCACGGGACCGTTCAAAGGTTGTCTCCACCCTGTAGTGGTGTTGGTTTGTTCCCGCGTTTCTTTACGTTCCGTAACCTAGATGGCGCCACCATACCGTGGCAAGCGTTTGGTTTGTTTTTGCCCGCATTTAAACCTGGCTTGTTTTTGTTCTGGGAGAAAATATTCGTTCCCTGAAACAGTGCTCGCTCGACAAATGGGGTCACGTAAGACACCGTTGCTTGCGTCAATCGGCCAGTGTCGTCTGAGACAACCCAAGCCCCATAGTGCTGTGCAGCTAAACCAAAGCATGCTGTGCGCAGTACGAACAGCAGAACGCATCAGTACTTCTATGTTTACATGTGCTTTCGTAACTTCCACTGTTTGTCCCATCATTCCTATTGCTTTGTAAAGAATGTGCCCTAAATTTAGGCGCAAATCGCTCGTTCGTCTAGTTTGTAAGCTCTACCTAATTTGCGTCTGCTTCTGCCAGCCTCCGCCAATCGCAGAGCTTAGCCCATGTGACATCACAGGTTCTGTTGCGGGAAATGAGCTGGTGGGTCGCATGACCATTCCAGTTTTTCCTAATTATGTAGCTTATTTGAGCGAAGTTTACGTTAAAAGTGGTGTCAGTATGATTCTAGCGATACAATCTTTTGAATGAACCAAACTTGTGTTTTCTCTTCATGGCTCCTTTAAGAATATTTTGCACTGCGCGGAGGAAGAGCTTACTGCAGTTATGAGGTGCTTGGGCCACTTCATTTGTCGTTCGTAAGTCGTACTAGCAACTTTTCTTTGCTTGGGCGAATATGCTTACTGTTTTTTCTCGGTTCGCCTCCACGATTTGCGAGAGTCGAAGAGGCACATCGCAGTGAGAACGCCCTGGGCGGCAGAGATGCTCACCTGAGCGGCGAGGAGGAGGGGTCAGTGCCTCTTCATGTGCAGCGATAGGTGGTCGGAGCGCGAGAAGGAGCGCTGGCACAGCTGGCACTTGAAGGGCTTCTGTCCCGTGTGCTTGCGGAAGTGGCGCGTCAACTCGTCGGACCGCGCGAACTTCCACGTGCAGCCTTCCCAGGTGCACGTGTACGGCTTCTCGCCTGCAATCACAAGGGGGGAGCGACGCCTGTGATTCGTCACTGCATGCACACCAGTGCACCTGCACCGCTTTTTTGCTCACTCGTGGGTGCGTTTTCCCGGAACAAGATTCAGCCACGAGTTGTTTGCGCATATGCGCTTATACATTGTTCTGGCAGAAGCATTTTTTTTTTTTTTGCAGTGGCTATTTTGTCGGCAGCCGGCAGATTAGCCTGGGAGAAAAGTTGCCGGCAGTTCCTTTACATTGGCTGGCCCAGACCACGTGATACTTCTGCCGGCACATTTCCGCAGGTGCTATTTTGCCGGCTGCCGGCACATTTTCACAGTTGCTATTTTGCCGGCAGATTAGCCCGGAAAAAAAGTTGCCGGCAATTTCCCGGCAATGCTTACAATGGGAGTCAAGATGTTAATTTTATGTTAAGTTTTCGAGCTTAGCCGCGCTCGAAGACAAGATTGATTGGTACTGTTCAGTGAATTACGCCAGAATATAGAAAAAACGAGTCGGCGAGATTGCGGCGGGCATCATGTCGAACTTTGACTCAGCCCGCCGTGAACCTTGACACTTTGATTACAGACAGTGAATGTTCCTTGGTGTTGCCTTTGTAGAATTTCAAGCAAAGTCCAAAATAAAGAAATGATAGCCAAAAAATCAAGATTGCACGGCTAAAATTCACCATTCACCACTCTTTATTTCAATGCTACGGAATTTTAAACACGAACTTCAGTAAAAACAATATTTCAGCATGGAATTATTCAAAGCAGGCAGACGTCTAGTAATTTTTCGTGCATACACCAAACACAATCGGGCAAATTAAAAACAGCAACGCTGTTTTTAATTCACACTACAGTGCCAAACTTTAGCTCTCGGCTGCTTGCTGAGACGCACACACGGCAAGTGGTACGTACCACAACAAGCACCAATCACACATGACCGAGTCATTTGTGTCAAGATCATTTTTACACGTGTTACCACGTTTTTGCGTGATACACGTGTATCCAAAATGCCGCGCGGCATTTTGGATACAAATGTTGATATGAACGCTGTTCGAAGTAATTTTACAGAATATGCTTGGTTGGCAGTGGAGAGTGTCCTGTCATATAACAATTGCAACAGCGGGAGTGTAACACGTGTAACACTGCACGAGCGTTATTTAAGCAATAGTCATCTACGCTGCTTGGAATGCTACAACTAAATAAAAATATTGTCACGAAGACAAGGACGATGCAGTGGTGTTGAATGAGAAACACGTTTATTGGAGCGAACTTGTGCTCCCCTAACAACTCAAAAGAATACAGAGGCGGCGAAGCAGCGGTCAACAAAGTGACTTGCACAGGCGAATGTCGTCGAATCGAATGCCCCGGCGTCCGCACTGCAGGCTTTTTATCTTTTGGCGCGCGTGGTTCTCGAAACGTCGATTCGCATCGAGAACATAGTAGATCCAAGAAGATTATTCTGGGCTGTTCACGTTAGATCGGAATGCTCTCCCTATCACAACAGATAACACATGCGGCACAGAAAGAAAGAATGGAACACGCGCTTCCCTTGGCGCAGAGATAACACAGACCGGCGCAGCCGGGCGGTAAAAGCAAAACACAAATAAACAAACCCAATGAATGGTTCGCGGCATTACCCCCCCTCTAAGAGTGCATCGACCCGATGCTAACATAAGCGACAGTCCGAACAAATGAAAATAAAAGTTCGTCATCGTCCGTAGAAAGGTTTTAAGCGAACCACGTGGACGACTTCAGGCCGCGTGCGTCGTCGTGATGTGCCGGAGTCACCATCGGGGATCACTTCGTAGGTAAGTTGGCCAACACGTCGTAGAATCTGGTAGGGTCCGAAATACTTTCGCAGGAGCTTCTCACTGAGTCCGCGTCGTCGGATGGGAGTCCAAACCCACACACGATCCCCTGGTTGGTACTCGGCGTCTCGGCGTCGGAGGTTGTAGCGGCCCGCATCCACCAGCTGCTGGTCCGTTATACGAACTCGAGCGAGCTGGCGGGCCTCCTCCGCACGTTGAAGATATCCGTGGACGTCGGCGTTGAGGTCGTCGTCTTCTACGTGCGGAAGCATGGCGTCGAGCATCGTAGTCGGCCTTCTACCGTAGACAAGCTCGAACGGCGTCAGCTGTGTCGTCTCCTGGATAGCCGTGTTGTACGCAAACGTGACATACGGGAGCACTTCGTCCCAAGTCTTATGTTCAACGTCAACGTACATTGACAGCATATCTGCGATTGTCTTGTTCAGACGTTCTGTTAGTCCGTTCGTTTGGGGGTGGTACGCCGTCGTTCTTCGGTGATCCGTGTTGCTGTAGCGTAATACTCCTTGCATCAGCTCCGCAGTAAATGCCGTTCCGCGGTCTGTGATTAGGACTTCCGGGGCTCCATGTCGCAGCACAACCTGGCTTATAAAGAACTTCGCCACTTCTTGTGCAGTCCCCCTCGGAAGAGCGGCGGTCTCTGCGTAGCGCGTCATGTAGTCTGTCGCTACGACAATCCACTTGTTCTGTGATCGTGACGTAGGGAACGGGCCTAAAAGGTCCATTCCAATCTGTTGAAATGGTCTCGATGGGACGGCGATCGGTTGCAGAAGTCCGGCGGGTCTTGTCGGCGGCGTTTTTCGTCGCTGGCAGTCACGGCAGCTCCGGACGTAGTGGGTGACGTCAGAGGTAAGGCCGGGCCAGTAGTACCTCGCCTTGATTTTTCCGATAGTGCGGGCTGTGCCCAGATGTCCGGAAGACGGGTCGTCGTGGCACGCTTCCAAAATTTCGTCACGAAGGTCCGCGGGGATGACGAGAAGGTAATTCGCTCTTGTTCCGGGGCTGAAATTCTTCTTCACAAGGACGGAGTTTCTCAGGCTGAATGCTGGTAAACTGCGTTTGAAGGTCCTAGGAACGGCAACGTTGCATCCCTCGAGGTACTCGATTATGACGCGTAAGTCGGGGTCGGCACGCTGCTGGGCGGCTAGGTCGCTCTCCGTCACGATCCCGAAGAACGCGCTGTCTTCATCAGAGTCTTGTGGTGGTGGGTCGACGGGGGCGCGGGACAGGCAGTCGGCGTCGGAGTGTTTCCTGCCGGATTTATAAACGACTGTAACGTCGAACTCCTGCAGGCGCAAGCTCCACCGCCCAAGACGGCCAGAGGGGTCCTTCAAATTGGCGAGCCAACACAGCGCATGGTGGTCTGTTACAACCTTGAATGGCCTTCCATACACGTATGGGCGAAATTTTGAAATCGCCCATATAATAGCCAGGCACTCTTTCTCAGAGGCAGAATAGTTTTTCTCCTCCTTCGACAGACCACGGCTAGCATAGGCGATTACCCTTTCGCAGCCGCTTTGCTTTTGGACAAGGACGGCACCCAAGCCTATATCACTGGCGTCCGTATGCATTTCCGTTTCGGCATTTCCGTCGAAATGAGCGAGCACGGGCGGGCTTTGCAGGCGTTTTTGCAGCTCGCCGAATGCTTTTTCTTGGTCGTTTTCCCAGCTGAAAGGGGTGCTATCTTTCGTCAAGCGCGTGAGTGGCTCTGCAATGCGTGCGAAGTTTGCGACGAAGCGCCGGTAGTATGCGCACAGCCCGAGAAATCTCCGCACGCCCTTCTTGTCTTTTGGCCTTGGGAAGTTCGCAATGGCTGAAGTTTTTGCCGGGTCAGGTAGGACTCCCGCGGCGTTGACGACGTGGCCCAAGAACTTGAGTTCCCCGTATGCGAAACGGCACTTTTCAGGCTTCAGCGTCAACCCCGACGTACGAATGGCCTCGAGTACAGACTCCAACCTTGCAAGGTGTTCGTCGAAAGTCCGGGCGAATACCACTACGTCGTCGAGGTATACGAGGCAGGTGTGCCACTTAAGGCCAGCTAGCACAGTGTCCATGACTCTTTGAAACGTCGCTGGTGCTGTGCACAGCCCAAACGGCATCACCTTGAACTCGTATAGGCCGTCTGGGGTTATAAATGCAGTCTTCTCTCGGTCTCTCTCGTCCACTTCAATTTGCCAGTAGCCGGTCTTCAGGTCCATCGATGAGAAGTACTTCGCATGGCAGAGGTGGTCGAGGGCGTCGTCGATTCGGGGGAGGGGGTACACGTCCTTTTTCGTGATTTTGTTCAGTCGCCGGTAGTCAACGCAAAACCTTAATGTGCCGTCTTTTTTCTTTACGAGTACGACGGGCGCAGCCCAGGGGCTTTTCGATGGCTGTATAATGTCATCGCTCAGCATGTCGTCGACTTGACTCCGAATGGCTTCCCGTTCGTGTGAAGAGACGCGGTACGGTGACTGTCGGGTAGGTCGGGCTCCATCTTCGGTTATTATTCGGTGCTTCGCTAGAGGGGTCTGACGTAGTTTTGCGCTCGACGAAAAACATTCGCTATAGCGACGCAGCAAAGCCAATAATTTTTTCCGTTGTTCTTGCGGTAGCGCCGGATTCACGTCGAATGGCTGCGGGAGCTTGAATGTTTCTACGGGTGTGCGTTCAAAGTCGGCGACTGCGATCACATCACTTGCTTCTTGCGTTTCTTCGAGGAACGCAATTGCAGCTCCCTTGTTTAAATGCTGGTACTCTTCGGTGAAATTAGTGACCAAAACGTGAGATTGGCGTTGCTTAAAGTGCGCAATGCCTCTTGCGACGGAGACACCGCGGTCGAGAAGCAACCTTCGATCACTCTCTACGATAGCGTCGATGTCAGAAGCAGCATCCTCACAGTAGACGGCGATCATCAAGCTTGCGCGGGGTGGCAGGGTGATGTGATCGTCGGCGATCCTGACAGCAGCACGGTGATCGGGGTTCGGCTGCGGCGTCGTGGAGTGATTGGAGGAAAATGTTATCGACTTGGTCTGCAGATCAATTATTGCGCCGTTGTCCGTCAAAAAGTCCATTCCGAGAATCACGTCGCGGGAGCAGTTAGGCAGAACGACGAACGCCGCAGGGTACGTTGTGCCGTCTATGGTGACGCGCGATGTGCACGTTCCACTTGGCGTCACGAGGTGGCCTCCTGCTGTGCGTATGTGCGGACCGTCCCATCTGGTCATAACTTTCTTCAGTTTAGACGCAAATGGTCCGCTCATTACCGAATAGTCAGCTCCCGTGTCTACGAGGGCGACTACGTCAAAGCCGTCGATGGACACCTTGACGTCAGATGCAGTCGTCCTCGAGTTGCGGGTTCGTCGGGGCGTCGTATCTCTGCTTGTACGTGTTGATGGTCGGGCACTGTGCATCGTCGTTGTCGTCGTCTTCTCAACGGACGTCTTGGTCAGGTCGGGTACGCGTCGCGCCGTGTAGCTGTCGTCGTGTTCAGGAGTCTCGCTAGGGCTAGGTCGGGTCGTCGGGATGAGGGCATGTCGTGAATGATGGTCTTCAGCGAGTCGCTGCGTCGTTGGAGGGTTTTCATTTTTCCGCCGTTGTGCAACTTTACCTCCCGAAGTTGCTGCTTTTAGTTTCCCCCGCGTGGGCTGGGGGACCTTCCACGTGAGAAGTCAGCAGTGCTGCGGCGGTTTGGTGACTGAGACGGGTAGGGCGACGGTGAACGGTTGAAGCGGGCTGGTCCTCGGTTGGTGTTGGAGAGGTATTCTTCGATCTCAGCAGGGCGCTGGCCGTATCGGGGGCGTGGGGCGTCGACGGAGAACCCTCGCAAACCGAGCCTCTTGTAGGGACAGCGACGGTAGATGTGGTCGGCCTCTCCGCAGTGGTAGCACAGCGGGCGATTATCGGGCGTTCGCCACACGTCGGTCTTCCTTGGCGTCTGGTATTGGTCTACAGGGCGTCGGGCGGGCGGCGTTGGACGGCGGTATGGCTCAGCCTCTTGACGACGGGTTGGAGCAGGGCGGGGTTGACGAACAGCCGAGGAGTAGGTCATGGCTTGTGGTTCGCGGGGTGCTTCCGACGGCGTAGAAGTTCCCAGTGCGTTTTGGACTTCTTCTCGGATTACGTCGGTCAGGGAAGCCACTTGAGGTTGCGGCGTCGTTGGAAAAAGCTTCCGAAGCTCCTCCCTGACCACTGCTCGGATGGTCTCTCGCAATGTATCGGAGCTTCCATTTGCAGCACCGATGGTCTCCGAGAACAGCGCGTTGACAGGGCGGTCGTACTGCCTGGTTCGAATTTCTAGCGTCTTCTCCATCGCGGCCGCCTCAGACGCGAATTCGGCCACTGTCTTCGGAGGGTTACGGACTAGACAAGCAAAAAGCTCTTGCTTCACTCCTCGCATTAGAAACCTGAGCTTCTTTTCCTCGGTCATTTCAGGGTCCGCACGACGAAAAAGTCGCTTCATCTCCTCAACGAAAATCACGACTCCTTCGTTGGGGTGCTGCGTTCGAGTTTCAAGCAAAAGCGCAGCTCGCTCTTTTCTCACCACGGTAGTGAAGGTCTTAAGGAACTCCCTCTTGAATTGAGTCCAGTCGGTCAAAGAGCTCTCATGGTTCTCGAACCAAGTTCGAGCAGCATCTTCTAAGTAAAAGAAGACATGCCGGAACGTTTCTTCATCGTCCCACCTGTTGAAGATGCGGACGCGCTCCAACTTCTCCAACCATTCTTCGGGGTCTTCAGCGGGGGCTCCCCGGAACGATGGCGGTTCTCGGGGCTGCTGCAGGATGATTGGCGACGTTGTTTCTTGCACCATGGTGTTGGTTGCAGCGTTCCTTCTCTTGGGCCCTTCTGGCAGAAGACCGAACTCGGGCGGTAAATCTTGCAGGCGGGGGCTGGCTCTTGTTGGACTGGCTTGGCGGCTTTTCGAGGTTGTAGTGGGCATGAAGGGTGCGTACCCCGCACCTCCACCAGATGTCACGAAGACAAGGACGATGCAGTGGTGTTGAATGAGAAACACGTTTATTGGAGCGAACTTGTGCTCCCCTAACAACTCAAAAGAATACAGAGGCGGCGAAGCAGCGGTCAACAAAGTGACTTGCACAGGCGAATGTCGTCGAATCGAATGCCCCGGCGTCCGCACTGCAGGCTTTTTATCTTTTGGCGCGCGTGGTTCTCGAAACGTCGATTCGCATCGAGAACATAGTAGATCCAAGAAGATTATTCTGGGCTGTTCACGTTAGATCGGAATGCTCTCCCTATCACAACAGATAACACATGCGGCACAGAAAGAAAGAATGGAACACGCGCTTCCCTTGGCGCAGAGATAACACAGACCGGCGCAGCCGGGCGGTAAAAGCAAAACACAAATAAACAAACCCAATGAATGGTTCGCGGCAATATACACAGGCTATAAGATTATATACTTTGTATTTCCATTCGTGACAGCTGTCTTATGGCCGAGTATCTGAAGCAGTGCATTGTTTCGCAATTCACAAGTTTGAATCCCCGATATTGCATTTTTGTTTTTGTTTTTTGTTAAGGACCACTGAAGTGATCTGTAAACATTGCGGCACTACTAGCGCAAATTGTAATCTGGAGTATCTAGGCCATGTTTTGACCACTCGCTGCATTTACGCGACTTTATTCAGTAGAAAAATCAATTTAAAATTGCTGTCCTCTCTGTAACCTCTGTGCCGATTTCTATGACGTTTCGTATGACGTCGAAACAAGATGGCTTGGCTTGACTGCACTAGAGTGAACTATTATTCTCCGACGGAATGAGTCGGTCCAGTGTTTAGTCGCCTGGGGGCCGGCGGGTCGTCGCAATGGACCTCTCCCTGTATGTAAACACCGTGACGTCACGAAGCGCACGTGCGCGACGGGTGGCGCCTGCAGGCGGCCGCGAAGTGCGGCGGCGGTTGGCAGAACGCGCCTGCGCCGACGGCCCGGCCCGGCCGCGCGGCGCGGCGCTCGACAGGAACGATTTGCCGTTGGTTCGGGCCGCCACTGGCCTTCTACATTGCAGGTGGGGGTCTAGCTATCCTAGCTGCGGCCGCAGCACCTCCATGTAGCTTTCCGCATATACAACCTCCGCAACACTTCCGCATACCGTACGGTCACCTGACGGTTGACGCTTTCGGATAATCAGTGCGCGATAGAGCATCCTGAAGGTTGGTGCTGTTGCGACGCATTCTCAGGATATTTTTTAAGATGCTTTGTGTTCGGAAACATACCAAGGAAAGCTCATTCATTGTTCCTTTCGAGGTCCGCTTAAGCTGAGCGCGGTGCCTCAGGCAGCGTATACGCTCCCTGTTCTTGGCCCCTTTGCGTCGTCCGGAGGGCGCACGCACGATTTCATGTCGAGGGGAAAAAGGAAAGGTGAAGCTGAAAGGATTAAAAAGTAAAATAAGCAGCAACGAAACAAAAATATAAAGAGAAGAAGCCAAAAATTATTCCAACAGAAATATCGCGATGATGTCGTGCTCTACGTAATCGACCGATTGTTTTGTTACCTTCTCCAGTCAAATCGCGACACGGTTCATCGTCACTGTGAGAGTAACATAGCAGCCACATATGTTTAGTGCGTACAGCTTGCGACAGTGGCACTGAAATAATTATAGTCATTATTTCATCATAGTTAAAGTTAGTGTCCTTGTACGCCCGCTGCATACACCAGCGTCGGGAGGCCGCAGCAAAAGAATACATTCACTGAGTCCGTTCGCTTAGGGAAAACAGATTTTTTGAGTTGCGTGAGCGGCCCACCTCGCGCCGAAGGCACGATACTATATGTGAGCACGGCAAGCATCTGTGTTTTGTCGCATCCTCAAGGCATAATATAATTGATCAAGGTAAACATTTATTGCACTTACAAGCATTGAATTTTGTTCGTCTTGAACAGATTCCCCCATACGACCAAACTTGTTGTGGTCGATCTGGCGGCAGGCGGCTATCACGGATCCCTCGTCGAAACATTTATTTCGCGTCGCCGAAGCAGGTTAGGCATTCATTCTCTCTTTAATGCAGTACTCTACCTCGACAAAACATGACAATATTTCGCAGCAAGCCCCTGCCCCTTACCCGCGGTACTATTTCACTGGACTAAATTTCTGCTGGTGCTTCATGATAGCAGATGGTTGATAAACAGCATCACAGCATAATTTCATAGCACGAATCAGCGCAGACTGCCAATGTAGACGGTATGACTCCGCTTTCGAGAACAGCAGAAGTTCGAGGAGGAGAGGAGAATAAACATTTATTGAGCATAAGTGCTGATGGCAGGGCACTCGCCCGGTGAAGGGCATCCTTATTCCGGGATACCCAGGCTGCGACTTGCCGTCCAGGCCCTCTTGACCAGTTCTTGCTGGTGTCCAAGGTCCGGATCGACCAGACGAGCCGAGAATTGGAAATGTTGCTATGAGTAAGAGCAGACCATGTCGCTGCTTTGGCTGCTAGCCTCTTCGGCACATTGCGCGCATCCGCAATACACGCCGAATTTACCTCTTTGGGGACTCGGAAAAGTCTGATGCCGCTGATTTTGCTCGCACGATTTGCGTAGCCGGGAGTACAGCAGCCCACCGGCACCAGACAAGCCAACACATGAACAAAAACTCCCACCTCCCCTCGCGGGAACCCCTGTGTAGATGCGACGCATAGGCGGAGCGGCGAAGGGACCGCGTTTTATAGCGCGCATAACGTTGAGGGGACTGCGTAACCCGGTCCCAGTCGATGACGACGTTGGCGTACTTGTAAAGCGGCGTGGACTCTAGGTGTTTGAGCCAAGCGTGGATGTTGCTTCGCCGGAGAACGGCACACCGGTTATATGCGCAGCGCGCCCGAAGGAGAGGAAACCGCGGAAGAGAGAGTACTGCACATGCGCCGGCCCCAGCGCGTCTGCCGCGGCTATGACGCAACGTGCCGCAGCTATGACGCAACGTGCCGCGGCTATAACGCAACACAATCCAACACAATCCACTTTAATTCAATCCAATCCAAAGCCAAGCCAAGCCAATCGAATCCAATCCAATGCCCCTCGCGAGAGAGTGTTCACTATCGGAGAGGAGAGGGGGTGAGCGGCGGAGAGCAACAATCTAGTCGGTGTTGCGGAGAGCGCAGCTGGCGCGGCGAGGAGAATGGGGGAGGGGTGGACAACGCCGCCGCCGACGACGACGACGCCGGAGGGACAAGGCGAGTGAATCAGATGCTCTGCATCTAAAAACTCCACTTTTGCGCGCGTCTAATGCAGCCTCACTGCATACCCGCCGCGCGCCGGTCCGAATGTTTTGCCAACCACCCTCCCGGCCACACCCAGCACGTGCGCTCGCCGTGACGTCACGACCGCCGCGTCACGTACCCCGGGAGATGTCCATTGGTTCGCTCAGTTGAAACTACGCCACGACACGTTTGTGCCAGGAAGGATGTGCCTTTAGGTTGTTACTTTGTAGACTGTTAAAAAAAAAAGTCGCTCCACACAAGCGCATATGCGACGCTTCGACTGGTACGCTAGTAGAAAAAAAATGAGGCTAATTGAAAGCGGGAGAAGAGTCAGCGAAGTCAATATAGGTACTAAGGAATTAAAATCAACCAAAACTTCTCGTACAGCGTAAAACCAGGGTGCGAGAAGCACTTTTTGCGCTGGGTGAACTAGCACAGCGGTCAGCAGCACGACGACACATCTGGGAACGCGTTTCCGTTTAAGGAATGCGGTCGGTAGACATGAGACAGAGTTTTAGCGGTCCGTCTGTTCCGTCGTTTACGTAGTTCCCGTGTTTACCGGGACCCGACTGCGCCTGCGCGCGCGGAAGGGCGAGGAGGCGCACCCCACCGTGACGAATGCACGGGCATGGCGACGGCTGGCCCGCGGAACTAATCCCCCCCTACCGCGGCGAATGCGCAAGTGCCCAGGCGGGTAACGGCCAACACAGTAACTACGGAACAGAGTGGTCATACGGAGTGCTAAAACTCTCTAATAGAGAGAGTAGAGAGTTTTAGCAGTCCGTCCGTTCCGTTCGTTACGTTGCTGTTGAGCGGGACCGGTCTGCGCCTGCGCGCGCGGAAGGGCGAGGAGGCGCGGACATGGCGAAGGCAGGCGCGCGGAACTAATCCCCCTACCGTGACGAATGCCCAAGTGCACAGACGGGTCCCGGTAAACACGCTAGCTACGTACGCGACGGAACGGACGGACTCCTAAAACTCTCTAGTTTTAGCAGTCTGTATTTTCCGGGATGTACGTGTACGGGGTGCTAAACAGTCTAGTGTGGAAATTGGGGAACGCTTACTGCACAAGCGCTAGCAAGAAATAGTCATATAAGCTGCTTGAAATGCTAAAACTAAATAAAAATGTAAACTGGCTTTACATTATATACTCTTTATTTCCGCCCCGGGCATCGCTAGCTTATTGCTGAGTGCTCTGGCCCCTTCCACACCCTACACTCCCCAATGAAGAATACCGCACATGGCGACGTCTCCGAATAAACATATACTACAACAGCACATCTCCCCCAGCCGTTCCACATACAACTGCCCTGATTGCCACACTCCAGCCACTACCCCCCTCGTATTCTTCTGCCCACACCACCGTTCCCCACTTCCTCCTCAACTGCTGAGAAGTGGAACACGCGCTGACCAACTCGAACCTGCAGGACCAGCACGACCAGGTCCAGCGGGCCACACGAGCAGCGAGAGCACGCCTGCACTAATGCGCCTCCCATCTGCTCAAAACTTACAAAATAAACGTTTACTCCCCCTCCTCATTGCCAGCAACAACAACAAAAAATTGGCGCATCTTGCAGTAGTGGTGCAAGGCTGGAGATAAAGCGGAGCTGGAGTCGACCCAGCTGCTTCCGGTTTTGCTGTTTTGCTAGGTGTACTGGGGATCTTCCGCTCTTCGCTGCCGTTTTGGCGCGGCGGCTTCAGCAGCGGGGCCTAAACCGTCTCAGATGTCCTCGAGCAGCGACACGACGGCGTTAGCGCTGCGCTCCTTCTTGCTCGGGAGTTGCATACTTCTTCGGTCGACCCATGTTTTGCGGGAGTCTAAAACGATGTGATCGGCGCGGAGTCACGGGGCGCTGCGTGGCGCCGACCCGGCGACTACGTCATAGCTTGGCGAGGCTTGGCTCCGACCAAGCATCTGCGCGAAGGTCGTGCCGGGTGCTTCGCGCACGGAGGAGCTTTTTCAACAGCAGAGCAGTTTAGGCCGACACAAATCCGTCCGGCGGAGACAGAAAACCCGAGCGCACGTGAGCGCGTGCCTCGCGGCGACCGCGCGGCAGTCGTCCAGGCTTGCGCGTGGGCCCGCCGCGCCGAAGACGATGAAGACGAATCTGCCAAGCCATCCCTTAACAATCCACGCGTGAAGACGACCGCCGGACCAGCTGACGAAGGAGTGGAGGTCCACCTTGCGAGGACGCGCTGCAACAGGATTTGCACTACGTGGCTGTGCCGTCGGAAGACGACGACGAACGGCTTTGCACTGCTGGGGTCCGGCTGCTCCCTCTCTCCCGGGATGCGCTGTCAGTGTGGGGAGGAGCTAGGTAGACCTCCAGCTCTGCCGTCTCTCCAGCCTTGCACCACTAGTGCAAGTTGCGCCTATTTTCTTCTTGGTATTTTTTCGCTGACGCCACCGAACCAAGCTCAATCTTAAACAGCTCCGCTGTTAAAACTCGAAGGACACGGAGCGAAGGCGGAATAAAAGGGACGTGCAAGCTGCTCCTGGGCGCTACCTCGGTCGGCATGGCCGCGAGCAGCGCTGCGCAGGACCCCAGTCTACAGCGCGCCTCCAAGAGTTGCAGGGCCTTTGGTCAGAACAGGCATGCCCGGGGCCCGGCAGCCTGCGGCGACCCACATGGCGGCGCTTTCCTCGTGGCGTCGGCTATCGAGCGCCCCGGGGTCGGCGGCGGCAGCATCGCACCGGTCGTGAGTTCTATTTCGGTGCTCGGCCTATTCGATTTACGAAACGGCACGAGCGTGGCTGGCGTCCCATTTGGAGCGGCTGCTGACCGCCGGCGGGTCAGCACGACCCTCCTCGGAGCACTTCCGCTCCCTCGGCGACCCGCGCGCCCTTGCGCCGCCGCTGCAAGCGTGCTCCCGGCACTCGTGAATCATTAAAAAGCGCCGCAGCATGCGCTCGCACCGGTTCAGCCACCGCTCGGGCGGCAGACGGGCGAAATGGGCCACCAAGGCGGCTGCTTCGGCATGCACATCTCGGCTCTTCTGCGGCGATTGCTTAAAGCTCGATCTAAGCGAACT
This sequence comes from Haemaphysalis longicornis, assembly GCF_048455015.1. Lineage (NCBI taxonomy): Eukaryota > Metazoa > Arthropoda > Arachnida > Ixodida > Ixodidae > Haemaphysalis > Haemaphysalis longicornis. The sequence goes on from NW_027526335.1 coordinate 36,278,989, forward strand.
TGCAAAGTTTTTGTCGGGGCTGAACTTCTCGCTCAGGTTGTTTCCCATGCGAGTGTCGGCATAACCCCGGCAGGACAGATCCTCCACTTGTCCCGCCTTGAGTGGACCTCCGCCGACTTCGGTGGGGGCTTTTGAATACAGACTCGTGGCGCGAAAGGACTCAGAAGAGCAGGGAGAGCAATCGGTGTAAGCCAATCGCACGAGAAAGTGACCGGAGAAAATGGGCGGATGCGTTGCCTCTTCACAGCAGGGCGCTGTATTTGGGGAGACTGCTCCGCGCACGGGTCCGGATCGCTCACCCATCGGGAGATGGAGGGGCTTTAATCGGGAGTGGTGGTGGAAGGTTGCCCTTAGCGAGGCCGGTCAACAGTGAGTGCTGGGGAGGGGCTGAACTTCCCCCGCGCGGTAGAAGGAGCGCTGCGGGAGAGGAAAAGTTCGACGGGCACTCCTGGAAGGGCCCGAAGCTCAGGAGTGGGTCTCGAGACGAAGGTGCGCCGCGGTGTGCCCTCAGAGGGAGCGTTAACATATTCAGGTCTAGCGCCGCCTCGTGTGCTGTTCCATGGACTCCAGTGGGCGCGGGAAGCGGGACGCAGAATTTCGGCTGACCGAGCGGAGGCGTTTAGAACGGCCCTTTCAGAATCGGAGATGACGCATTCCGGGATTGGCCGTAGGGTCGGTGCAATTGCGATGGCTGCTTCCGCAGCGTCGAATGGGATCGTAGTGAGCCCATGCACACACAACGAGGGAGGATGCAGGTAGGTCTCCATAAGCGGCAGCGTTCACTGTTCGGGAGCGATAAGTACTGTATGGAATCGGGTGTGCGTGGGGGAGGGCCAAGATAAGGCCTAGGGGGGTACGTGCGTTGTCCGTCGAAGGTGTTGCAGGTTCCAGTGGAGGCAGCAGTGCATACGTACCGAGTGTTGCGCTAGAGCCAAAGGATCCCTTCACGCAGAGCCATTGGCCAAAGTGTCTGCTCTGAAGCGGACCTGTTGGAACCGGTCAAAACCGGCCGGGAGCTGTGGCGCTGGAGCAAAAGTGTGTGCGCGTTCAGCGACAGTCGAAACAAGACCAGTTTGTCCAAAGAGTCTGCCCGAGAAGCGCACGTGTCAGAACCGGCTGAACCCAGCCAGAACTGATTGGCGTACTCGCGTACCGCCACGCACTGGGGCTAACTAAGCCTGTGCTGTTCCCCACTCTGAAGAGCAAACCCGAGCCCCGCCGCTGGGTCCTTTTTCCCTCTTCTATCGGCAGGTTAACCACACGAAACGTGCTTGCTCGGCGTCCGGCGTCGACTTTCGCGTCGGTCTGGAGCCCAGCTCGGCCACACGTAGCAGATTGGTGGCGGCGGCAGGATTGCAGACCCAGGGTGCTATGCGGCAGCGGCATAGCACCCTGGGTCTGCAATCCTGCCGCCGCCACCAATCTGCTACGCGGCAGCGGTCAGTGTGAGCCGAGTATTGCAATTTCTTTGCAGATGCAGAAACCCGAGAGGCGGCTGGAGGGTACTTGCAGCGGAAAGGCGGCTGGAGGTATACTTGCCGCATCACGGTAGCTGGCCGAAATGGATCCGAACAGCTTGCTGAAACTGCAGTTGTTAGCCGTAGGCCCGTAGCAGAAGAGCTCGGTGTGGGGTGCAGCCATGCTGTTCGGAAGCCCGAAATTGTTTTCAGGAACCACTCTGCAATTCTGGTTACACTTAGAAGATCTCGTTCTCACAAGTGCTTCATGTTGTCGACAGTGCTCAGCGCCAAGTATTCAGGAACCACTCACTGCACTCCTCGTTGCCCTTTCAAGGCCTCGTTCTCCCCAGTGCTACAAGTCGCCGACGGTTCCCAGCGCCAAATATTCAGGAACCATTCTCTGCACCCCTGATTACCGTTTCAAGATTTCGTTTTCCCCAGTGCTACAAGTCGCCGCCGGTTTTCAGCGCTAAATATTCAGGAACCATTCTCTGCACCCCTGATTACCCTTTCAAGATTTCGTTTTCCCCAGTGCTACAAGTCGCCGACGGTGCTCAGCGTGAAGTGTTCAGGAACCACTTTCTGCACTCCTGGTTGCCCTTTCACGGCCTCGTTCTCCCCGGTGCTACAAGTCGCCGACGGTTCCCAGCGCCAAGTATTCAGGAACCATTCCCTACACCCCTGATTACCCTTTCAAGATTTCGTTTTCCCCAGTGCTACAAGTCGCCGACGGTGCTCAGCGTGAAGTGTTCAGGAACCACTTTCTGCACTCCTAGTTGCCCTTTCACGGCCTCGTTCTCCCCAGTGCTACAAGTCGCCGACGGTTCCCAGCGCCAAGTATTCAGGAACCATTCCCTGCACCCCTGATTACCGTTTCAAGATTTCGTTTTCCCTTGTGCTACAAGTCGCCGCTGGTTTTCAGCGCCAAATACCCAGGAACCATTCCCTGCACCCCTGACTACCCTTTCAAGATTTCGTTTTCCCCAGTGCTACAAGTCGCCGACGGTGCTCAGCGTGAAGTGTTCAGGAACCACTCTCTGCACTCCTGGTTGCCCTTTCAGGGCCTCGTTCTCCCCAGTGCTACAAGTCGCCGACGGTTCCCAGCGCCAAATATTCAGGAACCATTCCCTGCACCCCTAATTACCGTTTCAAGGTTTCGTTTTCCCTAGTGCTACAAGTCGCCGCCGGTTTTCAGCGCCAAATATTCAGGAACCATTCTCTGCACCCCTGATTACCCTTTCAAGATTTCGTTTTCCCCAGTGCTACAAGTCGCCGACGGTGCTCAGCGTGAAGTGTTCAGGAACCACTCTCTGCACTCCTGGTTGCCCTTTCAGGGCCTCGTTCTCCCCAGTGCTACAAGTCGCCGACGGTTCCCAGCGCCAAATATTCAGGAACCATTCCCTGCACCCCTGATTACCGTTTCAAGGTTTCGTTTTCCCTAGTGCTACAAGTCGCCGCCGGTTTTCAGCGCCAAATATTCAGGAACCATTCTCTGCACCCCTGACTACCCTCTCAAGATTTCGTTTTCCCCAGTGCTACAAGTCGCCGACGGTTCTCAGCGCCAAGTATTCAGGAACCAGTCCCTGCACTCCTCGTTGCACTTTCAAGATTTCGTTCTCCCCAGTGCTACCAGCTGTCGACGGTGCTCAGCAGCAAGTATTCAGGGCCCACTCTCTGCAGGCTTGTTTTCTTTAAGCAAATCTTTTTACCTCTACCAGCCAATGGTTCCTTCGTGGCGTGCGCGACAACAAACTCCCAACGCGGCTGAGGAGGGGGAGGGCGGTTTTCCCTCACGAAGCACAGTGTAAATAGCGCGGCGAATGGTTACCCAGCGTTCCCCGCGCGCTGCTGCTGCTTACACCGGCGGGCGCATCGGCGGGACGGCTTTTTCATCTGCTGTAGCGACGGTTGCTTTGGGCCTGTTTTGGCGCAGCTTCGCGTCCATTGGGCGCTTCCTTCGCACTGCTTAACTTGTTTGACAGCACCTCCTGGGTAATCCTGACCCAACGGAGTTCCGTGGTTGTACAGCAGAGATACGTTAGGGATTGGTGTGCAGGGCGGGAAGACAAAATGTAGAGACCACATGCAGACATTTGGCCGCTAGAAAAACGCTACCTTTTGCGCACTGCTTGCCGCGAATGGGACTCCATTTTCTAAATTGGTGAATACCAATTCGGTTGTGTTATAACTTAAGAGGTATTCCAAAGGCGGAAAGGAGCAACTGGTTCTGATTAAAAACGATTATAAAAGTTCCCTAATCTTTCTCTGAATTCCCTAAATAACTAGTTTAAATCGGTATAAATGGGAATCAATAAGCTCACACTCCGCATTGTTTCGGTGTCTGCGCTTGTGTCGCGAGGTGGGTAGCCCTGGGTTAGCGCATCAAGATGGCTAGTTTCAGCTGTCAAACCCTTTAAAAGACGCTCCTCTCCGTTTTCTTTCTGCCGAAGCACGGCCGGGCTACAGCGGCGGCGTCCGCCGCTCTAGCCCGGCCGTGCCCGACGCTGCTACTGCGTTCAGGACGCCGCCCCCGCGAATTCCAGGTAACGGCTGGCAGAATCTCTGGTTTCACTCTTTGTAGAGCCACGTGCGTGAACAAGGGATGTCGCATGGGTGTCGTTTAAAGATTTGCTTTCCAATCACCTTCACAGCGTGGATTGGAGCCAATTTTTTGAAGATCTCGTTCTCACGTGTGCTGCAAATCGCCGCGTGCTCAGCGCAGGGGTACTTGGACGGCGGGTCTCAGTGAAGACGGCTGGCTGACCCAGGCACACCAGTACGGGCGCGCCATCGTCTTCGTACTATACTCGCTAGCTGGCGAAGAAACGCGGCAAGTATCCCTCACTGTGAGGGTGTACAAAGCACGGCGACCACGCACGCCTCGGCTTCAACGATATCCACGCGACCATATGTAGTAATTAACTGGGCGGGGCCCTGTTCGGACGGTAATGTCCCGGGTGGAGTTCTGATTTGGCAGAGTAAATCGTCATGTCGGCTATTCGCCTGGAATGTTTTTTCCACTGCAGCACCTGACTGGCGTGACATCCTGACGGTAATGTCGCCAGCTTAATTATAGTGCGTGTTGGAGGTGTCCCATGTAATCGAGCAATGCGAAAGGGCACAGCGTGGAACTGCATGGCTTCCTGCACACAGCGGAGTTGCCGGCAACGAAGCAGCCGACAAAGCCGCCTCGTCTGTCCCCGCTCTCTGTACTCAAGCTCTGCCGATCCCATTCACGCGAAAGGATGCGGCAATACTCGCCTCATAAAGCGCATGGAAAGCGCAGTTTTCTATCTGAACTGACGCAGAGAAGCAATACGCACCTCTTCAACTGACTGGTCCCAAGTTCACCTTCAGGATGCCACAAGGGCTTAGCAAGCGCGAGGAAGCCAATCTGCATAGACTGCCCTTGGAAGTGGCCTACACAGGACATTACCTCTACAAAATCCAGCAGGCATCTTCACCTTCTTGCTCCACATGTGACACGCGGGAATATATCCATCACGTTACACGCGTGTGCTCCAAGTATATCGTGCACGGACAGAAACCCATACTATCTTTATGCAGGCCGCATGGTGCGGGACTTGAGTTGAGGGCTGTTTTGGGTCCTTGGTCGGGTCCTAGTCAGGCTGCACGTGCAACCAAAGCTCTATTTGTGTTTCTTCGGAGCACTGAATTGGACAGAGTTTTATGAAAAACTTTTTGTATGTGACTGAGAATCTCGCGCGCATCATCCGACCTGCGATGAACAAGTTCATGGGAGTCACTAAGCGGGCTTCTAAAAGCGGAGCGCGACCGCAGTTGTTCTAGCAAAGCTGCTTGATTCGAGGAGGAGGAGGAGGAGGAGGAACAACTTTATTAAAATCACAGGCAGCTAGGACGTGGCCGCTACGTCGCGGAGACCTGCCTGGTGCCCGGGCCTACTCACGCTTCCCAGGTGGGGTTGCGTTTTCGGGCCGCTGGCGTGAAAGGGCAGCTTTCGCCTGCTGGACGGCCTGGATTTGTGCACTGCAGTCTTTAGCGTTCATGGCTTCTGTGATATGAGAGGGCATAGTTCCTTGCGCTGCCTCAGCAGGCTGTGTCCTGCAGTTCCAGAGTATATGGCTGAGTGTCGCACGCGCACTATCACATACACGGCACATTTCACTTTCGTATACACCGGGGCACAGATGTTTTGCAAGCACTGGGGTAAGGAGCGATTTGGTCTGTAATTGTCTGTAGAGAACTGCTTCTTCCCGATCTAGATTTGGGTGAGGTGGCGGACGTCGTCTTCGGGTCTGCCGGTACCACTCCAAGATTTCCCCGTATGTGGTGAGGGGGTCGGGCATCTCTACGTCGCCGGACGATTCGAAGTATCTCCGGTTCAGCGGGACGACCCATTCGGGGCAGCCCTTTGGGCGCCCAGAAATTTCGTTAGGCGACTGGACTTTGCGAATGCATTCACCCATTTCATCGGGAGATTTCTCCCATGAAGATCATGCACTCGCGTTGGTTGTTAGTACACTCAACGACGACGCAGTGACGCTCGAACGGGTAGCTTCATGCATCGCTAATTTCACACGGGGCACGACGACCTGCAGGCGGGATTAAGAAGGATTGGCGCAGCTTCCAACAGTGGCGCAAGGCTGGAGAAACAGCAGGGCTGGCGGCCCCTCTCACTTGGTCGGAGACCCGGCTGTTGCACCGCACATGGATTTCCGAACTTGCCGCTGAAAGTTCTCCATGACTGGCAGGCCCGCATCATTCCGTCCGCAGGCTTTCACATCTCTCCCAAAGTGGAGCGCGTGAGCAAACGCTTGAACCTGCAGAAACAGGCTTCGCGAACTCGGCGTCTGTGCTCTTTACTTTAGGCTCGAACGCACGTGAACTGTCGAGGGGAAGAGCACGCGAGACATCACGCCACGAACGCTGGGTAGAGTTCTCCAAGGTTGAGCGCTGCCGGCACGCTGGATGACGTCATATCTAGGCTAGGCTTGGCTCCGCCTATGCGGCTAACCAAGGGTCTACCACGCCTCGCGCCGGAATAGTTTCCTTGTATTTTGTTTTTGCGAACGCAAACGGACAAAGCCCAAGCTTACCCAGTTCTGCTGTTAAAAAAGCAAGTGACTGTAAAAACGCGGGTACAGCAATGGACCGCAAAAATCCTGGCACGGTAAAATAGAGCCTCAGAGGTCGTGGTTTCGGCGAGACAACGCGCGATACGCTGCATTCGCCTTCTGTGTGTAGCATGAGCATGCCTGGCATACAATTAGTTCTCACTCGCCTTGAATGCCCTCTCTGGTGAACGATCATACTGTGGCGCGATGACACGTTAAATAAAAAAGGCACCTAGCAATTTCAAGCCGGATGAGGCGCCGACATGCAGTCCAACAAGAACGGTAGCGTGCGGCTGGAAGGCGACCCTATCGTCCAAGATGACCGCCGCTTGTCCCATAGGCGAAAATGTTTATTTTTTTTCGTTTCCTAAATAATCAGGCAAGTGCCGCCGCCGTTTTTCGTGGTAAACAAAATAGACCCAAAATTGCACCTTCGTGCGAAGTTTGAGTGCGAATTCAAAGAAGCGGTTTGCCCAGGAAGAAAAACAAGATCCTTATTTATTGTTGTAACACCCAGTACATGTTACTGAGACCCTTTTCGGAGTGTTTCGGCCACGGATGCCAGGTTCATACAGTGAAAGCCCATCAACACAGGCGTGGTCAGTTGACAGTGAAAGCTATAGCCTGCAGCGCTACCTTCTGATGGGGGGCAACTGCCCAAAGTGTTACAAGTTCTTTTTTGTAGGTCTTGAAATGTTTTTAGCCACAACGCAACAACTTCTAATTCGCTGGAAGGCTATAACACGAAAAATCGGGGTTAATGACGGGCTTGAACTATTTTTTTGGTGCAAGCCAAAAATATTGCCGAGTATTATGAGTAATTCTTAGACAAGCAACATATTGTGCCACCAGGAGATCACATTTAACGTGGAATTTTTTTAAACTGAATTATTACGCGTCAGTCAGTATGCCGTAAAAAATGAAGGGAAAGAAATGAACGCGCGAATTTTATACGAGAGATAAAGTGCACAACTATAATTATAAAAAAGTTTTCTTTTATGCCATATCGCACAACACTTGTTGCACTGGGTTTCAACTGACGCACTTGCCGCGATGCACGGATGATCACAAAATGAATCCTTTCTTTTTGGGCACTGCGGGACGCAAAGGCAACAGTAACTGGGATGCCCTCGACCTAGGAAGTCAGCAAATTCGTAACCCGTGGCTTCGCTGCTGCCTGTAAGCAAGCTATTTTTCCTAATCTAACACGCAGAATCTAAAACAAAGCTCCCAAGTGCCTTCGGGAGTGAAGAACAATAGGAACGGCGAAGGACGGGAGAGGTTCTTTGGAGCTCGACACGCGTTCAGCGCGGACGATCCGGTCCCGGCCGCACTCCGCTGTAGCCGAGTTCAATCATCCTGGCAGCGCTGTTTTGTAGCGTAAGCTACACTGGCCGAGGTTGAGCAGTTTCGCGTCGACCTTGAAGGGCCGCGCTGCGCAAGAGCGAGGAGCATTGGATTGGATTGGATTGGATTAAATTGAATTTATTGGATTGGAAATCCAATCTAATTGGAGTACGTGCACGGGGGCCCTATTCTCGACTGCACAAATTCCCAGGCAATTCGCCATGTTTTTTTGCGTAAGCACGACGTAAGCAATCAGTGACGTGATGCACATATAGCTATGACGACATGCAATGTAATTTGACGCTTCACTCATAGATCGCAACCAAGTTATCAAATATTGTGCATAAAAGACACAAAAACACTTGGCACGTATATATATACTGTAAAAATTAAGACGGTAGCTGAGGCTGGCAAGAGAAACACATTTCTGCAGGTCAAAACTGGCGTCAACACTGCAAGGCGATCGAGTAACGTTGATCCAAAAGCGACCGAAAGGCGGATGTTGAGCTAAAAAGCACCAAACAATTTTTTACCGTATCTATTTACTTCTTTCAATCGCTTTTAGCAACATAGTTGGGCTTTCTGCTTGAATGAAATCTTTGTTGCGTTATCACCTTCCCGGCCGCCACCGCCACCACACCATCGTCTGCTGCTATGTTACAAGTTTATGGCGTGATCACAGAAAAAGGCGGCCGCAACCATCGCTTGTATGACACATAACAGCAGCGAAGCGCTACGCCTGATAACCGCGGACCGCACCGATGTCGCCGATTCACTCATTCGTCAAGCTCGACTTCAATCGGCGCTGCAATAAACAGAAGTCACTTTTCTTTGTTATTTTTCTCTTGAGTTTGATCATGTGACCCAGCAGCTTACTAGAAGAAGTGTGAACAAATGCCATATATTGGGTACTCTTTGTCATGGAGAGGCTTGTATGCCTACGCAAAACAAATAATTTTTATTTTATTGCCAAACACAAAAGCAAAATACTGCATGTCATTTCTATGCTCCGTGATCGCTGACTTGGAAACAGTCGAAAGTATTACTTCTTTCGGCAGAAAATATGCTTTTAACCGCGCATTATACGAAACTGCGCCTGCTGCAAGTTCCCGGACATTTCGCGGCGCCGAAGGTCGGCGAAATTTTTTGCCCTATTTCGCGGCAAAGCAGCCGCCATTTTCAAGCTGTTACTTAACATTACGTCACTATGACGCAGGCTGAAGTTGCCAATGTGTGACGTGATCGTTCCCGCCAACTGTTTAAATTACGTCACGCCTTCTCAGCCAATCACGAAGAGGGCGTGTATTACAAGCAGTATTGTTGTTGAATAGCAAAGACATGCCTACGTTGTCATTTAGTCTACGTGCATTTAGTCTAGTTTTATTTCATTGCCGGCCAAGAATTATGCGCTTCCAGTAAAGAGAAATAAGGCAAACTTTAGAACCGTTGACAGTAAAAGTCATAAAACGTCAAAATGACGGCACCACACACAACAGCTTTGTCAACCGGAAGCACGTGACCAAAACTGAAAGCCAATCAGAAAAGACTTCCGGCAAATTCCCCAGTTCCCTGTGAATTTGTGCAGTCGAGAATAGGGCCCCGGGTGTGTAGAGAATTGGGTCTGCACATTCGCCGGTTTGCGCATTCCAGAGGAGTGACGTCATAGCCGCGGCAGACGCACTGGAGCCGGCGCGTGCCCAGCTGTGCGCCTCCGTTGCGCAGTAGCCAAGTCTGACGCTGCGCCGGAGACGCTTGATAGCCGTTTCGCGTGGCTCCTGGAGAGCCGTGCTGCGCATGCGCGAGGAGCAGTGACTGGACTGGACTGGACCGGACTGGATTGAACTGGACTGGATTATTTTGGATTGGCAATCGTTTTAGCTGCAGTAAGCATGATAATCAGCTAATCCTAGACAACCAGTAAACCTAAGAACAACCAGCTGAACCTTAGCTCACGCTACGTATATCCTGGCATATCCGAGCTAAGCCACTACTATTTTTTTATTTTTTTTTATTTACAGCATACCCTGCAGCGCGCAGGTATTATAGCAGGGGAGTGGGTGACGAAATACAAATGGCAAGGAAGTCACTAGCACAGTCAGCTGTTTTGTAAAAGACAGAAATAACAAAAAAGGAGCATACAACTAAATATCACTGACAACGGCATCACAATTCACTAAGCAAGAGAGTGGAGGTCTCAATACCGCCAGAGACGATGTCAGCGGCTAATTCGTTCCACTGAGATTTAGCCAATGGGGAAAAAGAAATATATCCGTAATGGATTGTGCTGCTCTTTATCTATCGTACTTTGTCACCACGACGCCGTTTTTGCGATACATAATGGGGCGGACTAAGCTGCATGTGCACTAAGTCTGATGTTACCTCGTGCAGCCTGCGTGTCCACTTTCAGTGGACAGCGGACCCGCCCGCCACACACCAGGCGGCACCTAGTAGCGCCATCGGTATTCTATTGAGTTAAAACGGCCCGCCGACTCCGGATGCGACGCCAACGCAGGGGTCCACGAAATTAAGTTTTTTTTTTTAATTCTTTTGTACAAGTGATTTGCACATTAATTACGCGAATTTTCTAAGATTTGCGATGACGTGACCTTTTTTCGCGAAAGCACACACAGCGTCGTCATCGCAGCGAGAAACAGCTCGCCCCCTTCTCCACTTCCCTCCATCCGGGTCACGTGACCCGTCGGTGACCCACGGAGTCCGCTGACAGCACGGACGGACCAAAAAAAATTTCACCATCTTCCCGTAGGGGAACGCTGAGTAGTATGCGAAGCAGCCATGGGGTCGACTCAAGTTCCCATTAGTTGCAGTTCGATCGCGGCGTTGCGGGAGGAGACATAGGGAAGCGGAGCGCGCGCGCGCGCGCGTCATTTATACCGCGGAGCTACAGTGGCGCCCCCAGCGGAGTATGCAGCGGCTACTGTTGCGCCTCTAACCCTAAGCTGCTTCGCATTATCGCGCGCGGGGCCGCAGGTGTTGCCATTCGTAGCGCAATCCCGGAGAGGAGAGGAGCTTCAGAGAAGAGAGGAGGAATGCCGGAGAGGAGAGGAGCGTCGTAGAGGAGAGGTGGAATGCCGGAGAGGAGATGAGACAAGGAGAGGGGAGGAGGGTGCGCATGCGCAGTGGGGTGTGGACGCCGCACAACAGCGGAAGCACAACCAGGCACAACGGCGGAGGGAACAGGCGCGACCATAAGCTGATCCGCATCTAAAACCATCTCTACGTTACGTCTCGGTCCCTCCCAAGGAGGTTGTATAGAAGTTTTATACAACCTCCTTGGTCCCTCCACGCGTTCCCTTGGTAAAAACACTGCAGGGGCATACTTTACGTTCTTACAAAGTGTTGTCCGGCGCCAATCTTGCGCCGTCGGTGCCGTTGGAATCATCCGTGCCTCGATGTCATCCAGCCAGACATGTGCTGCGTATAGCAAAGGTTTCGACGGCTCCGCAACCATGCATCTCGCTCGCATGTCTCGTCGCTGCACATGCCTATTTTTTGCCGCCGGCAGTCCCGCATCGGTTCGTAAACCTGCTGATTCAGAGATATCACTTTCGTAAGTTATTACGACGTCCCTTACGGCACGTCAGGCTGTGCCATCATGCCCGCACCGATAACGGGCATTGTAGAGCCAGTTACGTTGAAGTGGCGTCGCGCCCGCTAGACCTACCAATGCGAGTCGAATTTATTAACACGAGGCGGCACTTGTAAGGAGTAGCTTCCCCGAGGTGTCGTTACGGAATAATACTTCGGCGGTGAATCTACAGACGCCACAAGGTGTGGTACCACCTTTGGGAGGCGATTTTATGTTGATACTAGACGCTTCTCACCAATTTCTCTGTAAGATAACCAACTCTTAATTGTAAAGTTGCTACTACGGAATATTTTGCAATATGAATGAAGGGTATGACATGCAATACGATATGAATGTTCTTTTCTAAAATGTTCGAGTTTTAACTTGCGCTTCATTCATTGCTAGCATGTTTTCATGAACTGATCAGATAATACGTCTCACTCTAAGACCAATCCTGCGTGGCATTTCTTTGTGTGTGTGTGTGTGTGTGTGTGTGTGTGTGTGTGTGTGTGTGTGTGTGTGTGTGTGTGTGTGTGTGTGTGTGTGTGTGTGTGTGTGTGTGTGTGTGTGTGTGTGTGTGTGTGTGTGTGTGTGTGTGTGTGTGTGTGTGTGTGTGTGTGTGTGTGTGTGTGTGCGCGCGTGTGCGCGCGCGCGCGCGCGCGCGCGCGTGCGTGCGTGCGTGCGTGTGCGTGCAATTGAGAATGACAACAAACATTACAAACTTCAAGCGCAACCCTACATACAGCATGGTATCGCGACATGTCTACAGAACATCAAACTGTTTTATTGAAGCAGGCGTCCGAACAGAGCACAGCAGTGTTTTGATATTGGTATAAGTGCTTTCGCTGTTCAATTCTGGCGCAGTTGCCAGCAAGCAGAGCTGACAGGAGAGCTGACATGTCGACGAGGAGTTGTGTCCGCTTCAAAAATGTCAATTTCAATCGAGACGTAGTTGAGCTTGGGAGGCATCCGTTAGGCGCAGAAACCGACACCCCGCCTTGCTTCTGCTGCGTCACATCCAGGTCGTCTCCTTTCAGCCAATCAGGGTTCGCTCGAAAATGGACGAAACTGAGAATTCTGGCCCAGCTTGGGCTACGCGCCTGAAAAAGGACTCTGACACAAAGTCAGCGTGAGCACTTTCCTCTCATGGCTGTCGTCGTGATCGGCGTGGTGAGCGAGTAGGCGTTTTCCCCGGTGCGGAGGGCGTCGTCGTCGGCGGGGCAGGCGCAACTGTTGACGCTGGCGTGGCCCACCGGGCCCCGAGGAGACCGGTGGCCAGCAGCCGTAGCCGCGGCCAAAGAGCGGAGGAGCGGTGCTCTGCATTCCCGAGGCGACCTTGACCCGCACTGGCGCTGTGCTCGTCCCAATGGACGACGGCACTTTCTCCGCTTCCGGCCGCCCATTTGCATGGGCACGCGGCGGCGGCAAACCGGTCCGGCCCCGCCGCAGCAACAGACCTCCGTGACCCAGTGGCGGCGCATCCCCCTGAAGCCGCGCTCGCTGTTCGCCCGGCCGCCGCCGCCTCGCGCGCGTGCACCCTGTCCACGCCCCTACGTGCTCCAAGCTTCTTACAAAGAACCGGCACAGCCATTCCGCCCGCTTGCCGAGGCGGCACGTACGGACTTGGGCGAAATAACATTACGTGCGCATTCTGCCTCTTGTCTCCCGGTTTCTTTTTCTCTCTTTACGGTGGACAATATGAGCTGGAAATTGTGCAGCTGGCACACAAGCAATTTACCACTATCCTGTAATTATTTTCAGATCCTGCGCACTACTGTGTTAGCGGCATCCACTGAACCAAACTAGACTGCTCGATAAAAAGTGCCGAGTTCGGCTCGTGGTTAGAAACAGGCGCCCCGAAAGTTCGACCTAAAATACCGCGAGGTCAGCTCGCAGTATGCGGAGCTCGCAACCAGACGGAAACATCATGCCGCTTGAGCGTGTCGCTGAGAGAGTGCACGGGACTGCTGTGTTCAGTGTTCACACTGAGTGTTCACTGAACACCCCAGTGAGACACCGCGCACGCGTAAGCGTAGTCACCAGCGCTTCCCCACATGCCGTTCACGATGCTGCCGCGATTTCCGGCAGCACCGCCCTCCCCTCGCGGAATCCGGAAAATTGATGCGTCTTTCGGTCGCTCTACAATGTTCCCACTCTGTTACCTTTACGCCACAAAATTCCATGCGTGAGACACTGTGGGCCATGACGAACAACTGTCAGTTGTCAAAATAGTGTCAAAAGCAACTGTCAAAATAGAATGTTGCATTTCGCGGGCAATGTCCCGCCCACGCTTTGCGCACGCAACCGCTCTCGCACGGGCCCCCTCCCCTTCCTGCGCAGTCGCGGGAGGACGGCGTGTTCCTCCCGGTCGGCCTCGTAGGCGCTGCAATCAGCAAGGACTCGACGCCTTCCCCGCGAGGCGCGGACCGAAGAGCACGCAGGCTCCTCCGGCTGCGGTACCCGCGGTGGCCCGATGTGAAGACGCCCGCGGCGGTTCGTCGGCCGGGCGGAGTCGCCTCGTGTCGGACACGGGGGCGAAGACGCCGCCGCGCCTTGCTCGGGCGGGCCCGTCCCACAGCGGCGAGGCGTCGGCGGTTACGGGGCGTCGTCCGAGCCGAGGCTTCCGCTTACACGAGCAACACGGGCCCAAAAGGGTGGAGCGGCACGCCGCCCTGCAGCAGAGAAAGCCTGCAACCGCCACGTGGCTTTTATTTTCCCCCTCTTCTTCTTGTTTTTGTAAATCGCGCTCGGCGACCCCGCTCACGGAGTGGGCTCGGTCACATGCGGCACGGCGGAGCCACGACAGCTTCAGTGACACGCTTTGTTGAAAGCACGGGCGATTCGCACGTGAATCCCCGGGACGTCTCGTATCCCACATCCATCCAGCAGCGACTGCGCCCACGACACCGCGAGGAAATCGATTCGACTTCTTTATCTTCCAGCAACCGCTGTAGAGAAAAACAGTTCGACAAGCCTCACGCGAGCTCCGGCGGAGCGGGTTTCTTCACTGAAGGCTTCGTACGTGAGCAAAAAATACGATTACACGAGGACCCCCAAGCACGCCTCCCGATTCACTTTCGCGAAGAGTGGTGGACTACTGACCGGGCGCACTTGTAGCCAGCCTCTTCGACAAACAGAAAGACGACGAACAAAACAACACACCGTTTAGCTTGCGGGAAGAGAGAGAATGTGCTTTATTCGTATGGCCTCCAGTGCCAAGTCCACACTGGACTGGAAGGCATAGGATGTCAACAACCAGATATCAAGATGCTCACAACTACAGGAACCAAACGCGACATTTCTTCCGATCAAACTAGGCTTCGTACAATGGACCTTTTTCCAGTACCGGTCCCTCTAGCGGCCGCCACGGCGAACTAAAAATGGCAGTAAGGCACACCCCCAAGAAAGTTTGGCTTTCGGAGAACTCGTGCACAAAATATCCTGGTCTTGCTGCCCCTCCCGCACTGACCCGTCACCCGCACCTTTCACATGAATGTCCCGGTAGCAGGCGAACGTTCTCGTGACTAATCTTCCGTGTTCGAAGTGCCCCCCCCCCCCCCTTTTTTTTTCATTTTCGTAACCCCTTCACTGGCAGCCATGTGCTGGCAGCGTGGTCAGTCTCAAGTGTCTTCGCCCCTTTTCTTAGAAAGCCATTATTGTATGCACGTACGAACCCACCACGAGGAGTCCAAAGAGAGAGAAAAAAAAGAAAACGTGCAGATTATAGCCGCTCCCTAACCAGAAAACCGAGGGGCGCGCTTGTGTTTATTTTGCCCGAGGCGACTGCCAAGAATGGCGGACCTGCAGCCCGCGCATGCGCAGATCGCTACTGGAAAAAGGTCCATTAGAAACGATACGACGACGTCTGCGATGCCCTCCCGACGCCGTCAAAGAGACCCACCAGCGTGGCGGCGTCATTGCATGTCTACCGGGTGCAGTCCTGCACGCGGTGCGGAGGGGTAGCCGGGCCCACGGGTGCCACCGGCGGGTCTCGTGGTCCACGCTGAATGTTTCCCCAATGCTGCGCTGGTCACAGACGGAGCAACCCTTCCGCGTACGCCTTCAAAAATGGTCCGAATGACAGCGACTGCCAAGAGACAGGGCCGAAGAAGCGCACACTGGGCGGCCACAGCTGTGGCATTTCGCGGTGCCGCGGCTAATAAGCGGTGCGGCCGCCGCCGGCGCAGATTGGGCGGCGTGCAGACAATGGCGGGGCGCGGCCGCCGCCCACGCTCCCCGAGCGCTTCCTGCTCGCGGGTCAAACAGTTGCGTGTGCACGATGCTCGCAGCCGAGGCAGCAGCAGCTGGGCGGCCAATTTGCCATTCATTAGGTCGCGGCCGGCCTGGCTCATTGGCGCGCCAGCCGACCGGCCCAGAAGACGTGCCCTTCTACAGACCGGCTTCTTCTTCGTGCACGGAGTGCGCCGTCTGTCTCCACCAGCACCTGCTTTGCGTTAGCAGGCAATGCAAATAACGCGAAGCACCTCGTCACCATTCGAAGTGATCCGGAGGTGAGGCTTAAATTCCAACGCTCAGTCTACCTGGAATCGAACGTTAAAAACGCTCACACGTCCCGTACGGGACGTGGCATTTATGCCAGAGGCATGTAGCCGGCATCCTTGAAAACGTGACGTGGATGCGCCATTCGACAACACAGCTCGTCGTCGTGTGTCTTTCCTGTACGTGTCGCGGAGTAAGAAACATGACCGGAGGCGAAACCGAGCTACCTGGGGCGGCCGGATGACGTCCCAGAACTTGGAGCTCCAGGTGAAGCGGCCGGCACCTGCAGCTGCGGGAGCTAAAGCTGCGCGGGCGCTACGCAGCCGAAACCTGGCGTGGCCGCGGAGTAGATGCGGACGCCGTCTCGTCCACCGGGTGAGGCTATCATCTACTTCGCCGTCGTAGTCGAGAAGCTTCGGAGTAGGCCGTCGATTAGGCAGTAGGAATCGTAGTAGGCCGTCGCAGTAGGCAGTCAGTATTCATTGCGACATATATACCTGCTTGCTCGCCCGCAACCGCCGCAATGACTGTTTCGCCTACCACGTATTCTTGCTCCGGGGTTACTTTAGAGTTACGGTAGTGATGACGTCGTATTATGCTCGATAGCCATGGGAACTTTCCGCCTTAACCGGCCATTCGGCATACCAGGACGCTGTATGCCGAATAGACGGTGTCGTTCGGCGTTTCCAAATCGACGCCCACCTTGCAGTACTCCCTTTGTTCCAAGTTCCGCGAATCGGCCTTGAGATCCGGAGAAACTGAAGTCAGCGAGCCACCGAGGTGAGGCCGCCGACGACTATTCGCTCCATTGGACGGAGGAAGCTGATCCGCCCATCGGACCAGCTTGCCTGAACCAGCGACTACGAGGCGGCTGCAGGCACGGAACATTCGGTTGTAAACAAAGCTCTGGCTGATCTTTTCTCTGTGGGCCCCGGCGCACTCGGGAATAGAGGGAAACACAGAGGCGGACAGGTTAGCTCGAGGATATATACTAGCAACCGAGCACCCGATGATTCCGACCTCGAAGAACAGACGTCAGTTCCCCCAGAATACTCGGCCACACGGCATACTGCAGGGGTATCAGGGAAAGGTACCCTCCGCCACACGAATCCCTGAAGAGGGCAGAAGCCGCCGACTGGAGACAGCTGCGGAAAGGCACGCTCCCAAACCTAACGTGCTGAGCAAAATTTATCCGCCTCGATTGCAGACGCATGCCCATTGTGCCATCAAGAAGAACCCACCTTCTACCATACTACGTGGGGATTGGACTGGACTGGAAAGGGCTTTATTAGAGAGTTTTAGCAGTCCGTCCGTTCCGTCGTCTACATAGTTACCGGGTTTCCCGGGACCCGTCTGCGCCTGCGCGCGCGGAAGGGCGAGGCGCGGACATGGCGAAGGCAGGCCCGCAAAACTAATCCCTCTACCGCGACGAATGCCCAAGTGCCCAGACGGGTCCCGGTCAACCCGGTAACTACGTAGACGACGGAACGGACAGACTGCTAAAACTATCTATTGAAACAAGTCCCCGGCTCGGCCTCGACGTGGCCTAGCATCGCGCCTTCTTCTACGACCCTACCCGTCACAAGTCCGTTTTACGGAGCCCGTGCCTTTCGAGCGCGGCGAAGACCTGCTCGATGGCCCATGACTTGCTTGTAGATTCAATGGCTCGCTGGAGTTCCTCCTGATACTCTCCGAAGTTCGCGCCGTCTGGGTCGGCGGCACAGTCCCACATGATGTGCCACCGGTTGGCCGGTCCTTTCTCACACACATTGCATTGATCACTCGGGTACTCGTCCGGGTAAATTCGATGTAACGCCGCCGGAGACGAACGCCAAAGCACAACGGCTGTCCCCAAAATCAGAAACCCTAATGCGGAGCAATGGGAGGCGCTGCTGGCCAGCGATTGCTGTGAAGACCAGATCGGTCTGATTCAGCGGGCACGCAAAGCAGCAAAGGCCGTTGGAGCCCTGGACCAAGGGTACCCCTCCTGCCGACCCCGTCGAGAACTCTGTGGCACGTGGCACAAGACCCCGGTGGAGTGCCTCCCAAACACTAAATAATAATAATAATAATAAATAAACGTTTTCCCTCCTCCTCCTCGTAACCACATATATGCACAGCTTGCACTGACATCGGCCTCGCTCCCAGCAATAGCGAAAACAAAGCGAATGAGCCGGGACGCTCGTTATATGGACTTGATCAGAAAATTGTACTTTGCGCACGTGAAACGCAGAATGATGACGTCTTTATAAAAACGGCTGCGGCTAAGCTCGGCTAGGTCCGGTTACGCAAGTGGATGACCGGCTCGGTACAGATGGATCAGCGTCCTCGCTCCCCCCTTCGATCGCACAACGGCTGAACTGAAGCAGTGCCAGTGCACTGGCAAAACTGCGAGGCGGCAGACAGAGTGGCGCGTCTCCCTTTCAAACTATCGATGAGTCACGTGGACACGGGTGGAAGGCGGCGGTCGGGACTGCGGCGGGTCACGTGGTATCCCTTCGAGGTCAAACTGTCACGCACGGCAAAACTCGCTGGAATAGGCTAGTAAACCTTTCGCCTTAAACGGGCCCTAAGTAGGTCGCGATTCCTAACACGCGATCGCTAGAGTCCGTTTTATTTTCTTTCTTTGGTTACACGCGAATTATCGTTACCATTTAAGGGAGCTTTTTTATATAGGTTTTGGCATGTGACGTAGCCTATATAATAACGCAGCTGGCACCGAAGACTACGGTGCCACTATTGGCAGGTTTCGGGCCGTATTCTCGACGCCTTAAATTTACCGTGAATTGTGAATTCGACGGCAGCTTTGTCTGATTGGCTTCCACTTTTGTTCACGTGCTTCCCGTTGACAAAGCGGTTGTGTGTGCTTTCGTCATTTTGACGTTTCGCGACGTTCACTGGCACCAGTTCTGAAGTTTGCCTTATTTCTCTCAACTGAAAGTGCATAATTCTTGGATGGGAAGGAAAAACTAGATGAAATGGAGCCGACATGATAACGTAGGTCTGTCTTTGCTATTCAACAACAATACGACTTGTATGTCACGCCCTCTCTGTGATTGGCCGAGAAAACGTGACTTTATAAATAGCTGGTGGGAACGCTTACGTCACACATTGGCAACTTCAGCCCGCGTAAAAGTGAGGTGCTGTTGTAACAGTTTGCAAAAATAGGGCAAAGAAGTTCACCGACGTTCGGCTCCGTGAAAACCCCGTGAATTTGCAGCGGGCGCAGTTTCGGACGACGCACGGTTTTCTAGCTTTAAGAGCAGATACAATAATGGCAGATACAGTAAATAATGAAATTCAGCCAGCCAGTGCTTCAGATATTTTTTATGGAGTGTTGAAGATTGGACATCACCGACATTTCATAATGCCCTGTCACTGCTAAACTGAAAGACTTGTGCAAATGCGTATCAGTGCATTGCAGCCACAGTGGGAAAACGGGATATCCTAGAACATTTATTGTTTTTGATTGTGTGGCCCGTCCTGTTTGGTTTTGCCGGCTCTTTGTATCCCCCCCCCCCCGAAATGTCCCTTTCTTTGGGGCCCCATGAGTCCAATAAAGCAATCAAATATATATATATATATATATATATATATATATATATATATATATATATATATATATATATATATATATATATATATATATATATATATATATATATATATATATATATATATATTGTTACGGGGTATTAATTAAATTCCCCACAAAGAGGACGGCATACATGTACTGTGCTAGCCGGGATCATCATCAGAGAGATGAAGAGGACGCTAACGGCGAAGAGCGTTCGTTCCCTGGCTTGCGCGGTGCTCTCTTCCACCGTGGTTCGCAATAACAGCCTCTGAATGAGTACCGTAAATACACCATTGTAAATACAACTTTACCTTGTATCATTTGGTGGAAGTGCTGGGTACGCCCTCGACCGGGGCGTAATGTCACGAACGTATAGGTGGGATAAACCCCACAGCGCCATCACTAAAGACCAGCGACGACGACGACGAAGAAAGTGCTGGCGGACCGTCCCTGCGCTGGCTGTCTGATCGCCGCCATGTAAATACTGTAAATTGATTGTTGACCTTCCTCACTGTTCGTCTCATCTACTCTGCCACCACGTTACAATATATATATATATATATATATATATATATATATATATATATATATATATATATATATATATATAGTTTCAATTTCGAAATCAGCTTTCGGTCTGTGAGTACATATCGGAGGGTCAATGCCGGGACGCCGAGGCCACGTGCACGTCCAGCTGCGGCAGCGAGCGAGCGGCGGCGCGGTGTTGGGCAGCCTGCAGCTGGAATTACCTGTGTGCGTGCGCTTGTGCGCCTTGAGGTGGGAGCTCTTGGTGTAGACCTTCTGGCAGCCCTCGAAGTCGCACTTGTGCACCTTTCGTCTCCGCAACGACTCCGAGTCGCCGCCGGGAGGCGGGCTGCTGCTGCCCCGCCAGCCCGACGAACCGCCGTTGCTCGTCGCCGCCTGCTGCTGCTGCTGCTGCAGAGCCCTGCGAGAGACCAGCCAGTCAGGACGAGTGCAGGCGGCGCCCATACGCCGCGTCGCGTAGGCATGACAGACGCCGCGCAAAGCGCGGAATATCGGGCGATTTTCTCGATCCAAATTTTTCGCCAAGGCAAAAGTTTTAGTCTTGAGAGATGGCGTACCTCCCACTCCCGCCTCGGCATGCACCCCGGGCGGCAGAGTCTGTAGCAAGGCGCGCAGCGCAGACATCACGTGCAACGCTTCGCTGTAGAGGACATCATGCCGGCGTGGCACAGTCGGCATGGCATCGGCTTCGCAACCGAAAGGACCCCCGTTCGAGGCCGGCCCCGGCAGTGTCTAGCTCGTTCCTCCCATTAGCTAAGAAGACTCTGCATATAGCGGCAGGCCAGCAGTGCTTCTGCAAAAAAAATAAGTTGCTCCGAGCCGGGAAGAAGTAGGCTAGCTGACGAGGCCAATATGCTCAACCCGTGACAAGGTCATCCCTGTTGTTACGGCAAAAGGCCATTCGGGGAGCGGCCTCAAGCAGCCGCCAGAAAAGCAGCCCGTGCGCAATCTTTGACGAGGCCTCCACGTCCACTGTGTCCAGCTGCGCGAAGCAAAGCGCCCTTGGACACTGTCAGCATTCGGCGGTGCAGCAGCAGCCCGCTATACTAAAGAAAATTAGCAGTGGCTTAGCTCGGCTATGCCAGGATATACGTAGCCTGAGCTAAGGTTCAGCTGGTTATTCTTAGCTTTCCTGGTTGTCCAGGATTAGCTTGATTATCATGCTTACTGCTGCTTCAATGACACACACACGGAAAACGCATTACGTGACACATTTATATTTATCAAGCGGCTCCAGCGCAGCGTCACCAATCGCCCCTGAGCTAAGCTGGTTCCACAGGCGCACGCCGGTGTTGCTGCGACGCACGAGCCATCGGTTCCACACCTGGCCACCCCTTTCATGATCACCAAGTGGACCGGGACACCACGGGCGGAACGGAGGTCGGCGAAGACGCTGGGCTCGTGGGGTGAGTGAGAGACGCCGGGCAGTGAGCAACGGTCTGTGCGCCGTGTGACGTCACTGCTCCTCGCGCATACGCAGCACGGCTCTCCAGGAGCCACGCGAAACTGCTCAACCTCGGCCGTTGTAGCTCACGCCACAAAATGGGACAGGAAAAGTAGCTGCATTTGAAGCTAAAACAGCCACTACGCCAACTCCATCAAGCCACGTTAGTCGCAGTGCTTATTATGACCGCCCGCTGGACTCGCGTTCAGAAGGGCTCCACCCACTCGCTTCATACAACCATGCCACAAGTACCAGGCCTGTGAATGCACATATCGGAAGTTGTCTGTGATGAAATGGCGAGCCAGAAGCCAATCTGCCAGGTGATCCATCTAAACGGAAATCCGGCGCAATAGAGAACGACAAGCGCATATGCTTTAATTGAAGGCGCGTCGGCCACGTGGCGCGACACTGCCAAAGCCGCTTGTTTTCTCGCGCCCGAGACTCCGCTCCCCGAACGCGTCACTTTGCTTCCCGCAGTTACCAGAGACGAAATGCTGACGACGCGCTTCTTCAGCTCCACCAGAGTCCTTCAATGAAAGACTCTGGCTCCACGATTTCGCCACTCCCCCTCGCCCCCAGCCCCGCCGCTTCTTCTCGCCGACCCAACTACGACGGCCCGCCTCGGAAAACCAGCGAACGCGGCTACGGGAGGTGATGCTGCATTGCCGATTACGCTGCTTACAAGACACTTGCCACTGTACGCCGGCCATCGCTGGAATTTGCTCCTCTGGCGTCCCTATGAACGGCCACAACACCAGTTGATATTCACAGCTGATATTTTCTACCTTCCAGGTAAAGCCCGATAACGAGGTTGTATTCGTACCAAACAATTCTATTCGCCGATAACTAGTGGAAAAGAGGAGTGCTTGACAGTGTCATTTGTTGGCTAGCGCACGGGATAACAGGGGATCCCGGCTAGATCCGCTAGAGTAACCAGCAGCAACTCCAGCACCAGCGGAATCCGAACACTCACGCCCGTGTTCCAGCACTCACGTATGGTAGACAGACTCCGGCTCCAGCAACATGTTGAGGCTTTGTGTTATGGTAAATACAGGGGTCATACCAGACAACAGGGCTGTCGCTCGCGGGAGACAAAAACGACGTTCTCTCGTTCAAGCCGCGTGAACGCGGATATCTGTCTCCGCGGCCGCGGGAAGAATCGCCCCACGACGACAGACGGAATCCCCGAGCACAGTCCTGCGCGGAGACAACTGGGTTCTGTCATCGCGGTCGTGAGAGTAGGGAGTCAGGCTGATCCGACCAACGCGCGCGGAAATCCCAGCCGACTCCCGCGAAAGGGGAGTCGAAAGGGGGCTTACTCCGGGAAAAAGGGCGCCGGTATAGGAGACCATGATGGTCCGTCCTCCGGCGTCCTCGTTCGCAAGTCACGCGGCATCGTGCTCAAGGCGCGAGTGAGGAAGCTAGCACAGCCACCTTAGTACAGACGTGACCCCGCCGATTACAAAGATGGCCGCCCCTACGACCGGCGAAGCCCAACCACGCGTGCAAACTATCGAGGCATGGCATCCAAGGGGCACCCCACACATTCCGGCTACAGTATTCTTGCGGAGTGTGTGAATGTTTGTGCAGAGCTACGCGGAATTTTAAGGGAGACAGAGAGAGAGAGAGAGAGAGAGAGAGAGAGAGAGAGAGAGAGAGAGAGAGAGAGAGAGAGAGAGAGAGAGAGAGAGATAGAAGTGATTTGGTGGAAGAAAGGAAAGGGAAGTGCACTGGGGGACGGATGTACAACGATGCGTCAATTTTATAGTTGGTGTGAAGTAGCTGAAACAAATTTTAGATGCGGTTGTTTAGCTCTAATTGCGAGTATTTGGAGGCCAAGGGTTGTTAACATATCTGTGGGAGAATCACTGCGTTTACACTTATGACAAGTGAATCTCGCTGTCTTCCTCTGTACTTTTTCTCGTTTCTTAATGTTAGTGACTGTATGAGGAAACCATAGCGTATTGAAATACCTGTCCAACTTAGGTAGTATAGGCTGAAAGCTTGGTTGATTGAGGGGCCAGCCATAGGCATCTGCGAATATAAAACAGCTTGCGCAGAGTATCTGGAGTTATATTGGAAGCGTGCGAGTCCCGTTTGAGGCTTCAGAGAATCGTGACACCCAAATAGTTGTGTTCATTCTTTTTTTTCAAGACTAGTGCCTTTAATGCCGCAATCATACTTGATAGCTTTCTTTTCTTTCGGGCTACCTTCATACATACTGTTTCCTTGGAGTTAATGAACATTTGCCACACGTCGCAACAGTTGGAGAATAGTTTAGCGAATCAGCGCAATGTGATCTGAATTCGTAGCAACTTCTTGGGAGATAATGCAGTAATCGGCGAGTTACACGAGATATTGTCCGTTTTATCCAAAATAAAAATAAGAAATTACAGGGGCCCTACAACAGAGCCTTGGAGGACTCCGCACGTGACAGGCAAGGTTTCCGATGGTGCTTACTTAAACATGACATAATGGAAACTGATAGTTCACAATTTTTAAAAAATTAATGAGTTAATAATTAGTCTCCAATGATATATTGGAACTTTGCAATTAATTTGTTGTAATATAGTACGGAATCAAACGCCTTACACAAGTCTAGTAGTATAATACCTGTCTGGGCGCAGTTGTTGATAGCAGTGCTAGATCATGAACAACGTATACGTTATAGTCGATAAGCTACTACAAAATCCACGCTGGCTAAGTGACTAAATGCCATTTGTACGTAAGAACACATCGGAGTTTTATGACGATATGTGCCAATATTTAACACGACGTGCTGTGTAACTACATTGGTGCGAAGTCTGAAGGGTCATCGCTACGTTTTCATTGAAGAATCGGTGCAACGTTCGCTTTTTGCGAATCGTCTGGAAGTTTCATTACAGTAAGACATTTGCGGAAAACCAAACGAAGGTATTTGCTGCGCAATTGTGAACATCACTTTAGAAAAGTGTTGGGGACGGCGTATGGCCCTAAAGACTTTGTGGGACCTAGGTCGAGCGAAGGCTACGTATTCCTTCGCCAGTTACATCTATTGGGTTGATGCCAGCATTAGCGGGGGCGCGGTGTTTTCCCGTTTCCTTTCATGACCGCAGAGTGGAAAAAGTTGTAGATATTAGACTTCACCCTTTTCGATTATAATAATAGTTCAACTTTGGCGGCTGAAATGCTGCTGCCGGCAGTCCCGGCAGAAGTCATTTAACTTTTCGCTTTGCATGTAGAATTTTCCTTGTTACCCAAAGGTTTAGTCATTTCGGCCGTGTAAGCGCAATGAAATAGAGTGCACATGATTCATGCAGTGCACAAGGACGCGCTTGAATTGTAGCCAGAGGTCATTTACACTTGTGGCGGGATCACTGTTCAATACCACGTCGTATAATTCATGAACTAAGTAAGTTTGCAGGCTGGCGTCATCTGCTTTACTGAAGTTTGGAACACGAGTTACTATTTATTGAAAATGTAAGCTGTGATCAAGTGTTAACCGGCAAATGAGCACTATGTGTTCCAATGTATCCTCTACAACATCAGTTAAAGGGTCATTAAGGCTAAGGCGATTACTAATAAGTATTAGATCTAATATACTTGTTGCTGTTCCTAGAACGCTCTTCGGGCACGAAACGATTGGTGCAGGTGGAAATTTCGTATTAAATCGAATAAAGCCGCTGATCCCGGCGACGTACGCTCTCCAGTTCTATGAGCAAAATTAAAATCCTGAATACATTTCACTAGCGGAAAAAAAGACGAGGGCGAGGAAGATGTGCACACAGGACTAGCGAGCGTCCTGTGTACTTCTTTCTTCGTCCTCGTCTTTTTTTCACCAGTGAAATGTATTCATGTGATAACCAACCAGCCCAACCTAAGATTAAAATCACCCATTTGTACGCCTGAAGAGCTTTGGACATGTTGCTGGAGAAAATGGTGGGTGGAGACTATGGGTTCGG